>NC_138890.1:126182490-126571325 GCF_965194825.1 Balaenoptera physalus
ATAATAGTGTATGTCACATATA
Organism: Balaenoptera physalus; assembly: GCF_965194825.1. Lineage (NCBI taxonomy): Eukaryota > Metazoa > Chordata > Mammalia > Artiodactyla > Balaenopteridae > Balaenoptera > Balaenoptera physalus. Next base: position 126,182,513 of record NC_138890.1, read on the forward strand.
CTTCAATAAAAAAAAAACAGGGATAATAATATCCTCATAGGTTTGTTGTAAGGACAAAATGAGTTATACACAGACTGCTTAGAACAGTACCTGACAAATAGTAAATGTTCAAAATATGATAGCTATTATTGTTGTAAATATTATTCTTATAAAATTTTTTGACCACAGGAAACTTATTCCCAGTAAAAAGAACGCATATATGGTTGGGCCACCTTGTTTACCAGGTTTTCTTAATCTTTTAAGAAGATTAACTACTGAATTAAAAAAGAAGGCACATGGCTCCTCCTTTGGCCATGCATTCCCATTAGCCATAACTACTATGTCAAGCATCAGTGGCTCTTTTTCTTAAAGCTTACAAGTAAGACAATACTTCGATAATAAAATGTCTCTTAAGAATAAATATATGGCTTAATATAAAATTTAGATTAAATCATCATAATATGTGGAAATTTCATTTTCAGTAGATAAGAAAATTTCTGTCAAGTGTTACATTTCTGTGCCTCATCCTCAAAGGCCAGAGTTATAACATAACACAGCATATTTACAGACTACTGCCAGGGGTTAACCACTGGTATAATGTGTCAATTACTTCCCAAGTTGATACTATACTCTTTGAAGAGAGAAATTTTGTCCCACATATTTGGAATATCTCTGAATCCTTTCAGTACCTAATGTAGCATTAGACAGTACAGCCACTAAACAAACATTTCATTAAGGAAACTTTTTATTACATCTGCTTTAAATTCCTTCCAGGCCAAAATTCTTGCCATGCTCTCTATGGTACAAAATTTTGAAGCCTCAATGTCTTCAATCAGTCTTATTATGCTGGAAAAAGTCCCAAACTGGTTTTGAAGGAAAACTTGGGCTATGTCTCATATTCTCCCTCAGCCCAATTCTGTTCAGAAGGACAATATTCACTGCAGTTTGCATACACTTATTTGCATGATTATTTCACCACGGTATATTTCACTCAACTTACTCTCTGATAATAGGGACAATGCTGGTTTTTCTTTCCATTGTGTCCCTAAAACCTAGCATAGAGCCTGGCCTATGCTAGGTGCTCAGTAAATATTTGTTGAATGAAAGATTTCTGTTCAGGCATATATCTTTGTTAAAGCTTCTCATCTTTATGACCATGTTGAATCTTCCTCCAGAGTAAAACAACTAAGTCTGCCCTTGACAGTAGAAGTATAACCTCAAACTCACTGACGCTTAATACTTCTCAGAAGTTAAGAGAAATACAGTATTAATTCATCCACCCATCCATTCAGTACATATTTGAACTGCTGCTACCATGTGTCAAGCACCATTCTAGATGTCTGTCTCTGCCCTCATAATGCTCATTCCATGGGCGAGATTAGTGGAGGAGGATACAACAATAAAAAATAAGTACTGAAAAAGTAAAAAAGTACTGGAGAAAAAACTAAAGAGGTTAAGGAGGCCAGGGAATGCTGGAATGCAGGATATGAATGAGGTTTGCTATATTATAGAGAGTTGATAGGAAAGCCCTCTCTGCTAAAATGCCATTTGAGCAGGCTAGAGTATACTACAGAAAGGAACAACAAGTGTGAACTCCCTGCCTAGCAGGATGGGCAATGTATTCCATCTCTACCAGTGTTTGTCAACTGGGGGTGATATCACTCTCAAGAAACATTTGGAAGTAAGAAGAGATAGATATTCTGGGTTTTCACAATGATGTAGGGTAGGAATGAGGAGGGGGAAAAGTGCAAACAGCAGAACTGAAAGAACTGCTCTGCCCAAAATACCCACTAAAATGTTTGCCGGGGGTATCATTTACAGCATTTTTGCTTTTGTTTTCAAATTGCTCTCACTGTGTTACAAAATGTAAATAAACAAGATTGCAACATAATTGTATCTGATACAAATTCAGTATATCCTAATTCACCTCTATGCTTTCATTCTCATTTTATTTTCTCCATTATGCTGGTTCATCATATTTTGTGTGTGATACAGACTAGGTCCCAGTTCAAGAATTCAAGGGATACTTATTCCATTATTGACTCTGACTCATACTGCATATAAACGCTTTAAATAGGAATTGACATACCTTGACCATCAAAATCAATCAGGAAATTATTCTCTAATTCTAATGTGGGAACATTTTCCATTCCCCACTTTCGCTGACAAAGACCAGCTCAAACGACACTTCGTCCATGAAGCCTTTCCCTACTTTCCCAGTTGCTAACTTCTCAGTACTACCAAAGCAATATGCTCCTCTCTCCATTAGAACGCCTACCAAACATATAGGGTTTTTCTTTACCTGCCTGCCTCTCAAACTAAACCATTAGCTCTTCTAAGGCAACAACTAGGTTTTTTCCATCCATCTTTATATCCCCAGCACCTGGTGCCTAGTAGGCATTCAATAAAGGATTGTAGAACAAATGGAGAAAGAGCGATCTCCAAATTAAGCAAAAAAAAAAAAAGTCAATTTAAAAAATATACTTGGCTTTTTACCCACGACCCTAGAAAACGCCTGTAGAGTTAGGTTGAAGCCAAGTAGGGCCAGGAGGTTGGTAGATGGAGGAATCTCCACTTGAGGACTTTTCCAATTATGTGCTGAGAAGTGCCAGTATATGGCTTTCGATGCAATCCTGTTCAGAGGCAGGGGTAAGGACAAGACTTCTAATCTCTTCCAACCCTACGACCCCAGAATTCCTTTAATCAGTGAGATATCGCTTTGGGGAGCCCAGGTACCCTAGATGACGCTCACCTTCCCGTTCGTGGGAGGCTCCTGGATGTAAATGTTGCTCATGCTGGTCAGCGCTCAGGACTCTGCTCCTAAGTGGGGATGAGAGCGAACGGTCGATAACTAAAGCTGTCCACCTATCGGTACACGCTTCCTTAAATCGGGAGGTCGTGGAAAGCTCCAACCTGTCAAAATCCCGCAAGACAGCGACACCAAACCCTCTCTTTTCCTAAAGCTAGCGCCTCACGGATGCTGCCATGTTGCTCCCGGACCCGAGCACCGCTAATCCTGAGAAGGGGGGATTCCAGTGGCCTCCAGGGAATCGAGAAAAAGATTATTAAGCCCCTATAGATTAATTTAATTTGTATTAAAAATTTTAAAACAACAATTCTTAAGTCTTGGTGTTGCTTACTTCACTCCACGCGTGTGCAAATCCATTAACCCCCTGGAATCTGGTAGTAATGGTTCGGACCGAGTGATGTCTACAATACAATTCCCCCCAGAAACTACAGCAGCAGCTACTTGGTTCCGCTTTCGCCGGAGACTTTTAGGGCCTTCCCCGACTGTCACCTGGGTGCCGCGGCGCGGGTGGGAGGAAGAGGCAGTCCTAGCTGTGTGTTGTCCTCGCGGCCAGCGGGAAGCGAGCGCCCTCTCGAAAGCCCAGGGGTCCCGCGACCCCTCTTACCAGCGCCATGGCAGTTCCAGGTAAAGACCCAGGGTCTGGGCGAGGGAGGGAGCGGGCAGGGTAGGGTGGAGTGCGCTGGGGGAAGGAGTAGAGCTCAAAGGCTAAGGCGTTAAAATTAGCAGGTTCGCTTGGTTTACAGGAAAAAGTTTACAGTTCAAAAATAAACTCTGAAGGAAAGAGAGAAGGAAAGAAACTATCTCCCCCACTCCAGTCAAGCTCCCAGAGCACCGGATGGACCACAGGGAAAGTATATATAGGGTGGGGGAGGGGGAGGGGTGTTGCAGACAGACTAGCAACTGTAGGCCTAGGAGGCTGTTGGCCGAGGAAAACTGACCTTTAGTTTTGAAAATAAAATTGAAAATAAAATTTGAGGTGGCAACACCTGCGAACCCAAGTAACCAGAGGCATTGTTTGTACTGGAAGGGCCGAAATGGGCGTCTGGGGTTCTACTTCTCTCTCTTCCTTGTTGTATGTAGTTGCTGTGTGGCCTTGGACCGGTCGCTTTGCCCTTCTGGGCCGCAGTTTCTGAATCTGTAAAAGAAGGAGATTTGTTGACTTCTGCGTATGGTTCCTTCCAGCACTGGTTGCAGGAGGTATTTGGAGAAATATACACCACTCCCCCCGACCCCACACTCACACAACTTGGAGATTCACAATGCCTATAGTATAAAAAAGATGCTGAGAATTGCTATGGTTCAGAAGCAACTTTGTTTCCCAGTATTATTTGACCACGTTTGTTCTGTGGCAGCCTTTACTGAACTGGATGTTACAGATAGCTGTTATGGGAAGGTAGTGCTGTTCTACCAACTGCAGTTTTAGGAGGAGCACGGGGGGGGGGGCATTGTAGGAGAGGAAAGATACACTCATTCATACACATAACTTTTTTTTTTTAAAGAGATTTTTTTTTTAAGTTATTTATTTATTTATTTATTTATTTTTGGCTGTGTTGGGTCTTCGTTTCTGTGCGAGGGCTTTCTCTAGTTGTGGCAAGCGGGGGCCACTCTTCATCGCGGTGCGCGGGCCTCTCATTATCGCGGCCTCTCTTGTGGAGCACAGGCTCCAGACGCGCAGGCTCAGTAGTTGTGGCTCCATACACATAACTTTTTATTAAAGGCGTACTGCATGCTAGGCACTGGGGATACAGTTGCCCTTCACACAGAACTTACAATTTAGCAGTGAAAAGAAAGTACCAGAAAGTCTGACAAGTGTAAGGCAGGGAAAATACAAACCCTTGAGGAGCACATAGTAAGGGCACCTAACAGGAGACTGGAGGGGCCAGAAGGACTTTCCAGAGGATGTGGCATTTAGGATGAGACCTGAAGAATTGTGGGAGGGGGAGTTGTAGCCAGAGGGACTGGATATGTAAAGGAAGAAGAAATGTGTGAGAAGACGAAGTGAAAGATGTGCACTATGGATGGAACTCAGAATACAAATGGAAGAGAAGTGAGAAATTAACTAGAGAGATAACAGTAGCTAATATTTACTAAGCATTTACTATGTGTCAGATGCGTCAGACACTGTGTCAAGCGTTGTATTTTATCTCATTTAACATTCGCACCCACACTGTGAGTTCGGTGTTGCTATTTCCATTCTACAGATGAGGATACTGAGGGACAGAGAAATCAAGTAACTTAACTGAGATAGCTAGGAAGTGACGGGTCACTCTGGCTCCTCTAGACCCCATGTGCTTATCCATTTTGCTGTGTTTTGGTATAATTTACAAGGCAATTTCCAGTGCTTACAGGATGTTTTAAGCCATGACAAGGAGTTTGGATGTTTTCCTAAGGACCATAGTAAGATATTTAAGGATTTTTAAACATATTCACATTATGGAGAGAGCATTCTGGCTGCACAGTAGATTGAAGGAGAGCTAGTTTGGAGACAGTCACCAGTTAGGAGTAACTCTGGTAAGCTGTGATGATGCCTCAGGGATGGTCTCATTAGAAAAGGAGAGAAGCAGATAGATTGGAGATATATTTCTGGTGGTAGAATCACTGGGAATCAGCGATATATTCACTGTAGGTGAGTAAGATTGGAAATGAGGTATACCTGGGTTTCACTGTTAGGCAGTTCGTTGGGGCTATTTACTAATATAGGCAACACCTGAGAAGGAACAGTATTTAGGGGGGATGATGATGATTTCAGTTGGGGCTTGTGTTGAGGTGTACTCAAGGAATGGAAATATCTAATAGTAAGAGATAGGAATGGAAATATCTAATAGACACTAAGAGAGAAAATTTGTAGCTTAGGAAGGAAGCCAGAATCAAAGAACAATTTGGTGTCATCCACACATGTAATAGGCCATGGGAATGGAAGCCTTTGCTCAGGTGGAGTGCGTAGAGTGTGAAGGGAAGGTCTGTGGCTGGAGCCCGGAGAATATCAACATGTAAGGGGCCAGCAGAGAAAGTCCTGTGTGCACAGTAGATTGCCTAGGCATCCTGATAGGCCAAGTCAGCCCTGATGACTTTGGCCACACACAGCTGCATCCAGAGTTGACTTGCTGTCACTGTTGGTTTCATTATTTGAGCAAGCATTTTGAGCATCTACGTGGTATAGGTATGTCACGATCTGTGTCCTCATAAAACTTAAGTCTAGTAATGAAAATGTCATGTGCTGCTTAAGAAAGAAGACAAAAGTGATTTTTTAAGTCCTTATTGAAATTCCCTTAAACTTAGACTAGTGTTATAGATATGTTAACCTTCTTTCAATTCAAAATAATGCTTCAAAGTGTAATAATCTTAAATTGTGCCATTAAGCTAGATGGTAAGACATAGATAAACTATTTAAACCCAGAAAAAATTGAAATAATAGGCATGACAGCACTGTAAAAGTACAATGCAAGTGCCATTAGAAAATACAGAAAATGTTAAGGTAATTTCTTGGATGATTGATCCAGACAGTGTATTACAGGAAAATAGGGCTCCATCAGAAATCTTTGGAGATAATCATCAAGAAGGACAAGAATGCTCTTTTATTTTTAGGTATAATGCTCATATGGATCCAGCATGGCATTTTTTGGGTGGTCCTGCTAGTGATTATTACAAGGTATGACTATAAAGTACTGAGGTTCCTTTCAACAAATGATAATCAGCCTCATCTATTTTATGGTCACCTACTTTAGCTGTTTTTCCATAGCAGTGTGTGTAACCATTGTGTAGGTAACACAGTGAAATGTATTCTCTGTTACTTAGAGAAATCATGGACTTGTAGTTGTTATTAAAGAAATGACATTTAAACACACTGAAACTCAGTGAAGTTTACTTTCTTTTAAAACTGTTTTTACCATTCACAGTTGAAATTAGTTCTGACATTCATGTTAATAATTAACCATTCCCAGTGAAGAGTTACCTGACACAAGTGGCAATGTATGTTATTGATGTGGTTGGCAGGAAAACTTTCTCTCTCTCTCTCTCTCTCTCTCTCTCTCCCCCTCCCTCCTTCAGTGAAATCTATATAGCCAAGATAGTGAATTTCCTATAGCCAAATTAACATTACATTCGGCTATCAAAGTGTGTCAGATTCTTAACAGGTTACTATTGCAACTTAGTAATAGAAGGATTCTAAATTATGCTACATCCAAATTCTTTTCACTCCTAAACTATACTATACACATTTTCTTTTTTTCTCTAGTCTATGCAGCACGTTTCTCCTGAAATACTTTTCCTAAATCATATACCTGATCCTGTCATTCCTGGGAGACAGGAACTTAATTCTTGACCCATATCTGTGAATTTTCTATTTCTTTTCAAGCACCTTAACCTTTCAGAGGCTCAGTTTCCGTGTCTGTATGGTGAAGGAGCTGATGACTAAGCTTTCTTTCACTTCTAAACTGTTATAATGCCAAAGCTCCCCATCTCTGCAAGAATGAAGTACACACTGCCTAAGCACAGCGGACTCACTCTTGCTGCCCTTTCCTCCCACCACTGCTCTCATGCATTCTGCAGTCTTCTGACCTGGCCAACTATTCTCAGAACCTCTGGGCTTTTCTACCTACATGCTTTTGTTAATCACTGTCCCAGCTCTATTGTCCGTGTCTACCTGCGGGAAGCTTTCCTGATCTCTCAATGGAAAGTTATGCCGGCCAGTTCTTCCTGCTTACTAATGGAGCTATATGTCTTTAAACTGGCACAGTCTAGCATGCCTTACAGCTGTGGATGCATTAGCCTAGATAACCTAGTATATTGTAAGTTTCCTCTAGTGTAGGAACTTTATTCAAGTTCTCTCGCATCTATTTCAGAGTTATGCCCGTTATAGGTAAATAATATTTAGAGGGATGATCGCTAGAATTGCTGCGGAGCAGAATCTGTTACTAAAGTAAACAGACTAAACTAGACAGCAGTCTTGATTCTGTTTCATTAGATAGTGAATTAAACTTCTCCATGTCTCTTCTTATCTTAAACTGGTAATATCTATAGCCTTTTTTCTTCACAGGTTATTTGTATTTTGTGAGGCAAGCAAGTGGAAGCATTTAATACATTTACTTAAATGTTAGCTCTTTCATGCCAGTAGTTTAAAATAAGCAATTCTTTGATTTACTTTTATCTCTTCTTTTGAGGGGCAAATGATTATGAAGGCATTTTTAACTGAAGGTGGGGACATCTGCTCTTTTAAAATATTTACATGAGGGAACTCATTTAACCTATTTTTTTTTAACATGCAGAGAATTTTTTATTTCTGCTGTTCTTTCTGTTTTTCCTTCAGTACAATCTTTGGGGATCCCAAAGAAAGGATTATATCTATAAATTCTTAACATAAAGCAGTGGAAAAGTTTAAATGCATGGCATTTTACTCTGCATTCAACTTCAGCAGAGTACATATGCTATATACATATTACATAGCACCTCTATGGTATAAAACCTGGCCACGATTTGAATTTTAAAGGCAGAAGAAATTTAAGTTATCTTTAAGGGTCACCAAATTATAACTAAAATTATTATTGAGTAACCAAATGTAAAATTTAAAGTTTTACAAAACAGAAAAGGAATCTAATTTGAATCTAATCAAATTAAAAATGAAAAGAATGGACAGAGGTGATTACAATTGCTAATCACTTACTACAAAGAAAACTTAGTTACTTAAGCTGTTTACTTTTAAATTTAAATGATTATAGAAAATATTTTAATTATAAAGAAAGCTTTTACAGGCTTCCCTAAAATCTAAAATATACAGCACGAGAGAAATATAATATTAAGTTCCAAGCATCACTGTTAAAGTTCCCAGTGACAAAATTGTTGACCTTGGAAACAGGTGATGTGAAATTTCAAGAGAATAAATTGAGGCCAGTATGATGGCTTGCCATACCTTTGGGGGCCACTGAACAGCCTGAGGCTACTGTCAGGAACACTCCATCCCTTTGTCTCACCTTTTCTCATTCCTTTTATTTTGTCCCTGCTTTTTCATCTTTTCTAACGTTTCTCTTTTCGCTTCCTTCTTTGCCCTACTATTACGTTTTTTTCATTTTATGCTAACTACTAAAGTATAATTCATATATGTGAAAATAAAATACACAATCACAAATGTACAGCTTGAAGAATCATATATATAATAAAGATTTTGAATATTTCCATCATCCCAGAAAGTTCCCTGTGCTTCCGTCATTTCCCCCTTCCCAGCAGTCATTATTTTCATTTCTTTTGTCCTTTTATTCCTTTTCTTTTAGTGCCTGTCATGCCTCAGGTGGACCAGTGACACTGCAGACACTAGTTTCATAGCTGGAAGTTACTGATTCACAACTGCTGAAGTATTTTCTTAAATTTATAACCTCAAAGCAACAAAGATTTGTTGAGGATCTCCTAGCAACTCTACACCATGCTAGGCACCAAGTTACATACAAAATGTAGCATGGTCTGAAATCTAGAGAAACTGACATTCTCTAGCCCTTTAAGTTACTGGGAGAGGAAGGACCCCTGCCACTCAAGTTCAACAGAATTCTAGATCAGAGTAAGGCTTTGTTAACATATAACAAATACAATAAATAAAGACCTCTACAATTTGTTCCTAAAACTGTCAGTTAATAAAATTTTGTTGAAAATCTGCAATGTAGCTTCTCTGAAGAATTTACAAGTGCAATCATTGCCTTTTGTCAAAGAATGCTTGCATGACAGCACCTCTTCTTAGTGTTGGGGCTAAGGGAGGTTTCTGGGTTTGGTTTTTGAGAAGGCAATTCATTCACGTTTCAAATTTTAGAGATACACAAAAGGTCTGTAGTGACGTGTCTCTCACCCTTTCTCCCCCTGGACCCAGGACTCCTTTCTTCAGGTAACCAATGTATATATCCTTGCAGATATTCTTTTCTTTACATATCTCTATCTATTAATATAATCTATATTATATGTAAGTGTGTAGGAATATATATATATTATATATATAATCTATATTATATATAACGTGTAGGGATATATATATATAATTTCCTTTTATACAAATGGCAACGTTCTGTAAACACTGTTCTACAGTTTGCTTTTTTTCTCTTTATATCTTAGAGATCATTGCATATTATTAAGTAAAGAACATCCTTATTCTTTTATACCAAAATTGGTGACTAAATTATTTCTACTTTTTTTACTATTACAAACAATGCTGCAGTGAATAACTTTGCACATAAGCCTGTATGCATTTGTGCAAGTAAATTGAGAGGATTAATTCCCAGATGTGGAAGTGCTGTATCAAAGGAGTGTGTACACTGGTAGTTCTGATAGATTTTGTCAGCTACTTTCCATGGAGATGGTACTCATTTTTACTCCTACGAGCGATACATCTGTTTATGTCCCCCCACACCCTCTTCAACCTTTTCAGTTTTTGCTGTTCTGATAAGTGAAAATGGAATCCCAGTTTAGATTTTTTTTTTAATTATTATTTATTTATTTATTTTTGGCTGTGTTGGGTCTTCGTTTCTGTGCCAGGGCTTTCTCTAGTTGCGGCGAGCGGGGGCCACTCTTCATCGCGGTGTGCGGGCCTCTCACTATCGCAGCCTCTCTTGTTGTGGAGCACAGGCTCCAGACGCACAGGCTCAGTAGCTGTGGCTCACGGGCCTAGTTGCTCCGCGGCATGTGGGATCTTCCCAGACCAGGGCTCGAACCCGTGTCCCCTGCATTGGCAGGCAGATTCTCAACCGCTGCGCCACCAGGGAACCCCCCCCCCAGTTTAGATTTTAATGTACATTTCATTTATTATGAATAAGGCTGAGCATCTTTCTGTACGTTTCAGAGTTGTTTCTGTTTCCTTTTCTGTGAACTTTCTGTTCAGTTCCTTTGCCCATTTTTTTCCTATTGGTTATTGATCTTTTTCTTAATTCTTTGGTGGGTTTTATAGAGTAGGGATAATTGCCCTTTGTTGGTGCTATCAGTTGCAAATGTTTTTTCCCAAGTTTTCATGTGTCTTGAGTTTGCTTTTGGTGGTCTTTGCCATTCAGATTTTGTTATGTAGCCAAATTTTTTTTTTTTATGTGTTCTTTATTGGGATGCTCACAAGAATGACACATTAGCACTGTCCTTCTGCTGTGATAGAGAGTACATGCATCTGACCCACCTCATGGCAGGAAATAGGCAGGGGTAAGGGCTCTCAGAGCTGGTACCAAGTGTCCACTGAAGAAGTCTCCATTCACCAAAGCAAGGATGTTTCCTTGAGTTCCATCATCTCTGCTGTAGCTTCCGGTTCTCCATGACTGGCCCAGAATCCTCCATTCCAGAAGGTCACCTGTTCCATGTCTCACTCACCGAGATGCCTCTGGAATTTTGCAGCACATCTCTTTGGTATGTTGCTGCCCTGCCACCCTCAGAGGCATAGGTGGGGGCTGGGGGGAAATATATTACTGATATGTAGCCAAATTTATAAGTTATTATTTGATGGCTTTTGAATTATAGGTCATGATTATTTAATGGCTTTTGGATTGTAGGAACATTTCGAGGGAGGCAGGGTCTATTATTCTAGCAAACTTTGAAGAGGAGTGGAACAAAGAACAGCATAGGAACCTAAGATGGGGAAATGGATAACTTGTCAGAGTCAGGGCCTCCCTTATAGTCTTGCTATTCAGTTTGACATGGATCTCAAGTACCATTGTATCAGCAGAGTTCTTGTTCCAGACAACAGAAACTGACTAGTTAACTTAAGCAGAAAAGGAAAGATACCAGGAAGCTCACAGACTCTAAGAAAAGGCTGGATAATAGAGGCTCAGAAAACAAACAAGAGCAAGGGAACCCGTAGCCAAGATCCTGCACAGGCCTAGACCTGATTAGGGCTGCTGCTGCCAGTGGCATTACTACCACTAGAAACTGGATCCTGACAGCAGAATGAACTAACTGTCCCCATTTCATTGTGTCACTTGTCTCAGATTTACTGTGTCTGTTGCATCGGATTCAAAGTTCCAGGTAAAAGTATTTAGTTGGCCAGACAGTTGTGAAAATGATAGACAAATGAAGCTTGAAATCTTAATTTAGCCAAAGGCTGGTGAGGATATAACTGATATGAAATTATTTAGAGTTCTTGTTATACTTCTCTTTCATGTAAAAATTACAACCTTGTTAAAGAAGATGAACTGCTCTGAAAAACTTTCATATTTTGTTCATTCTAAAAATAGGAGATACTTGAATGATAATTTTTATCGATGTCTTTAGTCAAAGATGAGTTAATTTCTAATACATGCTGAGATGAGATCATTTCGAATCTGTCCACTGCAACATTTTGAGTTTGTTGTAGGAGAGGTAATGGTGCATTTAGCACAGTCTTGTTCAGTATTATTCAGTGTCTGTGGTTTCTGTGGGAACAGACTTAACATTGACCCGGATTCTCTGAGCGTCTTTTTCAACGTGCAGTTATTTCATAACGAAAGAGCCTGATTTTATTATTAATCCAGTTTTATACCACAGTTCTGCTACAGTGCAGCTTATGTGTTTCTATACTCTGCAACAAAACCCACAAGGTTTATGGAAAAACAAATGAGGTTGGGGGCTTCCCTGGTGGCGCAGTGGTTGAGAATCTGCCTGCTAATGCAGGCGACAAGGGTTCGAGCCCTGGTCTGGGAAGATCCCACATGCCGCGGAGCAACTAGGCCCGTGAGCCACAACTACTGAGCCTGCGCGTCTGGAGCCTGTGCTCCGCAACAAGAGAGGCCGCGATAGTGAGAGGCCCGCGCACCGCGATGAAGAGTGGCCCCCACTTGCCACAACTAGAGAAAGCCCTAGCACAGAAACGAAGACCCAACACAGCCAAAAATAAATAAGTAAATTTAAAAAATAAAATAAATAAAATAACAAAAAAAAAAGAGGTTGGGGCACAACACTCAAAAAGTTCATCAGCGATACATAAAAAAATCATAGGAACTTATCTGCATATGTTAATTGGTTAAAAGATACATAAATACTGCAATAAACAGGACACTATACCTTTTAAAAGACCTGAAGTTTGCTGTGGAAGAGGAGTTCAGAAGAATTGTAGCTTATGAGTTGTTCTGAAGTAGTGGTAGGAAGGTAGTTATACAAAATCAGATGGGAAGTTATAGCACCAGATGTGGGTGGGTGCTGCTCACAGCACGCGTGGTGAACTGAAGTTGCTAGAAACGTTTGAGATGTGTCCGTGTGTGTTTTGAGGCTCAGAGCAACTGGATGCAGGTTTCTGTATTCACCTAGTGTATCTCATGGACACTTTGCCCTCAAATTGTTCCCTCTTACATCAGAGGCACTGGAACAAATTTATGTTTTTTAAGAAAGCATCATAGCAGAACGGACTGTATTTTTACTAGAACAACTCAACAATGTATATTTTAGGGGGAAATGACTAATATTTGACTTTATACCATTAAAGAAATGGTTTGAAAATGATCTTTCTTTTAAAATTAAATGTATTACATTTGCACTATATGTACTTTATTATTAAACTGAGATATCTCCATTTGAAGGACTTAAGAGTTAGATGCCCTTCATTAAGAAATAGAGTAATACTGTACTGGCCCTCTGATTGGTTAATGGAAGCCCTTATTGGAGGTTAAAATTGGTTTCAACTACATATACATACAATGGAATATTATTCAGTCATAAAAAGGAATGCCATTCTGGTGTGTGTTACAGTATGGATGAACCTTGAAAACTTTATGCTAGGTAAAATAAGCCAGGCACAAAAGGATAAATATTGTATGATTCCACTTATATGAGATCCCTAGAACAGGCAAATGCATAGAAACAGAAAACAGAATAGAGATTACCAGGAGCTCGAGGGAAAGGGGAATGGACAGTTATTGTTTAATGGTCACAGTGACTGTTTGGGATGATAGTGATGAAGTTTTGGAAATAACAGATAGTGGTGATGGTTGTATAACATTGTGAATGTACTTAATACCATTGAATTGTGCACTTTGAAATGGTTAAGATGGTAAATTTTTATGTTATATGTATGTTATCACAATAAAAAATCAGTTTTATTTCCTCTGTTATTTGTATCTTCAACATTACCTGCATGTACCACTATTTATACAGAGATACTGTAAATACTTCTAAACATTGATCACAGCGAATATGTGACTAGTTTTTTTCTCTTTTCAAAATTTGAGTGCTGAATTGAGATGTTTCTTACAATACCTAGCAATTAAAGTATGTTTCTGGAATTTCACCAATTCCTTTAATAAAGTTAGAATTCTTTTTCTTCTAAGAGTAAGCAGAAAAATATTTGTTAACCTGCATATTTACGTATATATCTAGTCAGTTAATTATTTTATGTTTGAGAGACAGGCCAAAGTACCCCGGAATTTCTTCTGCAGTGTTATAGAATTCCTGGAATGTTGAAGCTCTTGACTATAGTACAGCATTTCTGTTGAATTAGAGAAAAATATCTTCTTTAAGTATTTGTCATGGAAATAATTTGAATAAATTATCTTTTCCACTGATTTCTAATAATTATAGTAATTGAGTAGTATTCTAAGCTAGGTCAGAGATGATTTTTTTTTGAGAAATAAATTCTATAACAAGTGGTTTTCTCAGCTTTTCCATGTGATGAAATGTTTGTTCTTATTACTTATCTATATGTCTCCTAAAATGTTATCCAACTGTATTTCAGGTTGCAACAAGGACAGTGTCCGAGCAGGCTGTAAAAAATGTGGCTATCGTAAGTACATTAAAAAATTGCATTTTGTGCAGTGAATCATTGCCTCTTTGGGCAATATGATTTAGCATCCTGATTTCAGGGCCCTGAGCATAGTCCTTTAGCCCTGTTATTTAGCTCAGGTTTGCAGATAATTCAGAAATTCCTTTGTCAGCACCGAATACTCACTTTTCTTCCCTGCTCTGGACCCAGTGACAGGTGGCTATATATCTGGTGACTAGCAAAAATGTCGTGAAGTACAAGTGGAGTAGTAGATTTAGGAGTCTGACGAAAGTATATTCCCCAAAAAAGTACATAGATACTTATTCTTTTATTCCTTATCCTTGTAGATACTAGGCAAAGAGGTGAAAGCAATGGAAACTATTTATGAAAGGTTTTCCTGTTTATTGAATTAACTCTTTATAAGGGTGAAATTGGTCCCAGAATTTCTGCTCACTGGTGAAACCTTGATTTAAACAGTCAACCTCCATTATGATTAGTGAAATGGAGTGGAAAAGTAAACTTCAGCATGAGCAATTATGTAGTCTAAATTTGTACTTATGTAGTATAAACAAGTATCATTTCCCTAGGTAAATGTAACAATTCCTAAAGCCTTAATAACAGCTCTAACAGTAGCATTACACTGTTTTCTAAGTTGTTTGGAGAACATGCAAATGAGCCTGGATTGTTGTTAATACTCCCATTCACAGCAGAGTTATTTTGTAATGAAATAAAGATGTTCTTGTATGGAAAAAAAAAAATTTTTTTTTCAAATCATGTAATAAGAGAGCACTTGGGGCATGAATCTCCAGTAGAAGGGCTAAGAATAAAAGCATGCTAGGAGAACCAAGTCACATGCCTTCAAGCAAAGGCTGAAACCTGGCTCAGTTGAAACTTGCTCAACTAGCAAAAGTGGACATATAAGTATATATACCCTTCATATAAATAAAAACTCCTGAAGAATGTGCTTGCATGCAAGAAATGAGTGCAATGATGTCTTTTCTGTTTTTTAAATTTGCTTATATTTATTTATGCTTTGTTTATGTTCTTTCAATCCTTGCTAACTTCATTTCTTTATTCAAGACTTAAGGTTAGGAGTACATACATAAGGAGTAAAACCACAAAGAAAAGCAAAGAAGACATACATAAGTGAGGCTAGTGGTTATCTGGGGGAAGTGGGGGACAGCAAGTGGTTTGTGGGGGGAGGGCACACAGAAGATTAATTAGGGTTCCGGTAACAATCTGTTACCTAACCTGAGAGATGGGTATGCAGCTATTTACTTTATTAATTCTCTTTCAACTGTAAATATTCATTGTATATACTCTTCTCTATGTGTGATGCACTTAATAATAAAGATTGTTTGAATTTTTACGTTAAAAAAAAGACTTAAAGTACTATATATATCGATGCTGTATTCACTTCAAAATCTAGAATGGATTTCCCAGTCTGTCTACTAATACCAGTTCATCTCCTTGGACTCCTTTTAACTTAAGACTTGTAGGAAGGCAATTAAAATCATTTTTTTGGAAATAGAATTCTTGTTGATCTAGTTTCCTCATTGCTATTTTATATTAGACAATAATGGAAGCATCTGTAGTAATTATAATTTATTTAGAGAAGCCAAGTAAGCAAATAGTTTTGACTGTCTGTCCAAGTTTAGTGCCTTCTGCTATATTATTCAAATCTTTCTTTTGATTTTGGTGATTAAATTATAAACAATTTCTAATTTGTCTCCTATGGAAAAATTTAGTAATATTTCCCTTCTGGGTTAAATTTACATCTTACAGCTGCTAGAGATGAAAGTCTTCTCAGTATGCACCTCTTTCTAATAGAAACTACATTTTAAAAATTATCTGTTATTTGGAGGCCAGAATCTTTGTGTTGCTTGTAGAGGTAAGACAAAGGTCAACAAAACCCTTCAAAATGTTTTTAATGCCTAAGAATTTGAATATTTGTCAGTGAGGTACGAAAGAGTATTTTCTCTCTATTATTGTGAAAAGAGTGGTTTAGATTGTACACTTTTTAAAACTTCAGTACTTGATTGAAAAATATTTTATTGTCAGTATGTTTCAATAATGGTTATATTGTTTTTTAAAAGTTTCAAATTAAACATGAATGTGTTGCTAGGTTAACATAGATCTCACTTTTTCGTGGCAGAATTTCCTCAGCAAAATTAGAAAAATGGTAATTTCTATAATGAGTTTTTATTTGAATTTTTTTGAAGTTGGCAACTTCTGAATATTTAAAAGCTACAAGGACGCTAAGCCTTTGTCCATGCAATAAATGTCTCAGATAATTATGACAGTTCTCAGAAAATATGCTAAAATGAGGTTCAATACAGTACACTCAGTAGTTTCTCAGAGCATTTGATTACAGCAATAGGAAATAAAAACATTTTATTTAACTTAAAAATGCTAATCTATTGATATAATATACAGTCATGACCTTTTCTTTGCTATGGGTCTGCTAATTGGTGTTACGCACAATCTTTTGAGTGCAAATCATATTTGACATGTATTTTCTACTTTTTGTAGTTTGTTTCTTCAAAGATGAGCAAGCAGTTAAGATACTTGTAAAGAAATCTGAGTGCAAAATCCTTCTATCATTAGTTCTCAACTAGAGGTGATACAGCTTCCCTGGAAATATGTGAAGGTTTTTTTGTTTAGTTGCCCATAACAACTGTCATACCGGAGAAGAGCAGTATGACATGTAGTATGTAGGGTCCAGGAACTATAAACATCCTGCAGTGTCTCGGACAATGAAGAATTGTCTGGCCCAAAATGCCAATGACACCCCCTTTGAGAAAAAAAGATACCTTTTCTCACTGTTTTAGGTTTTTTTCTCCTATCTTTGCAGTCTTCTTACCAAGACCTAATTTGAAAACTGCTTTTTTAAAGCAGTTCGTCTAAATCAAGCCTTTCCAGAAGTACTGCTTTGTTTCATGGAAACAACTACTCTTTTTTTTTTTTTTCCACATTCATATTTTTTGACTTACATGGTATTATATAAACAAATTTTGGAACAATGAGTAACAGACTCTTGGTGGAGTAAAATATCAACAGATGGAGTAAAATAGATAGGCATGAGCTGAGGAAAAAGCGATCAAGAAGGTACAATGCCAGGAGAAGCAGGACTAGGCAGCATCATATAAGCCGAAGGAGTAAAGGTTTTCAAGGTTGAGGAGAAATGTCAGGTGTAATAGATAAGATTTGTGAGAAACAGATTGAAAAATGTTCACTGGATTTGCCAGGTAGAATGCTTTGCTGACCTTAGCAAGATCAGTTTAAGTAGAGTTGTAGGTCATGAAACAAACTATGTAGATTCAGGCCTGAATGGTGAGGGATAGGGTCTATGTTATTTCCATTTTTCAAGAAATTTACATGAGGGACTTCCCTGGTGGCACAGTGGTTAAGAATCTGCCTGCCAATGCAGGGGACACAGGTTCAAGCCCTGGTCCAGGAAGATCCCACATGCCGCAGAGCAACTAAGCCAGTGCGCCACAGCTACTGAGCTTGTGCTCTAGAGCCCACTTGCCACAACTACTGAAGCCTGTGCTCCACAAGAGAAGCCACCACAACGAGAAGCCCACACACTGCAACAAAGAGTAGCCCCCGCTCACGTAACTAGAGAAGCCCGTGCGCAGCAACGAGGACCCAACGCAGCCAAAAATAAATAAATAAATAAAATTAAAAAAAAAAAAAAAAAAAGAAAGCAACTTACACGAGAAAAGTAGGGTACTGTCTTAAGGTCCATATGGGCTGCTATAACAAAATAACACAGGCTGGGTAGCTTATAAACAACAGAGATGTATTGCTCACAGTTCTAGAAGCTGAAAGTCCGAGTTCTGGATGCCAGCATGGTCGGGTGAAAGCCCTTTTCCAAGTCACAGATTTTTGTTGTATCCCCAGTTGGCGGAAGAGGCTAGGGATCTCTCTGGAGTCTCTTTTAGAAGGCACTAATCCCATTCATGAGGATACCACCCTCAGAACCTAATCACCTTGCAGAGGCCCCACCTACTAATACCATCACCTGTGGGGGTTAGAATTTCAACATATGAATTTTGGGGGACACAAACATGCATATCATATTGAATAATTCCTAGAAGGGAATATGGGATAAATGGAGGGTTTTATATTTGAAGTATAAGATGTATATATAGACCAAGAGGATATTAGAAGAGATCTTGTAGATATTGGAGACAGGAGAAGATTATGGAAGTTTCTCTTACGAGGTATGACAAGGATACCTCTTAAGTCTGGAGGAAACTAGGTGAGAAAAATATGGTTGTTTTCAGGTGCAGAGACAAAGTAGAAGGAGATGCTGCCTGTTAATCTTAATTTTCTTTGTAAATTAGGAGGCAGGATCATCTGTTTTGGGAGGAGGCACTGAGTGGGCCAGGGAATGGTCGAAGAATGATTTAAGTCAGGCATTAGTTTGGAAAAGTCATTAAGGGAAATAGGAGAGGAAGTTGACCAAAGACAAACAAAAAATGAAAAAGTTTGTGTTTGTTCTCATGTCCATGAATGTGTGATTGTGTTCAAGCATTGTTTGGCTGCTCAGGGGTAGGCACGACTCAAAGAAAGGATAGCTTTGACCCAGACTAGTTGTTTTACAGTGAGGTACAGTAAAACGGGAATATGAAAGAGTCAATGAGGCTTATAAAAGAGTGTTCAGATGGTCAGGAATGATAGACTAAGAAAAAAATGAAGCGATTAAGTGACTGAAGGTCTTAACGAGATTCAGAAACAGATCTGTGCATGGGTATAAGGGAATAAGGAAGCTAGAAGGATAAAAGGTTATAGTCAAAGTACTATAATAGTGGAGTTTAAAATTTCAGACATGATACAGTTCCAGGTGATGACAAGGAACCTTGTGTGGCCATGGCATCTAGAATGTCAAGGAGCTGAAAAGCCATCCAAAGCCATAGGATGTCCGTCCAAGCTATGGAAGGGCTTAAGGTAAAGAGCTAGAGTGTGAGCCAGGCTCCAACAATTTTGGTGGATGGGGCTGTTACACAGCAGCAGAGGGCTGAAGGGGAGCATAGGGGACCGCTATGTGGAAGCAGTGTTGAGGAGCCTGGAGGATGCTAATAATACAGAGGTAAGCTGTAAAGAAGCGTCTGCAGGAAAGAGCCAAGTATCCCTTAAAAAAAGCAGTAGAGGGAGCATTCTGTGAACAGGTAGCACAGTTTGTTCACCAGGGATTGCAGGTTTCAGAAGCTGTCATAAAAAGATGGGAACAGAAGGGGGTGATGATTAATTAAGTCAGAGGAACAGAAAGAGCAATGTGTGGATGAGACTTCAGGGAAGTAATATGAATACAGAGACCTGCACTTTTGGGTGGGAACCAAAATGATAGGGATGTGAAGTTTGGGGAATTAACTGGGTTTAAGAATTCAGAAGTTTATAATGTAGCTTTCATCATCTCAAAACTCAGGACCTTAGGTAGAGACAAAGCCTGGTAAAAATTAGTACTTGTTAGCCTAGTCTGTACACACTGTAGGCCAAGAAAGAAGTGCATGGGCACCCTAATTATAAAACAAGAGTTTTTTTAATGCATTGACACATTTTTATCTGAACAGTCTAAATGAAACTGTAGGTTTTATTGTTACTGGACACTTAGAGTTGCCCACATAGCCACTCCTTGAGTGAGAACAAGGGAGAATATGCCTTTGCTTTTATTGGTACAATAACTGGTAAGAACCTGGTACTGTGTATTGAATATCTACTTGGTGCTAGGGTCTGTACTAAGCAGTTTAAAGATATGATTCATTGCATTTCATTCCTAAAACAATGCTGTGAAGTAGGTTTCATAGTCTCTATTTTTATGAACATTCAAAACCGTTGGTCTGGCATGTAGGTGCAAACCTTAGCTGGCAGTTACTAGCTGTGTGACTTTAGGAAAGTTACTTAACCACTCTGTGCTTCAGTTTTGTGTCTATAAAATGACATAATTATAATACTTAGTTCCATAGACTTGTTGTAAAGATTAAATTAGTTAATGCAAGTTTTACATCAATGCTTTGCCAAAAATCATTATTATTGATTATTATTGTTATAAATAATTATTGTGACAAATCAGAAAACAGGCTCAAGAGGATTACTCTGCTATTAAATAAGAAAACTGAAAATTGAAATCTGGTTATTAGTAAGACTCTATACTGTGCCATGGTACATTTAAAAAAATTGTGGTAGGAGATTGGTTCTAGATGGCGGAGCAGAAGGACGTGCGCTCTCTCCCTCTTGCAAGAGCACCAGAATCACAGCTAACCGCTGAACAATCATCAACAGGAACACACTGGAACTCACCAAACAAGATACCCCACATCCAAAGACACAGGAGAAGCCACAGTGAGATGGTAGGAGGGGCGCAGTCACAATAAAATCAAATCCCATAACTGCTGGGTGGGTAACTCACAAACTGGAGAACACTTATTCCACAGAAGTCCACGCACTGGAGTGAAGGTTCTGAGCCCCACGTCAGGCTTCCCAACCGGTGGACTGGCAACGGGAGGAGGAATTCCTAGAGAATCAGACTTTGAAGGCTAGTGGGATTTGATTGCAGGACTTTGACAGGACTGGGGGAAACAGAGACTCCACTCTTGGAGGGCACATGCAAAGTAGTGTATGCATAGGGACCCAGGGGAAGGAGCAGTGACCCCATAGAAGACTGAACCAGACCTACCTGCTAGTGGTGGAAGGTCTCCTGCAGAGGCGGGGAGTGGCTGTGTCTCATTGTGAGGACAAGGACACTGGCAGCAGAAGTTCTGGGAAGTACTGCTTGGCATTAGCCCTCCCAGAACCTGCCATTAGCCCCACCAAAGAGCCCGGTAGGCTCCAGTGTTGGGTCGCCTCAGGCCAAACAACCAACAGGGAGGGGAACCCAGCCCCACCGATCAGCAGACAAGCGGATTACAGTTTTACTGAGCTCTGCCCACCAGAGCAACAGTGAGCTCTACCCACCACCAGTCCCTCCCATCAGGAAACTTGTACAAGCCTCTTAGATAGCCTCATCCACCAGAGGGAAGACAGCAGAAGCAAGAAGAACTAGAATCCTGCAGCCTGTGGAACAAAGACCACAGTCACAGAAACATAGACAAGTTGAAAAGGTAGAGGGCTATGTACCAGATGAAGGAACAAGATAAAACCCCAGAAAAACAACTAAATGAAGTGGAGATAGGCAACCTTCCAGAAAAAGAATTCAGAATAATGATAGTGAAGATGATCCAGGACCTCGGAAAAAGAGTGGAGGCAAAGATCAAGAAGATGCAATAAATGTTTAACAAAGACCTAGAAGAATTAAAGAACAAACACCTAGAAGAATTAACAAACAGAGATGAACAATACAATAACAGAAATGAAAAATACACTAGAAAATACACTAGAAGGAATCAATAGCAGAGTAACTGAGGCAGAAGAACAGATAAGTGACCTGGAAGACAGAATGGTGGAATTCACTGCCATGGAACAGAATAAAGAAAAAAGAATGAAAAGAAATGAAGACAGCCTAAGAGACCTCTGGGGCAACATTAAACGCAGCAACATTCGCATTATAGGGGTCCCAGAAGGAGGAGAGAGAGAAAGGACCCGAGAAAATATTTGAAGTGATTATAGTCTAAAACTTCCCTAGCATGGGAAAAGAAATAGCCACCCAAGTCCAGGAAGTACAGAGAGTTCCAGGCAGGATAAACCCAAGGAGAAACACACCGAGACACATAGTAATCAAATTGACAAAAATTAAAGACAAAAAAAAACTATTGAAAGCGACAAGGGAAAAATGACAAATAACATACAAGGGAACTCCCATAAGGTTAACAGCTGATTTCTCAGCAGAAACTCTACAGCCCAGAAGGGAGTGGCATGATATATTTAAAGTGATGAAAGGGAGAAAACTACAACCAAGATTACTCTACCCGGAAAGGATCTCATTCAGGTTCGACAGAGAAATCAAAAGCTTTACAGACAAGCAAAACCTAAGAGAATTCAGCACCACCAAGCCAGCTCTACAACAAATGCTAAAGGAACTTCTCTAAGTGGGAAACACAAGAGAAGAAAACGACCTACAGAAACAAACCCATAACAATTAAGAAAATGGTAATAGGAACATACGTATTGAGAATTACCTTAAATGTGAGTGGATTAAATGCTCCAACCAAAAGACACAGGCTTGCTGAATGGATACAGAAACAAGACCCATATATATGCTGTCTACAAGAGACCCACTTCAGAACGAGGGACACATACAGACTGGAAGTGAGGGGATGGAAAAGATATTCCATGAAAATGGAAATCAAAAGTAAACTGGAGTAGCAATTCTCATGTAAGATAAGATAGACTTTAAAATAAAGAATGTTACAAGCGACAAGGAAGGACACTACATAATGATCCAGGGATCAATCCAAGAAGAAGATATAACAATTATAAATATATATGCACCCAACATAGGAGCACCTCAATACATAAGGCAACTGCTAACAGCTCTAAAAGAGAAAATCGACAGTAACACAATAATAGTGGGGGACTTTAACACCTCACTTACACCAATGAACAGATCATCCAAAGTGAAAATTAATAAGGAAGCACAAGCTTTAAATGACATAATAGACCAGATAGATTTAATTGATATTTATGGGACATTCCATCCAAAAACAGCAGATTACACTTTCCTCTCAATTGCACATGGAACATTCTCCAGGATAGATCAGATTTTGGGTCACAAATCAAGCCTCAGTAAATTTAAGAAAATTGAAATCATATCAAGCATCTTTTCTGACCACAACGCTATGAGATTAGAAATCAATTACAGGGAAAAAAACATAAAAAACACAAACACATGAGGCTAAACAATATGTTACTAAATAACTAGGAGATCACTGAAGAAATCAAAGAGGAAATCAAAACATACCTAGAAACAAATGACAATGAAAACACGACGATCCAAAACCTATGGGATGCAGAAAAAGCAGTTCTAAGAGGGAAGTTTATAGCAATACAAGCCTACCTCAAGAAACAAGAAAAATCTCAAATAAACAATCAAACCTTACACCTAAAGGGACTAGAGAAAGAAGAATAAACAAAACCCAAAGTTAGTAGAAAGAAAGAAATCATAAAGATCAGAGCAGAAATAAATGAAATAGAAACAAAGAAAACAATAGGACAGATCAATAAAACTAAAAGCTGGTTCAATGAGAAGATAAACAAAATTGATAAACCATTAGCCAGACTCACCAAGAAAAAGAGGGAGAGGACTCAAATCAGTAAAATTAGAAATGAAAAAGGAGAAGTTACAACAGACACCGCAGAAATACAAAGCATCCTAAGAGACTACTACAAGCAACTCTATGCCAATAAAATGGACAACCTGGAAGAAATGGACAAATTCTTAGAAAGGTATAACCTTCCAAGGCTGAACCAGGAAGAAATAGAAAATATGAACAGACCAATCACAAGTAATGAAATTGAAACTGTGATTAAAAATCTTCCAACAAGCAAAAGTCCAGGACCAGACGGCTTCACAGGTGAATTCTATCAAACATTTAGAGAAGAGCTAACACCCATCCTTCTCAAATTCTTCCAAAAAATTGCAGAGGAAGGAACACTCCCAAACTCATTCTATGAGGCCACCATCACCCTGATACCAAAACCAGATAAAGATACTACAAACAAAGAAAATTACAGACCAATATCACTGATGAATAGAGATGCAAGAATCCTCAACAAAATACTAGCAAACATAATCCAACAACACATTAAAAGGATCATCCACCATGATCAAGTGGGATTTATCCCAGGGATGCAAGGCTTCTTCAATATATGCAAATCAATCAATGTGATACACCGTATTAACAAATTGAAGAATAAAAACCATATGATCATCTCAATAGATGCGGGAAGAGCTTTTGACAAAATTCAACACCCATTTCTGATAAAAACTCTCCAGAAAGTGGGCATAGAGGGAACCTACCTCAACATAATAAGGGCCATATACGACAAACCCACAGCAAACATCCTTCTTAATGGTGGAAAACTGAAAGCATTTCCTCTGAGATCAGGAGCAAGACAAGGATGTCCACTCTGACCACTATTATTCAACATAGTTTTGGAAGTCCTAGCCACGGCAATCAGAGAAGAAAAAGAAATAAAAGGAATACAAATTGGAAAAGAGGAAGTAAAACTTGTCACTGTTTGCAGATGAAATGATACTATACATAGAGAATCCTAAAGATGCCACCAGGAAACTACTAGAGCTAATCAAAATTGCAGGATACAAAACTAAAGCACAGAAATCTCTTGCATTCCTATACACTAATGAAAAATCTGAAAGAGAAATTAAGGAAACACTCCCATTTACCACTGCAACAAAAAGAATAAAATACCTAGGAATAAACCTACCTAGGGAGACAAGACCTGTAGGCAGAAAACTATGACACTGATGAAAGAAATTAAAGATGATACCAACAGATGGAGAGATATACCATGTTCTTGGATTGGAAGAATCAATATTGTGAAAATGAGTATACTACCCCAAGCAATCTACAGATTCAATACAATCCCTATCAAATTACCAATGCCATTTTTTACAGAACTAGAACAAAAAAATCTTAAAATTTGTATGGAGACACAAAAGACCCTGAATAGCCAAAGCAATCTTGAAGGTAAAAAAAAGATGGAGCTGGAGGAATCAGACTCCCTGACTTCAGACTATACTACAAAGCTACAGTAATGAAGACAATATGGTACTGGCACAAAAACAGAAACAGAGATCAATGGAACAGGATAGAAAGTCCAGAGATAAACCCACACACCTATGGTCAACTAGTCTATGACAAAAGAGGCGAGGATATACAATGGAGAAAAGACAGTGTCTTCAATAAGTGGTGCTGGGAAAATTGGACAGCTACATGTAAAAGAATGAAATTAGAACACTCCCTAACACCATACACAAAAATAAACTCAAAATGGATTAGAGGACTAAATGTAAAACTGGACACTATTAAACTCTTCGAGGAAAACATAGGAAGAACACTCTTTGACATAAATCACAGCAAGATCTTTTTGATCCACCTCCTAGAGAAATGGAAATAAAAACAAAAATAAACAAATGGGACCTAATGAAACTTAAAAGCTTTTGCAAAGCAAAGGAAACTAGAAACAAGATGAAAAGACAACCCTCAGAATGGAGATAATATTTGCAAATGAATCAACAGGCAAAGGATTAATCTCCAAAATATATAAACAGCTCATGCAGCTCAGTATTAAAAAAACAATACAATCAAAAAATGGGAAGAAGACCTAAATAGACATTTCTCCAAAGAAGACATACAGATGGCCGAGAAGCACATGAAAAGCTGCTCAATGTCACTAATTATTAGAGAAGTGCAAATCAAAACTACAATGAGGTATCACCTCACACCAGTTAGAATGGCCATCATCAGAAAATGTACAAACAACAAATGCTGAAGAGGGTGTGGAGAAAAGGGAACCCTCTTGCACTGTTGGTGGGAATGTAAATTGATACAGCCACTGTGGAGAACAGTATGGAGGTGCTTTAAAAAACTAAAAATAGAATTACCACATGACCCAGCAATCCCACTACTGGGCATATACCTAGAGAAAACCATAATTCAAAAAGACACATGCGAGTCAGCTCTACCCACCACCAGAGCCTCCCATCAAGCCTCTTAGATAGCCTCAACCACCAGAGGGCAGACAACAGAAGCAAGAAAAACTACAATCCTGCAGCCTGTGGACCAAAAACCACAGTTACAGAAAGATAGAGAAGATGAAAAGGCAGAGGGCTATGTACCAGATGAAGGAACAAGAAAAAAACCCAGAAAAACAACTAAATGAAGTGGAGATAGGCAACCTTCCAGAAAAAGAATTCAGAATAATGATAGTGAAGATGATCCAGGACCTCGGAATAAGAATGGAGGCAAAGATTGAGAAGATGCAAGAAATGATTAACAAAGACCTAGAAGAATTAAAGAACAAACAAACAGAGATGACCAATACAATAACTGAAATGAAAACTACACTAGAAGGAATCAATAGCAGAATAACTGAGGCAGAAGAACGGATAAGTGACCTGGAAGACAGAATGGTGGAATTCACTGCTGCAGAACAGACTAAAGAAAAAAGAATGAAAAGAAATGAAGACAGCCTAAGAGACCTCTGGGACAACATTAAACGCAACAACATTCGCATTATAGGGGTCCCAGAAGGAGAAGAGAGACAGAAAGGACCAGAGAAAATATTTGAAGAGATTATAGTCGAAAACTTCCCTAACATGAGAAAGGAAATAGCCACCCAAGTCCAGGAAGCGCAGAGAGTCCCATACAGAATAAACCCAAGGAGAAACACGCCGAGACACATAGTAATCAAAGTGGCAAAAATTAAAGACAAAGAAAAATTATTGAAAGCAGCAAGGGAAAAACGACAAATAACATACAAGGGAACTCCCATAAGGTTAACAGCTGATTTCTCAGCAGAAACTCTGCAAGCCAGAAGGGAGTGGCATGATATACTTAATGTGATGAAAGGGAAGAACCTACAACCAAGATTACTCTACCCGGCAAGGATCTCATTTAGATTTGATGGAGAAATCAAAAGCTTTACAGACAAGCAAAAGCTGAGAGAATTCAGCACCACCAAACCAGCTCTACAACAAATGCTAAAGGAACTTCTCTAAGTGGGAAACACAAGAGAAGAAAAGGACCTACAAAAACAAACCCAAAACAATTAAGAAAATGGTCATAGGAACATACATATCGATAATTACCTTAAACGTGAATGGATTAAACGCCCCAACCAAAAGACATAGACTGGCTGAATGGATAGAAAAACAAGACCCATATATATGCTGTCTACAAGAGACCCACTTTAGATCTAGGGACACATACAGACTGAAAGTGAGGGGATGGAAAAAGATATTCCATGCAAATGGAAATCAAAAGAAAGCTGGAGTAACTATACTCATATCAGATAAAATAGACTTTAAAATAAAGAATGTTACAAGAGACAAGGAAGGACACTACATAATGATCCAGGGATCAATCCAAGAAGAAGATATAACAATTATAAATATATATGCACCCAACATAGGAGCACCTCAATACATAAGGCAACTGCTAACAGCTATAAAAGAGGAAATCGATGGTAACACAAGAATAGTGGGGGACTTTAACACTTCACTTACACCAATGGACAGATCATCCAAAATGAAAATAAATAAGGAAACAGAAGCTTTAAATGACACAATAGACCAGATAGATTTAATTGATATATATAGGACATTCCATCCCAAAACATCAGGTTACACATTCTTCTCAAGTGCGCACGGAATATTCTCCAGGATAGATCACATCTTGGGTCACAAATCAAGCCTCAGTAAATTTAAGAAAGTTGAAATCATACCAAGCATCTTTTCTGACCACAACGCTATGAGATTAGAAATGAATTACAGTGAAAAAAACGTAAAAAAGACAAACACATGGAGGCTAAACAATACATTACTAAATAACCAAGAGATCACTGAAGATATCAAAGAGGAAATAAATAAATACCTAGAGACAAATGACAATGAAAACACGACGACCCAAAACCTATGGGATGCAGCAAAAGCGGTTCTAAGAGGGAAGTTTATAGCTATACAAGCCTACCTAAAGAAACAAGAAAAATCTCAAGTAAACAATCTAACCTTACACCTAAAGAAACTAGAGAAAGAAGAACAAACAAAACCCAAAGTTAGCAGAAGGAAAGAAATCATAAAGATCAGAGCAGAAATAAATGAAATAGAAACAAAGAAAACAACAGCAAAGATCAATAAAACTAAAAGTTGGTTCTTTGAGAAGATAAACAAAATTGATAAGCCATTAGCCAGACTCATCAAGAAAAAGAGGGAGAGGGCTCAAATCAATAAAATCAGAAATGAAAAAGGAGAAGTTACAACAGACACTGCAGAAATACAAAACATCCTAAGAGACTACTATAAGCAACTTTATGCCAATAAAATGGACAACCTGGAAGAAATGGACAAATTCTTAGAAAGGTATAACCTTCCAAGACTGAATCAGGAAGAAACAGAAAATATGAACAGACCAATCACAAGTAGTGAAATTGAAACTGTGATTAAAAATCTTCCAACAAACAAGAGTCCAGGACCAGATGGCTTCACAGGTGAATTCTATCAAACATTTAGAGAAGAGCTAACACCCATCCTTCTCAAACTCTTCCAAAAAATTGCAGAGGAAGGAACACTCCCAAACTCATTCTATGAGGCCACCATCACCCTGATACCAAAACCAGACAAAGACAGTACAAAAAAAGAAAATTACAGACCAATATCACTGATGAATATAGATGCAAAAATCCTCAACAAAATACTAGCAAACATAATCCAACAACACATTAAAAGGATCATACACCACGATCAAGTGGGATTTATCCCAGGGATGCAAGGATTCTTCAATATACACAAATCAATCAATGTGATACACCATATTAACAAATTGAAGAATAAAAACCATATGATCATCTCAATAGATGCAGAAAAAGCTTTTGACAAAATTCAACACCCATTTCTGATAAAAACTCTCCAGAAAGTGGGCATAGAGGGAACCTACCTCAACACAATAAAGGCCATATATGACAAACCCACAGCAAACATCATTCTCAATGGTGAAAAACTGAAAGCATTTCCTCTAAGATCAGGAACGAGACAAGGATGTCCACTCTCACCACTATTATTCAACATAGTTCTGGAAGTCCTAGCCACGGCAATCAGAGAAGAAAAAGAAATAAAAGGAATACAAATTGGAAAAGAGGAAGTAAAACTGTCACTGTTTGCGGATGACATGATACTATACATAGAGAATCCTAAAACTGCCACCAGAAAACTGCTAGAGCTAATTAATGAATATGGTAAAGTTGCAGGATACAAAATTAATGCACAGAAATCCCTTGCATTCCTATACACTAATGATGAAAAATCTGAAAGAGAAATTATGGAAGCACTCCCATTTACCATTGCAACAAAACGAATAAAATACCTAGGAATAAACCTACCTAGGGAGACAAAAGACCTGTATGCAGAAAACTATAAGACACTGATGAAAGAAATTAAAGATGATACCAACAGATGGAGAGATATACCATGTTCTTGGATTGGAAGAATCAACATTGTGAAAATGAGTATACTACCCAAAGCAATCTACAGATTCAATGCAATCCCTATCAAATTACCAATGGCATTTTTTACGGAGCTAGAACAAATCATCTTAAAATTTGTATGGAGACACAAAAGACCCTGAATAGCCAAAGCAGTCTTGAGGCAAAAAAATGGAGCTGGAGGAATCAGACTCCCTGACTTCAGACTATACTACAAAGCTACAGTAATCAAGACAATATGGTACTGGCACAAAAACAGAAACATAGATCAATGGAACAAGATAGAAAGCCCAGAGATTAACCCACGCATCTATGGTCAACTAATCTATGACAAAGGAGGCAAAGATATACAATGGAGAAAAGACAGTCTCTTCAATAAGTGGTGCTGGGAAAACTGGATAGCTACATGTAAAAGAATGAAATTAGAATACTCCCTAACACCATACACAAAAATAAACTCAAAATGGATTAGAGACCTAAATATAAGACTGGACACTATAAAACTCTTAGAGGAAAACATAGGAAGAACACTCTTTGACATAAATCAGAGCAAGATCTTTTTTGATCCACCTCCTAGAATAATGGAAGTAAAAACAAAAATAAACAAGTGGGACCTAATGAAACTTCAAAGCTTTTGCACAGCAAAGGAAACCATAAACAAGACGAAAAGACAACCCTCAGAATGGGAGAAAATATTTGCAAATGAATCAACGGACAAAGGATTAATCTCCAAAATATATAAACAGCTCATTCAGCTCAATATCAAAGAAACAAACACCCCAATCCAAAAATGGGCAGAAGACCTAAATAGACATTTCTCCAAAGAAGACATACAGACGGCCACGAAGCACATGAAAAGCTGCTCAACATCACTAATTATTAGAGAAATGCAAATCAAAACTACAATGAGGTATCACCTCACTCCTGTTAGAATGGGCATCATCAGAAAATCTACAAACAACAAATGCTGGAGAGGGTGTGGAGAAAAGGGAACCCTCTTGCACTGTTGGTGGGAATGTAACTTGATACAGCCACTATGGAGAACAATATGGAGGTTCCTTAAAAAACTAAAAATAGAATTACCATATGACCCAGCAATCCCACTACTGGGCATATACCCAGAGAAAACCGTAATTCAAAAAGACACATGCACCCGAATGTTCATTGCAGCACTATTTACAATAGCCAGGTCATGGAAGCAACCTAAATGCCCATCAACAGACGAATGGATAAAGAAGTGTGGTACATATATACAATGGAATATTACTCAGCCATAAAAAGGAATGAAATTGAGTCATTTGTTGAGACGTGGATGGATGTAGAGACTGTCATACAGAGTGAAGTAAGTCAGAAAGAGAAAAACAAATATCGTATATTAATGCATGTATGTGGAACCTAGAAAAATGGTACAGATGAGCCAGTTTGCAGGGCAGAAGTTGAGACACAGATGTAGAGAATGGACATATGGACACCAAGGGGGGAAAACTGTGGTGAGGTGGGGATGGTGGTGTGCTGAATTGGGCGATTGGGATTGACATGTATACACTGATGTGTATAAAATTGATGCCTAATAAGAACCTGCAGTATAAAAAAGGAAACAAAACAACTAATACTAAACTTTCATTGGGTTATTTGTATGGAAATATGTTAATATAAATGTTTCAGACATTACATGAAATTTCTAAAAATCTTATATTTGTATTTGTATGGAAATATGTATGGAAATATGTTAATATAAATGTTTCAGACATTACATGAAATTTCTAAAAATCTTATATTTGTATTTGTATGGAAATATGTATGGAAATATGTTAATATAAATGTTTCAGACATCACATGAAATTTCTAAAAATCTTATATGTTCTGGTATAATGTTATAAGTAATAATCCTAGTTATTACTTTAAAATGTATATCTCAGAAATAACTAAAAAAAAAAAAAAAAAAGACACATGCACCCCAATGTTCATTGCAGCACTATTTACAATAGCCAGGTCACGGAAGCAACCTAAATGCCCATCAACAGATGAATGGATAAAGAAGATGTGGTACATATATGCAGTGGAATATTACTCAGCCATAAAAAGGAACGAAATTGGGTCATTTGTAGTGACGTGGATGGATCTAGAGGCTGTCATACAGAGTGAAGTAAGTCAGATAGAGAAAAACAAATATCGTAGATTAACACATATATTTGGAACCTAGAAAAATTGTACAGATGAACCGGTTTGCAGGGCAGAAATTGAGACACAGATGTAGAGAACAAACGTATGGACACCAAGGGGGGAAAGAGGCGGGGGAGGTGTGGGGTGGGGGGTGGGATGAATTGGGTGGTTGAGATTGGAATATATACACTGATATGTATAAAATGGATAACAAATAAGAACCTGCTGTATAAGAAAATAAATAAAATTGAAAAAAAATTGTGGTAAAATACATATAACATAATTTGCCATTTTAACCATTTTTAAGTATACAATTCAGTGGCATTAATTACATTCACAATGTTGTACAACCATCGCCACTATCTATTACAAAACTTTTCCATCACCCCAAACAGAAACTCTATAAACCTTAAGCAGTACCTCCCCGCTCCTCCCTTCCCCCAGACCCTGGTAACCTCTAATCTACTTTCTATCTCTATGAATTTGGCCATTTTAGATATTTCATGTAAGTCGAATCTTATAGTATTTGTCATTTTGTGTCTGGCTTATTTCCCTTAGCATAATGTTTTTAAAGTTCATTCATGTTGTAGTGTGTATCATAACTTTATTCCTCTTTATGGCTGAATGATATTTCATTGTATGGATACACCACATTTTCTTTATCCATTCATCTATTGATAGACACTTGGATTGTTTTTACCTTTTGGCTATTGTGATTAATGGGCAATGAATTTTGTTGTGTAAGTGTCTGTTTGAGTCCTCGTTTTCGATTCTTTGGGGTATATACCTAGGAGTGGAATGCTGGGTCATCTGTGTGCAGCTTCTTGAGGAGTTGCCAAACTGTTTTCCACAGCAGCTCCATCATTTTATATTCCCACCAGAAATGTACAAGAGTGCCAGTTTCTCCACATTCTTGCCAACACTTACTTTCCTTTCTCTTTTCTTTTTTTAAAATTGTAGCCATCTTAATAGATGTGAAGTGATATCTCATGGTTTTCATTTGCATTTCTCTAAAGACTAATGATGTTGGGTATCTTTTCATGGTCTTACTGGCCATTTGTATATCTTCTTTGGAGAAATGTCTATTCAATTTCTTTGCCCATGTTTTAATTGAGTTGTCTTTTTGTTCTTGAGTTGCGGGAATTGTATATATACTAAATAGTTAACCCTATCAGATATATAATTTACAAATCTTTTCTTCCATTCTGTAGGTTGTCTTTTCACTTTCATAATAATTTCTTTGCACAAATGTTTTAAAATTTGATGAAATCCAACTTATCAGTTTTATCTTTTGTTACTTGTGCTGTTGGTGTTTTATATGTAAGAATCCATTGCCAAATCCAAGTTAAAGAAGATTTACCCCATGCTTTCTTCTAAGAGTTTTATGGTTTTAGCTCTTATATTGTTGTGGTGTTTAATCCATTTTGAGTCAGTTTTTGCATATGATGTGAGGTGAGGAGTTCAACTTCATGTGTTTGCATGTGGAAATCCTGTTGTCCCAGCACCATCTGTTGAAGAGACTGTTCTTTCCCCACTGAATAGACTTGACACTCTCGTCAAAAAGCAATTGGCTATATATGTATGGGTGTATTTCTGGACTCTAAATTCTATTCCATTGGTCTATATGACTATCCTTATGACACTATCACCCTGTTTTGATTACTATAGCTTTGTGGTAAGTTTTGAAATCAGGAAATGTGAGTCTTCCACCTTTATTCTTTTTCAAGATTGTTTTGGCTGTTCAGGGTCCCTTACATTTTTGTATGAATTTAAGGATTGGCTTTTCCATTTCTGAAAAAGCCACGTTACTTTTTACAGTCAGCTACTAAAATGTTATAACTTGAAATGTCTCTACATATCTGTGGTCAAAATTTAAGTCTCTGGTCATCTAAGAATTTTCTCCTCAGGACTTCCCTGGTGGTGCGATGGTTAAGAATCCACCTGCCAATGCAGGGGACACGGGTTCGATCCCTGGTCCAGGAAGATCCCACATGCTGTGGAGCAACTAAGCTCGTGTGCCACAACTACTGAAGCCCACGCACCTAGAGCCCGTGCTCTGCAACAAGTGAAGCCACTGCAATGAGAAGCCCGCGCATCACCACAAAGAGTAGCCCCCGCTCGCCGCAACTAGAGAAAGCCTGTGCACAGCAACAAAGAACCAATGCAGCCAAAAATAATAAATAAATAATAAATAAACAAACAAACAAACACGGAGAGGATGTTGGCCCCGGGGGGTGTGGGTGTGGGTGGGGTTGGGAGCTGCTGGCTGGAGAATGTGGCTGAGGCGGGACCTGCTGGAAGTCACCATGTCCAGGCAGGTCCACGGCCTGTTTTTTTTTTTTTCTTTTTTAAAGAATTTTCTGCTCATTGTCTCCTGAGAGTCTATGTAGAAAAGAGGTAACAAGAACTATATTTTGGAATAATTTTCTAAGTTTGTTCACTTATTCCCCAATTAAAAAAAAAAAGGAAAATTTATTTGTAGCTTCACAAGCAACTTGTCTTATTATCAGTTTAGGGTCAGTTTCATTGAAGTAAGGCTGAAATGGGTGTGAGACAGAGACTGCTGCCAGTGTGGTTATTAAGTATTTTATTTATGTGAAATATTTATTACAATATAAGGTGTTTGGATGCAAAGCTAGATTAAGTAAAGGAAAAATTGTATCATCAGGAGTTCTGATCAGAATGGCAAGCTGAAGCAACATAGAAAGTCCTCCTTTCTGCTCCAAAAACAGAGAGATACTGGAGAAAAATAGAGTAACAACAAAAACAAAAATAATCCAGCTCAAAAGAATAAAAGGGAAATCCCCAGGTGTTGGAAAGGAAAAGGAGCTCAAAGCTAGAGCAGGGAATGATAGCTGAAAACAGTGAGGTCCACGGGCCTACTGAGTAGACTTTTATGGGATATGGAATGAAGCTTTAGACCCCTGTTGGATGGCAGCATGGCCAGAGTGGAGGCTCTTGTTTAAAGCCAAATTGCTCAAAAAAGCAGTAAAGCAGGAATTAGAAAAATTCCATTTACTGTCTAGGGAAAGTGATGAGAAAGTTTACTGTGATTAAGTTCCTATAAAATAATAATTAGAAGAAAAGGAATAATCGAGAATTGGCAACCCAAACTTATACCTTGAGTAGGTATGAGGAGTGAATTTATACTGCCCCCAGTGAGGCAGGAACTATTTGTCGAAGCTAAGAAATTAACAGGAAAAATTGGTCTGGTATCAAATTAAATTAAAAAAGTAAGTCCAGCTACATGTCATTATTAGTGAAACTACTTAGAAAACTAAAAACTGCATAGAAAATTTTAAAATAAAGGGATGGGGAAAAAAGAGCAAATAGATATTAGGTTGAATATTGTTGATAATCAGCTGTTTTACTCACAAAAGTTGCAACTTCATATGATTCAACTAATAATAATGGAGAAATTGACAAATCTATAGTGATAAAGGTACTTAAAATTATACTATCAGAAGTTATTACACAAAAAAGTAAGATGGAGATTTGAACAACAAAATAGACATCAACAAATAGTGATGTATATTCTTTTAAAATACATATCAAGTTTTTCCCTAAATTTACTACATGATAGGCCATAAAAGAAATCTCAGCAAATACTAAAAAACTGATGTCATACAGACTTCACTCTCTGATAACAGTGTAATAAATTTAGAAATCAACAAAAGCATAGTCTGAAAGCTCCATATGTTTGGAAACTAAAAAGAACACTTCTGAATGATTCATTTGAAAGAAATCACAATAGAGAAAACTTGGTTCCAGCAGTATGGCAGACTGGACCCTTCTGTAAACAACTAAGAAACTTGTATGAAATATGCAATACATATTAGATATATTAGTGTGCTAGAAGAAAATAAAGAATTAAAGAATACTTGGAGGCCAGCAACCAAAGGAAAGCAGAACCTCTAGGAGGTAAGTCTTGAGGGTATTTGCTGAACCCAAGGTTCTTGAACTTCTATTGTCATGTATTGGCAGGGTGCAGGGAATAAAGGCAAGGCTCAGGGCCCCGCCCAAGATTGGTACCCTACTAGGAGATGCTCTTGTATAAGTCTAGGTCTTCCAAAAGGCTTCACCCTTAATTAAGAGAACTAGAAATAAATCCTAGTCCAGGGTTGTAGTGAATCATTAGTGGGTTGTGAAATCAATTATGTGGTTTCTATCAGCATTGATTATTTTTGAATGTCACATGTCATAATGCTTCATGTAATTTTTGTTTTAATTTTTGTGGGTTAGTGTGTATATGTATATGAATGTGTATATGAATATACTTGGTTGCATTGTTATTTTTTACCATCGGTCAGCCCTAGTCAAAAGAATTCAAAAGCTACTGCCTTAGAGAAGCTGTGCCATGTGTGCACAGAGAGACGTGTATAGCTACGCATTTCAGCATTATTTATAATAGCAAAATACTAGAAGCAACCTAAGATCCTATCAGTAGTAGAAAGGGTAAATATATTTTTATATAATGGGACATTATTCATCAGATAAAATGAGATAATTATATCTACTTATGTTAACATAGATAAATCACAAAACATAATACTGAATGACAGAAACAAGTTACAGAATGACACGTAAGTATAATTGAGTTTATGTTAAAAAATAATAAAAATACAATATTCTGTTTTGAAAAGATAAGACACCAACTTCAGTATACCAACTTCTGAAGAAAGAATGGAATGGGATTGGGGCAGGGTTCCAGGGGATGGTGCAAGCTCTCCAACTTTGTGTATGTGTGTGTGCACACACACATGCAGTTTTTCACTTTAAAAAAAAATTAAGTGAATAAAACAAAATGTTAACATGTGGGTGATAAGCACTTAGGTATTATTAGTGATTTTATCTCCTGTATTTTTCTGGTGTTTGTATTCAATAATATTTGATTTTTTAATTGCATCATGCAATAAGTAGATAACTGTTGTAGTTTTTTTTTTTTAATTTATTTTTGGCTGCATTGGGTCTTCGTTGCTGCGCACGGGCTTTCTCTAGTTGCAGTGAGCGGGGGCTACTGTTCGTTGCTGTGCGCGGGTATGTCATTGCAGTGGCTTCAATTGTTGCAGAGCACAGGCTCTAAGCGCACGGGCTTCAGTAGTTGTGGCTCGTGGGCTCTAGAGTGTGGGCTCAGTAGTTGTGGCGCACGGGCTTAGTTGCTCCGTGGCATGTGAGATCTTCCCGGACCAGGGCTCGAACCCGTGTACCCTGCATTGGCAGGCGGATTGTTAACCACTGTGCCACCAGGGAAGCCCTGTTGTAGTTTTCTTATAGGGAGACTCTTTAAGGACTGAATGATGTCAGAATTAGAATCTTAGGTGTTCTTTTGAAGAACATGTTCAATTATGTTATTATGGCATCTTTAATTAGGTGACAGCTGTGTAATTGCATAAGTATAGTAGTCAAGCTGAGAAGCAAAAAAGTATATGGAAAAGGAATAAAACATAAAATCCAACGTTGAGAATATTTTCTTTAGTACATAGTAAGTACATAAATTCAATATCCTGAAATCCATAAGAAGTAACCAAAAAGCATGCTTATTGAATTAGAAGCCCTGTTGAAGAAAAGAAAAAGTCCTCTGAATATTTCATTCAGGTAAAGCAAACTACCACCCACTGAATAAAAGTTAAAACTAAACATTATATTACTAAAATTGTAACTTGTTGCTTAGTGAACAAACACAGCAAAGAATATAATGTATATATAGTTTTGTCATTCATGTTTTTTTGTTTGTTTTACTTAGCTGGTCACCTGACTTTTGAATGCCGCAATTTTCTCCGAGTAGACCCCAAAAGGGACATAGTTTTGGATGTCAGCAGCACAAGTAGTGAAGAGAGTGATGAAGAAAATGAAGAACTGAATAAACTGCAAGCATTACAAGAAAAAAGTAAGCAATACTTTTTTTTCCCCCTCCATCCTTTAAAAATGTTTCTAAATGTTCTGCTATATTATGTCATGTTTATCTATTGTTCTATTATTTTCATCATTAAGATATCTTTTGCCTCTTATGTAAGAAGTACTGCATAGGTAAGGAAATAGGCTCTGAACATTGTAAGTAATTTGCCCAAAGTCAAACAGTTGGTCAGTGATAGAACCAACAGGCAAGTCTATTTCTGATTCCCCAACACAGGTTTTATTGTGTTTTGTTTTGTTTTTTGTTTTTCCATCTTACTGGGATGTATCACATGGTACAAAGAGTCTGATTTAAGATTTGGTTTCTATTCCTATTTGGCTACTTTTTAGTATGTGACTTTTAGCAAATCACTTAACTGCTCTGAACTTCAGTTTACTTGTGGGATAACACAAAGGATTGGATTGTCAAATCACACTCATTCATATCAGAGATCTTAGCAGTATCAAGCTTTACTAATACCGTTGACCCTTGAACAACATGGGTTTGAACTGCATGGGTCCACTTTTACGCAGATTTTTTTTGGTAATACATACTGCAATACTTTATAAGCTGTGGTTGGTGGAATCCGCAGATGTGGAGCCATGGATATGGAGAAACTGCATATATGGAGGGCAACTATGAGTTACACTTGGACTTTGGACAGCACAGAGGGGCAACATCCCTAACCCCTGCGTTGTTCAAGGGTCAGCTGTAATTTCAAGTATACAAGTGATCATGAGGCATAGGCAAAGCAGCAAGAGTTCCAGGACTATAGTACTATCTCCCAGGTACCCACTCTGGCCAAGGTTAACATAAATGGTTTCTACATTACTTACACGAAAGAAAGTCATTTTGGTCACGAAGCATCTCAATTTTATGCCCATAGTTACATTTTCCAGGGATTATGGATTTGTGCCCCATAAATCCCTAGATTCCAGGATTATTTGCCATAAACAATCTTAGACATCCTGCTATAAGCAGTTTATAAATAAGGATTCTCTTGCCAACGGCTTGATCATGGACTTCTAGCTTTCAGAACAGTGAGGAAATAAATTTCTGTTATTTAAGCCACACCCCTCCTCCCCCCACAAAAAAGGATTCTCTGGCTAGCAAATAATTTATTTCCAGGAGGTCTGTCATTAGCATGTTGATGAAGAGATTTGACCAAGTTACCTTCTTTCTTTCCTGGGGCATTCTCCTTTCCCCTCAAAAAGAAAACAGATTTCAGACCACTGTTTAACCATTTGTTTCCCATCTTGTGTATAAAATAACCTATCCTTGCAATGGGGTTTTTAGGGATAAAATGTGATGCTGTATGTGAAAATATTTTGTAAACTACAAAATGTTATATGGTAGTTGTCACACGGAAGCAAAATGGAACTTATTTGTATATGGGTTTAGGCATGGCAAGAGAGAGATACAAAAAAGGTTAAACTTATTTTCGATCATCAGAGAACAGTAAATGCTTAAAAAAATTTTAACCTTTCCATATTATATCCAGTGAAGGTAAGTGAAAAAGTCAAATGACAGGGTACTAGGACAAGCTGAGAAGGCAGAAGAGGGATAGTGTTCCAAAGAAAGCAAACAAGAGTAACAGTAAATATGAGTATATACAACTTAAGGGTAAAGATAGCTGCTTGAATATAAATATTTACTTTTGGGACTTCCCTGGCAGTCCAGTGGTTAAGAATCTATGCTTCCACTACAGGGGGCATGGGTTCAATCCCTGGTCAGGGAACTAAGATCCCGCATGCCGCAGGATCTTTATACATAAATAAAGATATATATTTACTTTTGCTCCCTACTGAAACAACACTAAAATAGTAGTAGAAGAAATTTTTAAAGACATAAACTCACAAGGACAAAGAAAATAAGAGTCAAAAAATTTTGCTGAAAAGCAGATGGGTTAGTGATAATGGACTGAACACTTTAAGAGAGCTCAACCCTTTAACAGTGTGGAAAACTGAGAAGTAACCTGATTATACACTGTAAAACCCCCTAAAGTCTTGATAATGAGTATCCTTGGGTACGTGAAGTAGTTATATGTTCTGTTCCCTTTCCCTACTCTGTGAAGCCCTGTTGCCTCAGCAGACTGCCACAGGTCTATTTTCTAGACAGGTAAGACAAACGGTCTTTAAACTGGGACACACCAAACACAAATGAAAATAGTTAAGTTAAACGTTAGATACAGAATGGTGAGAGCCTTCTAGCCATCTTCACCTATTTGGTTCCCAGACATATATCACCCAGGCAGAAGATTTGAAGATACATCTCTGGGAAATCTGACCAGTCTAAGAAGAATGAAATAAGGATACTGACATTAGGGATTCTTCGAAGACAAGGCCTCACCAGATTATCAGTGAAGTCCAGATTTCCAAGCTTTGCTTGCTAAAAGCTTCCAGTCAGCTTTTTAGACAATGAGGAGCACTAAATTTCTGAGGAAAGGGTCTCACATGAAATATAGATACCAAAACAAAAACCAGAAAAAATCAACTTGAAAAATACAGAGTCTGTACAGGGAGAAAACAGAAATCATTAATATTTAGTTTCATAGAAAGTTAAGATACACCACACATGAAACATGAATAAGATACTGTAAAGAAGAACAAAAACAACAAAAGAGCTTTTGAAAATTAAAAAAGAAGCAGACATGGAAAACTTGATAGAGTTGGAAGATAAAGTTGAAGAAAAATAAGAAGAGCAAAAAGAGAGAAAAAAGATAGAACAATTGAAGTGTCATTCTAGGAAATACTTCATTCAAATGAGTCCCAGAAAAAGAAAACAAAATTTTTTCAAGAACTGAAGAATTAGTTTCCAGATGAAAAGGTTCAACACGTACCAGGCACAGCGGTAAAAGCAGACCCACACAAAGGCACACCATTATGAAACGTCATATCATAGGAAACAAAAAGATATAATCCAGACTTCCAGAGTTGAGGATAAAACAGGACACAGGTGAAGGATCAGGAGTCAGAATAGTTTCGTACTTCTCTAAGGCAATACTGGAAGCTAGTAGAATACGGATAATGCTTTCAAATTTTTGAAGAAAAATTATATCCAAATTAGAATGATATACCCAACCAAATTATCAACCAAGTGTGAAAGTAGAATAAAGACATTGTCAGACATTCAAAGTCTCAGAAAACAATTTGCCTCTCACTTACCCTTTCTTAGAAAAGCCCTGGAATAAGTGTTCTACCAAAGTACGGGAATAGACTGAAAAAAGGAAAACAAGGAATGTAGGAAATAGAAAAGATAAGTAGGGAAATTTGTAGCATGCTAGTAAAGAGAGAACCCAGAAAGACAGCTGCGCCAGAATAGAGAGCAGCCCAGCCACATAGGAACACAACAAAAGATACTAGGACAGAAAGCCTAAGACCCTTAATTCCCCAAGGACACTTTCTACCCCATTCATCTATACTACTATGTTTTTTTTTAAATAGATGCATAAAACTTTAGAATTAGTAAGAATCTTTAGAACAAATAGTTTAAAAACCAGTTTTGTAGAAAAAGAAAATGAGAACAAGTAACTTCCAAAGTCACTAGCTGGTCACAGTAGAGCCAGCACCATGATCCAGGTTTCTTTCCTACTAGTCCTGTACCATTTTCATTACAATGTGCTGCTCTCCTACCTTAGAGATCATCCAGTCTATTGGTTCTTGACCTTTTTTTCCTTATCACATCAATCTTGAAGGATAAAGAACACTCCCACCATGAATAGTGGTTTATTCTAGAGGTGATTTTCAATCAGAAGACCTGGGACAGATCCGCTCTGGGAGAAAGGGGAGGGAGTTAACATATAATAACCTCCAGGACAGGGAATAGTTGGTGAAGCTTCCTTATTAGCATCAGCTTTCCCCTAACCTCACATTGAGAATGGCTTCCTCAATCTAGCTTTTTTCCCTTTTTTTTCCTTAAAAGGTATGCTTGACCATAGTCACTTAAGGGCTCAGAATTTGTGTTCCGTCTCATGACTTCCACCCAGGACAGTGTTCATTCCAGTATGTCATAGAGATTCCAATAATAAAGTATTATAGAAGGGGTCCATATTTATTTCATGGCCACCTGCTGGAATCCCAGTGACCCCTACCCAAATAAACCATAGATTGGTTCCTAAGCACACAGAGGAAGGGGCCTAGAGGTTGTGGTTGTTAGTTCCACTGATAACTTGCTGATATTGCTCAGAATCTCTGAAAGGGTGAGGATGAACTACTGACTGACTGAGTGTGAGTTCTTGACCTACATCCTTTAGGTAGTCCTGGGGGCTCCTTGAATCCTTCCTTGGTCCTTAGAGCTAGAGAGCTCTTGTACCAACACTCTTGAATATGGTAAGTTTTTTGTTTTTGTTTTTTTTCAATGATAGAGTAAAAATAGTGAGCCATGAGAAAACAACTAATTTTTAGTTACTTACCTAATTAGTTGTCCTGCTGTTATGAAATAGAGACATGAAAAGGGAAAAGAGAGAAATGTCACCAAAAAATGGGTCTCAAAACTTATTTTTGTAGAAGTTTTGCTTTCTATTTTGTTTCTGTATATATTTTCTTCTATTATATTTCATATATTTAAATGTTGACTGAATATCATTCATTGAAAACAAAAGACTAAATAACAAATATATCGATTTTGATTAAATTATTACATCATAATCAATTATTGATGCAAATTAGGAAATGTGAGGGCAGGCCTTGACATAGATGGGAACAAACATTATTGTCTTACTATACTGAGACCTGTGCAGCCTTAGAAAATTATATCATCAAGAAAAAGATCAAATGACAAAAGCAAGGATAATAAGCTCTTACTGACTCACTGTTATGTGTGTGTATGTATGAACATGCTTACTGTCTAGTGGTACTACAATTTCAAAATTATTAAGGTTTTAGACTGTGCTTTGAACTTCCTGAAGAAATTTGCTTTTGGAATTGTAAGTGGTAGTAGCAAATATCTCAAGAATAGTTTATGTTACAGTACAGTGAGTCCCCTACAGACGAACCTTCAAGTTGTGAATGTTCAAAGAGGCGAACGTGCATTTGCCTGTCCAATCACATAAATTAGTTCACTTGTCTGGCATACATTGTCACATGCATGCATCCTCTACAAGTGGTTGTGCTTTTGCATGCTTTACAGTGCTGTATAGAGTACAGTAGTGCAGTATCTTTATTTCAAGCCTAGGATGTCCGGGAGCAAATGTAAAAGCAGTGGTGATGCATCTGGTACTGCTGAAGAACGGAAGAGATTCATGACTCAGGAAATGGCAAAGGGAGTTTCTTTATTTGAGGAGGCACTGTTAGTTTTTGAGGCACAGGACCCAAACGTAGAACGGTACATGAAGGTTGCAGCAGCCGTTCAGAATGCAATCCAGTGCTACTGTGTCATCTATGATGAGGGAAAAAAGAACTACTACCCAGACATCACTGGATCATTTTTTCAAGAGAGTAGATAGAATTGAATCCGGCAAGGAACCAGAACCTGTGCCATCAATGTCAGGTGTGAGTGAAATTGCAGCTTGCCCTCCTTCTCCTATTGCTGATGATCCTTCAGCTCTACCATCTCCCACCTCCTCTCCCTCTTCCAGTTAGTAACTCTTCTTGGCTCTTCACTTGATGCCAGCCCCTGTATGCCAGCTGTTGTACTGTACTACTGTACTTTTCAAGGTACTGTACTGTAAGATTAAAAATGTTTTCTTTATTTTCTGTTTGTTTTTTATGTATTATTTGTGTGAAAAGTATTATAAACCTATTACAGTACAGTACTATATAGCCGATTGTGTTAGTCGGGTACCTAGGCTAACTTTGTTGGACTTAACAAACAAATTGAACTTACGAACGTGCTCTCGGAATGGAACTCATTCATATGTAGGGGACTTACTGTATTTACAAAGGACCAAAGAAATTCAAGAGTATAGATGTTTTTTTCCCCTCATTCAATTTACCTAATGTTATTTAATATTAATCAGCAATTTGTCTGTAATTAGAAGGTAGTCCTTTCCTGATATCTCATCCCTTAATATTTAACAGTATTCTTTTAGTTCAGTACAGAAATGTATTTTGACAAATTTGGGGGCTTTTGTGGCTTAGTTTGGTTTTTTGTTTTGTTTGTTTAGGAGGTTTATGTTAAATACATACATGATTTTATTTAAAGATGGTTTACACTGCAAACTGTCTAGGGGAAAATGACAAAAT
Organism: Balaenoptera physalus; assembly: GCF_965194825.1. Taxonomy (NCBI): domain Eukaryota; kingdom Metazoa; phylum Chordata; class Mammalia; order Artiodactyla; family Balaenopteridae; genus Balaenoptera; species Balaenoptera physalus. The sequence goes on from NC_138890.1 coordinate 126,226,375, forward strand.
CAGATATTTGCATCTTGTCATAAATCTCTCTCCATCCCTTTAGTAACTGCTGGAATCAGATTCAAATGAATGACTTACAAGGGTGGTTTCAAGCTTCATAAAGACAGGACTTAAATGAATCCACAGGATAATTGGAGTAAAGCCTATATTTGGCTCAAATGTACTTTTTTTTTTTTTTTTAAGACCTCCAGAGAGAACAACCTTTATTCTGCTAATTTCCTCGGGGGTTCAAATGTACTTTTTATTATAAGATAACTACAGAAGATATTTGCTAAGTGGTTGATTGGAAAACACAAGAGGGAATGGGAAATTTAGATTAATGGGTGTAGGTTTGGAACTGCCTAGTCAGGCATTTAAAAGCAGTGAGAGTAGCTACAACCTGGTGACAAATATGCAGACAAAGATCTAGCAGCTGAACCTGCTGATGCTGCTAGGATGAGTCTGCCATAGTATCATAAAGCTGTCTCTAAAGACTGGATCATAACCTCTTGACTCCTGTGTGTTACACAAGAGACCACCACTCTTGCTTATCATTGCTTACAAAATTTAAGGGCTAAAGTACACAAGGACCTTCTTGCCTTCTATTTTGTACTCCAAAGGTTGGTTGTATCATTTTCCAAGAAGTTATTATTTTGCAAAAACTCAAACTCTTTTCCCTACTATGCTTGTGTATATTTCAACATTCTGTCTCAGAGGAACCTCAGTAAATAGAAGTGAAATTGTTTTAATAGTGATAGTATAGAAACAGTAAACTATCAAAAGTAAACTTTTGTCTTCAGTGCTTGAATTCTCATATCCTCTTATTATCACTACTGCTAGTTCCTAGGGTAAATGACCAGGAAAAAAAATTCCTGAACTCTAGAGCTAATTTCTCTATATAATCTAGTCAGTGGATTCCTTATCCGTCATTCCTAAATGGAAGAGGAAATTATTCCCAGAGCTCGTTTTATTTGTTTAATTTCTCATAACTTTTTTTTTAACATACTAACAGTAGTTCTTCTAAACGTATGGTAGCTATAAAACAACAACAGCAAAAAAAGACAGCTCTTCAAGAGAAAGCAAAAGTGACTATTTTAAGATCAAATCAAGTAGATTTCAAAACTAAGAATATTACAAGGGATAAAGAAGGTTTTTTTTTTTCTTTCATAATGATGAAAGGGTCTGTCAAGAGAACATAGAATACCAACACTAGTATTCTATACCTAGTAACAAAATTTGAAATATATGAAGCAAACTCTGATAGAACTACCAGGGAAAATCCTTGTGGATAAAAGAAATCTACATTTATAGTCGGAGATTTCATTACAATTCAGTAATTGTTGGAACAAGTAGGCAGTAAATCAGAAAGGATAAAGTATACCTGAATGACACTGTCAACCAGCTTGTCCTATTTAACATTTATAGAACACCTCACTCAACAATAGCAGAATACACAGTTTTTTTTCCCTCAGTGCACACAGAACACCTACCAAGATAGACCTTATTCTGTGCTATAAAACAAATCTCAATAAATTTGAGTGTTCAAGTCATGCAAAGTATCTTCTCTAGCCACAAGGAAATTAAATTAGAAATCGATAACAGGTAGCTTCTTGGAAAATTTCCAAGTAATTGTAGCCTAACACACTTCTAAATGTCCCATTGGGTCAAAGGAAAAAAGAAGAGCCAAAGGAAATTAGAAAGTATTTTTCAACTGTATGAAATAAAAATACAACATAACATTTATGAGTTGTCCCGAAAGCAGCACTTAGAGGCAAATTTACGGCACTCCATGCCTGTATTAGAAGAGAAGAAATATCTCAAATTTATGACTTCAACTTCTACCTTAAACTCGAAAAAGAAGAGCAAATGAAACCTGAAGTAAGCAGAAGAAAGGACATAATAAAGATCAGAGGTGAAATCAGTGAAATGGAAAATAGAGAAACAATAGAGAAAAATCAGTGAAATCAAGAGCTGGTTCTTTGAGAAGATCTATAAAATTGAAAATTCACTATCCAAACTGATTGGGTTTTAAAAAAAAAAGTCATAAATTACCAGTATCAAAAATGAACGAAGTAACAACACTACAGATTACACAGATGCTAAAATAGAATATTATGAATAATCTTATGCCAATAAATTGGACAACTTAGATAAACTGGACAAATTACTTGAAAGATACAAAGTACCAAAACTCTTTCAAGAAGAAATAGGTAAACTGAGTGGTCCGCATCTATTACAGAAGTTAAATGTTTTAAAACTTTCAGCAAAGAAAATGCCATGGCTGAATGGCTTCTCATGAATTCTGCCAAACATTTAAAGGAGAAGTAATACCACTTCTACATAAAATCTTTAAAAAATTAAAGAGGGGATACTTTCCAACTCAACTTATAAGACCAGCATTACCCTAATAACAAAACCAGATAAAGAGGGGCTTCCCTGGTGGCACAGTGGTTAAGAATCCGCCTGCCAATGCAGGGACATGGGTTGGAGCTCTGCCCGGGGAAGATCCCACATGCCGCGGAGCAGCTAAGCCCGTGCACCACAACTACTGAGCCCACATGCCACAACTACTGAAGCCCACGTGCCTAGAGCCCGTGCTCTGCAACAAGAGAAGCCACTGCAATGAGAAGCCCGTGCACTGCAGTGAAGAGTAGCCCCCACTCGCCGCAACCAGAGAAAGCCCACGCACAGCAACGAAGACCCAACTCAGTCAAAATTTTTTTTAATTTTTAAATTAAAAAAAAAAACAGATAAAGACATTACAAGGAAAGCAGAGACTCTCAAAAGAGAATTTTAAGCAATTCTAAGCAATTAAAAAAATGTTAGTAAGTCAAATCCAACAATATATAAAAAGGATAAAATACTATGACCAAGTGGAGTTTATTGCAGGAATACAGTATTTGTTTTACATTCAAAAGTCATTGTAATTTGCTATTTTTAACAGACCAAAGAAGAAAATCTGTAGTATTTTAAGAAAACCAATATTCTAAGAAAAATTATTTGAGGAAGTCCATCTTCCATTTCTTATAAAAATTTTCAGCACACTAGGAAAAGAAGGAAACTTCATCAGCCTGATAAGGGATGTTCATAAAAAACAGAAAGATTACACTATACTTAATGGTAAAAGACTGAATGTTTCCATAACATAAGGAACAAATCAAAGATGTCCATTCCTACCACTTATTTTCAACATTGTAGTGGGGATTCTAGTCATGTAATAAGGCAAGAAAAGAAATTAAAGTCATCCAGATTAGAAAAGGAAGAGTAAAAGCTGTCTTTATTTGCAGATGACTTGATCGTCTACATAGAAAGCCTAGAAGAAAAGTTCTAGAACTAATAACTATGTTTAGCCAAGTTGTAGGATGCAAGATCAATCAATGGGCAAAAAATCAATGTATTTCTGTATGCTGGCAGTGAACAATCAGAAATTGAAATTTTAAAAATACCTATTATAATAACATTAAAAGTATGAAATACTTAGGGATAAATCTGACAAAAGATGTGCAAGACTGAAACATACAAAACATTGATGAGGGATATTAAATGAATAAATCTAGAGATATACCATATTCATGGACTAGAAGATTCAATCTTTTTAAAAGTTAGTTCTCACTCTTTGACATAAATTGTAGCAGTATCCTTCTGGATCTGCCTCCTAGAGTAATGAAAATAAAAACAAACATAAACAAGTGGGACCTAACTAAACTTAAATGCTTTTGCACAGCAAAGGAAACCATAAACAAAATGACAATCAACCCACAGAATGGGAGAAAATATTTGCAAACAAAGCAACTAACAAAGGATTACTCTCCAAAATATACTAACAGCTCATGCAGCTCAATATCAAAAAAAACAACCCAGTCAAAAAATGGTCAGAAGATCTAAATAGACATTTCTCCAAAGAAGTCATACAGGTGGCCAACAGGCACATGAAAAGATGCTCAACATCACTAATTTTTAGAGAAATGCAAATCAAAACTACAATGAGGTATCACCTCACACTAGTCAGAGTGGCCATCATCAAAAAGTCTACAAACAATAAATGCTGGAGAGGGTGTGGAGAAAAGGGAATGCTCCTACACTGTTGGTGGGAATGTAAATTGGTACAGCCACTATGGAGAATAGTATGGAGGTTCCTTAAAAAACTAAAACTAGAGCTACCACATGATCCAGTAGTCCCACTCCTGGGCATATATCCAGAAAAAAATATAATTTTAAAAGATACATGCACCCCAGTGTTCACTGCAGCACTATTTACAATAGCCGAGACATGGAAACAGCCTAAATATCCATTGACAGCGGAATGGATAAAGAAGATGTGGTACATATATACAATGGAATGTTACTTTGCCATAAAAAAGAATGAAATAATGCCATTTGCAGCAACATGGATGGACCTAGAGATTATCATACTAAGTGAAATAAGTTAGACAAAGACAAATATATGATATCAGTTATATGTGGAATCTAAAAAGATGATACAGGTGAACTTATTTACAAAACAGAAACAGACTCACAGACTTGGAAAACATACTTATGGTTACCAAAGGGAAAGGTGGGTGGGAGATAAATAAGGAGTTTGGGACTAACAAATGCACACTACTATATATTAAAATAAATAATCAACAAGGACCTACTGTATAGCACAGGGAACTCTACTCAGTATTCTGTAATAACCTATATGGGAAAAGAATCTGAAAAAGAATGGCTATATGTATATGTATAACTGAATCACTTTGCTGTACACCTGAAACTAACACAATATTGTAAATCAATATAAAATAAAAATTAAATTTAAAAAATTAATTAAAATGTCAGTTCTCTCCAACTTGATTTATAGATTCAAACTAATCACAATCAAATTCAAGCAGGCTGTTTTAGACACTGACAAGTCAATTCTAAAGTTCTCGTGGAAATGTAAAGAACCTAGAATAGCCAAAATACTTTGAAAAAGAACTAAAGTTGGTAAGATTAACACAGCCTACTTTCAGAACTTTCTGTAAAGCTACAAGTAATCCCAACAATGTGGTATTGATGTAAAAGTTGATTCGTGTAAGTGAATAACACCATACGTATATGGCCAATTCATTTTTTTTTAACTTTTTATTTTGAGATAATTGTAGATTCATATGCAGCTGTAAGAAATAATACAGAGAATTCCTTGTACCCTTTACCCAGTTCCCCTAATCTTCCAAAATTGTATTACAGTATCACAGCCAGGACATTGACTTTGATACAATCAATGTACACAATATTTCTAACACTACAAGGATCACTCATATTGCCCTTCTATAGCCATACCTTTCCTCTTGTCCTTACTTAATCTCTGGCAACCAAAATGTTGCTATTTCTCTAATACTGTAATTTCAAAAATGTTTTATAAATGAAACCATACTTTTCCAGATTGGATTTTTTTCACTAGCTATAATTCTCTGGAGATTCACTCAGGTTGGTATATTTATAAATAGTTTGTTCCTTTTTATTGTTGAATAGTAGTCTATGACATGGATGCCACAGTTTAAGCATTCACCCATTTAAGGACATCTGAGTTGTTTCCAGTTTGGGGCTATTACAAATAAAGCTGCTATCAACAGGATTTGGGTAAACATAAATCTTTATTTCTGTGACATAATTATCCAAGAGTACAATTGCTGGGTTTTATGGTAGTTTCATGTTTAGTTTCTTAACAAACTGCCAAACTGTTTTCCAGAGTGGCTATACTATTTTACATCCCTACCAAAAAATGTATGAGTGACCCCATTTCTCTGCATCCTCACCAGCATTTGATTTTGTTGCTTTTTAAAAATCTTAGCTTTTTGATGATGTACAATTACATCTCAATGTAGTTTTAATTTATATTTCCCCAACGGCTAATAATGTTAAACATTATTTCATAGTGTTGAATGTTGAGTTCTTTACATATTCTAGATACTAGTCCTTTTTTAGATGCCTGGTTTGCAAATATTTATCCCAATATGTAGCTTTTCTTTTCATCCTCTTAATAGGTGTTTCACAGAACAATAGTTTTTCATTTTGATAAAGTTCAATTTATTAATTTTTCCTCTTATAGATTGTGCTTTGGTTACAAGTGTAACTCTTTGCCTGTCTCTTGGTCTCCTTTACTTTTTTCTAAAGTTTTTATAGTTTTATATTTTACATTAGGTCCATCATCCATTTGATTTGATTATTGTATAAAATGTGAAACTTAGAGCACTTAGTATTTTGCTTAAGAATGACCAATTGTTCCAGCACTGTTTGTTGAAAGGCTATCTATCTTCCATTGAATTGCTTTTGTGATCTTGCCAAAAATAAGTTGGTCCTATTTGTGTGGGTTTGTTTCTGGGCTGTCTATAATGTTCTATTGATCTATGTATCTATCCCGCCACCCAGTCTTGATTAATATAGCTATATAATAAGTCTCAAAGTTGGAGGGACTGATTTTTTCTACTTTATTCTTCTTTTTCAAAATTGTTTCTACTATTCTAGTTTCTTTTCCCTTCCATATAAATTTTAGAATAATGTTTATATCTACAAAGAATCTTGGTGGGATTTTGATAGACATTGCCTTAAACATGTTTATCAATTTGGGGAGAATTGACACCTTTACTGTGTTGAGTATTCCAACCCATGAATGCAATATGTCTCTCTGTTTATTTAAATCTTTGATTTCTTTTCTCAGCATTGTGTAGTTTTAGGATTATACCTATAATTTTTTTTTTGGAAAAATTGTAAATGTGGTTTTTTTTTTATTTCGTTGTCTGCATGTTCATTACAAGTATATAGAAATACAAATGACTTTATGTTTATCTTTTATCTTTGCTAAACTCACTGATTAGTTCTAGGAGTTTTTGGTAGATTCTTTGGAATTTTCTATGTAAACCATCATGTCATCTGCAAATAGGAACAGTTTTATTTCTTCCATTTTGATCTGTAAGCCTTTTGTTTTCCTTTCTTGATTTATTGCTATGGCTAGAACTTACAGCACTATGTTGAAAAAGAGCAGTGAGAGATGAATTCTTACCTGGATTCCAGTCCTAGGGGACAAAACCATACAGACCTTAATGGTTAGCTATAAGGTTTTTTGGTAGCTGCTCTTTATCAAGTTGAAGAAGTTTCCCTCTATTCCTATTTTTAAAGAGTTTTTATCATGAATGGGTGTCAGATTTTGCCAAATGCGTTTTCTCCATCAGTTGATATGATCCTACAATTTTTCTTCTTTAGCCTCTTAATACAGTGGATTACATTAATTGATTTTTGAATATTCAACCAGCCTTGCATCCCTTGAATAAATCACACTTGGTCACAATGTATAACTTTTTTTAAATATTAAATGCTGAATTCTATTTGCTAATATTCTGTTAATGATTATTTGCATCTATGTTCATGAGAGATGTTAGTCTGTGGTTTTCTAATTTTGTACTATTTTAGTCTGATTTTGGTATCAGAGTAACATTAGCATCATAGAATATTGAGAAGAGTTTCCTTCTCTTCTATTTGTTGGATAAGATTATGTAAAATTTGTCTTAATTCTTCTTTAAATGTTTAGTAGAAATTTTCAGTGTAATCATCTGGGCCTGGAAATTTGCTTTTCAGGAGCTTTTAAATTACAGATTCAATTGTCTTAATAGTTATAAGGTTATTGAAATTATTTACATCATATTAGATGAGGTGTGGCAATTTGTGTTTTTTGAGAAAGGGGTCCATATTGTCTAAGTTGTTAAATTTATGTTTGTAGAGTTGCTCATAGTATTCACTTACCCTTTTGATTTCTGCAGGGTCTGTAGTGATATCCCCATTTTATTGCTGATATTAGTAACTTGTGTCTTCTCTTTTTTCTTTCACAGTCTTACTAGAGATCTCTGGTATTTTATTGATCCAGTTCTTTGTTTAATTTTTTCTTCTGTTTTCAATTTCATTAATTCTTGTTCTTATTTTTTTCCTTCTAATTGTTTGGGTTTATTTAGCTCCCCCCGCCCAGGTTCTTGAGATAGAAGTTTATATTATTAATTTAAGACTTTACCTCTTTTTTATTGTAAGTATTTAGTGCCATAAATTTCCCTTTCAGCACTGCTTTAGCTGTGTTGCACAAAATTTGACATACTGTATTTTATTTTTATTCAGCTTAATGAATGTTTTTAAATTTTCCTTAAGACTTCCTCTTTGCCCAGTGGATTATTTAAAAGTGTGTTGTTTTGTTTGGCATTTTATCTTTCTGTTACTGATTTCTCAGTTGATTCCATTGTGGACAGAAACATACTCTGTATGATTTCAGTTCCTTTAAGTTTATTGAAGTTTGCTTTATGGTCCATGATATATTCTATTTTGGATGATGTTCTTTAGGCACTTGAAAAAAAAAAGTGTATTCTACTCTTGTTAGGTGGAGTGTTTTTTAAATGTTATTTAGATTCTGTTAATTTATGGTGTTGTTGAGTTCTTCTATATCCTTGCTAACTTTATGTGTAGTTTCTGTCAGTTGCTGAGAGAAGGATGTTGAAGTCTCCAGCTATCATGGATTTGTCTGTTTCTCCCTTCAGGTCTATCGTTTTTGCTTCATGTATTTTTCAGCTCTGTTGTTTGGTGCATACACACTTAGGATTGCTATGTCTTGTTAGTGGGTTGAAACCTTTATTGTTATATAATGTCTGCCTCTCTCACTGGTTATTTTCTTTGTTCTAAAGTATGTTTTATCTGATATTAATACAGCCATTCTAGCTTTCCTTTGATGTTTGTGTTACATCTTCATTTCTGTCCTTTTGCTTTCAGTGTGCCTATATCATTATATTTGAGGTGAGAGCCTTATAGACAGGATGTAGCTGAGTCATATTTCTCAATCTACTCTGCCAATTTCATTGGTATTCTTTTGAAGTTTAATATAATTATATGTTAAGGCTTAAGTCTGCCATTTTATTTTTTGTTTTCTGATTATTCTGTTTTTTATTTCTTTGTTCTTTTTTTTTCCCTACCTTTCTGTGGGTTCCCATGAAGTATTTTTTTAGGATTGTCTATAGTGCTTTGATTTCACTATAGTGTCACTTGAACACTTGTACAGTTCCATTTTGATTTATCTGTAGTGTCTTTGAATATATCCATAATGTTTAAAATTTTTTCTGTAGTGTTCTGTATAACATTTTCAATGGTTACTCTAGGTATTACATTATGTATACATAATTTATCATAGTCTACTGGTGTTGTCATTTTACTAGTTCAAGTGAAATGTAGAAATCTAACCTCTCTTTATGTACCTTTACCCTCTCCCGTTTATAGTCATCCTCAGTATGTTCTCTACATACACATAGAACCACATCAGACACTGTTACACTTTTTGCTTCCACCCTCAAACATAATTTAGAAATTCAAAAGAAGGAAAGCCTGTTGCACCCATATTTTTGCTTACTGTGTTCTTTCTTCTTGATGTTACAGCATTTCCTTTCCATTAGATAACTTCCTGTAGCCATTCTTTTGGGGAATGTCTGCTGGTGACAGATTCTTTTAGTTTTCCTTTATCTGAGAACATCTTGATTTCTTTTCATTTTTTTTAAACATCTTTATTGGAGTATAATTGCTTTACAATGGTGTGTTAGTTTCTGCTGTATAACAAAGTGAATCAGTTATACATATACATATATCCCCATATCTCTTCCCTCTTGCATCTCCCTCCCTCCCACCCTCCCTATCCCACCCCTCTAGGTGGTTACAGAACACCAAGCTGATCTCCCTGTGCTATGCGGCTGCTTCCCACTAGCTGTCTATTTTACATTTGGTCGTGTATATATGTCCATGCCTCTCTCTCACTTTGTCCCAGCTTACCCTTCCCCCACCCCATATCCTCAAGTCCATTCTCTAGTAGGTCTGCATCTTTATTCCCGTCTTGCCCCTAGGTTCTTCATGACCATTTTTCTTTTTTTTTAGATTCCATATATATGTGTTAGCATATGGTATTTGTTTTTCTCTTTCTGACTTACCTCACTCTGTATGACAGACTCTCGGTCCATCCACCTCACTACAAATAACTCAATTTCGTTTCTTTTTATGGCTGAGTAATATTCCATTGTATATATGTGCCACATCTTGTTTATCCATTCATCTGTTGATGGACACTTAGGTTGCTTCCATGTCCTGGCTATTGTAAATAGAGCTGCAATGAACATTGTGGTACATGACTCTTTTTGAAATATGGTTTTCTCGGGGTATATGCCCAGTAGTGGGATTGCTGGGTCGTATGATGGTTCTATTTTTAGTTTTGTAAGGAACCTCCATACTGTTCTCCATAGTGGCTGTATCAATTTACATTCCCACCAACAGTGCAAGAGGGTTCCCTTTTCTCCCCACCCTCTCCAGCATTTATTGTTTGTAGATTTTTTGATGATGGCCATTCTGACTCGTGTGAGATGATATCTCATTGTAGTTTTGATTTGCATTTCTCTAATGATTAAGATGTTGAGCATTCTTTCATATGTTTGTTGGCAATCTGTATGTCTTCTTTGGAGAAATGTCTATTTAGGTCTTCTGCCCATTTTTGGATTGGGTTGTTTGTTTTTTTTGATACTGAGCTGCATGAGCTGCTTGTAAATTTTGGAGATTAATCCTTTGTCAGTTGCTTCATTTGCAAATATTTTCTCCCATTCTGAGGGTTGTCTTTTTGTCTTGTTTATGGTTTCCTTTGCTGTGCAAAAGCTTTTAAGTTTCATTAGGTCCCATTTGTTTATTTTTGTTTTTATTTCCATTTCTCTAGGAGGTGTGTCAAAAAGGATCTTGCTGTGATTTATGTCATGGAGTGTTCTGCCTATGTTTTCCTCTAAGAGTTTAATAGTGTCTGGCCTTACCTTTAGGTCTTTAATCCATTTTGAGTTTATTTTTGTGTATGGTGTTAGGGAGTGTTCTAATTTCATTCTTTTACATGTAGCTCTCCAGTTTTCCCAGCACCACTTATTGGAGAGGCTGTCTTTTCTCCACTGTATATTCTTGCCTCCTTTATCAAAGATAAGGTGACCATATGTGCGTGTGTTTATCTCTGGGCTTTCTATCCTGTTCCATTGATCTATATTTCTGTTTTTGTGCCAGTACCATACTGTCTAGATTACTGTAGCTTTGTAGTATAGTCTGAAGTCAGGGAGCCTGATTCCTCCAGCTACGTTTTTCTTTCTCAAGATTGCTTTGGCTATTCGGGGTCTTTTGTGTTTCCATACAAATTGTGAGATTTTTTGTTCTAGTTCTGTGAAAAATGCCAGTGGTAGTTTGATAGGGATTGCATTGAATCTGTAGATTGCTTTGGGTAGTATAGTCATTTTTACTGTGTTGATTTTTCCAATCCAAGAACATGGTATATCTCTCCATCTATTTGTATCATCTTTAATTTCTCTCATCAGTGTCTTATAATTTTCTGCATACGGGTCTTTTGTGTCCTTAGGTAGGTTTATTCCTAGATATTTTATTCTTTTTGTTTCAATGGTAAATGGGAGTGTTTTCTTAATTTCACTTTCAGATCATCACTTAGTGATGATCATCATTAGTGTATAGATCATCATTAGCATATAGGAATGCAAGAGATTTCTGTGCATTAATTTTGTATCCTGCTACTTTACCAGATTCATTGATTAGCTCTAGTAGTTTTCTGGTAGCATCTTTAGGATTCTTTATGTATAGTATCATGTCATCTGCAAACAGTGACAGCTTTACTTCTTCTTTTCCAATTTGGATTCCTTTTATTTATTTTTCTTCCCTGATTGCTGTGGCTAAAACTTCCAAAACTATGTTGAATGATAGTGGTGAGAGTGGGCAACCTTGTCTTTTTCCTGATCTTAGTGGAAATGGTTTCAGTTTTTCACTATTGAGGATGATGTTTGCTGTGGGTTTGTCATATATGGCCTTTATTATGTTGAGGTAAGTTCCCTCTATGCCTACTTTCTGGAGAGTTTTTATCATAAATGGGTGTTGAATTTTGTCAAAAGCTTTTTCTGCATCTATTGAGATGATCATATGGTTTTTCTCCTTTAATTTGTTAATATGGTGTATCACATTGATTGATTTGCATATATTGAAGAATCCTTGCATTCCTGGGGTAAACCCCACTTGATCATGGTGTATGAGCCTTTTAAAGTGCTGTTGGATTCTGTTTGCTAGTATTTTGTTGAGGATTTTTGCATCTCTTCATCAGCGTTATTGGCCTGTAGTTTTCTTTCTTTGTGACATCTTTGTCTGGTTTTGTTATCAGGGTGATGGTGGCCTCCTAGCATGAGTTTGGGAGTATTCCTCCCTCTGCTATATTTTGGAAGAGTTTGAGAAGGATAGGTGTTAGCTGTTCTCTAAATGTTTGATAGAATTTGCCTGTGAAGCCATCTGTCTTTTCATTTTTGAAGAATATTTTCACTGGGTAGAGGATTCCAGGATTCCACTTCTTTTTGGCTTCCATCTTTTCTGATAAGAAATCTGCTTTCATTCTAATTGTTTTGCTTCTATAAGTAACATATCATTTTTCTCTGACTGCTTTCAATATTTTTTCTTTGTCAGTAGTTTTCAGAAGCTTAATTATGATGTGTCTTGATATGAATTTCTTTGAGTTTATTTTGAATTTGTAGGTCTATGTCTCTTACCAAATTCAGGAAATTTTCACCAGTTATTTCTTCAAGCACCTTTTTTTTTAGCCTTCTTTATCCTCGCTTTTCAGGACTCTAATGACATAAATATTAGCTCTTTTGCTGTTATACCACAGGTTTCTGAAGCTCTGTTCTTCTTAAGTCTTTTTTCTCTCCATCATTCAGATAGGGTGATTTATATTGTTTTGTCTTCCAGTTCAGTGATTATTTCCTCTGTGTTTCCATTCTGCTCTTGAGCCCTTCCACTGAGTTTTTTATTTCAGTTTATTGTATTTTTAGTTCTAAAATTTCTATTTGTTTCTTCTTGGATTTTTTAAAAATTAATTAATTTATTTGTTTTTATTTTTGGCTGTGTTGGATCTTTGTTGCTGTGTGCGGGCTTTCTCTAGTTGCGACGAGCAGGGGCTACTCTTCGTTGCGGTGCACGGGCTTCTCATTGTCATGGCTTCTCTTGTTGTGGAGCATGGGATGTAGGTGTGTGGGCTTCAGTAGTTGTGACACGCGGGCTCTAGAGCACAGGCTTAGTAGTTGTGGCACGCGGGCTTAGTTGCTCCGCGGCATGTGGGATCTTCCCGGACCAGGGATTGAACCCGTGTCCCCTGCATTGGCAGGCGGATTCTTAACCACTGAGCCACCAGGGAAGCCCTCTTCTTTGGATTTTTTATTTCTTTGGGGATTTCTATTTTTTCACTTGTTTCAAGCATATTCATAGTTGCCCATTGAAGCATTTTTATGATGGCTGCATTGAAATCTTTTTCAGGTAATTCTAATATTTCTGTCATTGTGGTGTTGTCATCTATTGTTTAATTTTGTATTCAATTAGAGGTCTTTCTGGTTCTTGATTTGATGATCTCTTTTCAGTTGAAATTTGGACATATATAAAACTCTGGCTTTTCTTTAAACCTTTTGTTTTATCTGATTTTCTCTGGTACCACTCCAGAAGGAAAATTGAGGATGCCAACTTGTTACTGCCAGATGAAAATAAAAGTTCAGTTTCACCACTCAGCCTCCACCAAAACCTAAGGTGGACACGACTTCTTGTTACTGCTGAGTGAAGGTCGGAATTTCAACTCCCTGTGTGGTGCCCCCTGACACCGTGGTGAGGGTAGTCTTGTTACCACTGGGTGACAGTGAAAGCACTGACTTTCATTAGGTCTCTTCTGACAATACTTAAGCGTGGAGGGGAGGAGTGCCTCATTACTGCTGGGTGGGGTTGGAAGTCCAGGCTCCTTGCGTGGTCTCCACTGACACTGTTAATGGAGGTCTTATTACTGGTCAGTGGGGATGAAAGTTTGGCTCACCACTTAGACTTCTCAGGAAGGGGGATTGAGATATCTCATCACAGACTCACAGGGGAAAGTCTGTGTTCTTCACTCAGCCTTTGGTACCATGGGTGGGGGTGGTGCCCCATTTTTTTCTGTGGTGTTTGGCTGGAAATGGCAGTTATTATCTAAAAGTTTCCTGTTACTAGGCTGTCCCTTTCTTGGTCCTTTGGCTAGAGAGAGCAGGCTATTGTTGGGGTACTTTTGTCTGCACCTGTTGATATTGCCAGGTTGCCGGCTTCTTCAGCTGTAAGTCTGGGCTATATAAAGCAAAAAGAAATCTCAGGGAACCCAGCAGTGTGTCGTTTTCTGGATTTCAAGATCCCTACCTAGTGTCTGTCTTTCCACCTTTTACAGTCTTCTTATGCTTGTTTTTGTAATGTCTGGGGTTTGTCGTTATATTTAATGGGAGGAATAGGAAAAGTACATCTACTTCATCTTCCTAGAAGCAGAAGTTCAACTGATTTTTGACAGAGGTAAAAAGGCAGTTCTGTATAGAAAGAATAGTCTTTTCAGCAAATGGTGTTAGAATAAAAGAATATCAAAAAAAGTGTTAAGTGAAAGAAATAAGTTGGGAAATATTATATATTATATGCCACAATCCATTTTTCAAATGAAATAAAAACTTGGGACTTACATGTAATTATGTTTGTATAAGTGAATGTTTGTGTGTATTTGGTTACGTATAGAGAAAGCCTAGAAGAATACACACCAAATTGTGTATTTAAAAAACAAGATAGAGAATAGTATGTATTCTCTTCTTCCAAGATACCAACGACATAAATATTAGATGTGGTTATTGTCCCATGACCCTAGGATTTCGTGATCCTAATTTTGCTTGAAAAAGAAGATTTTTAAAATTATACATGATTGTATTGTTTCATTTCTTAAGGCCTGGAATAGTACCCACCAAACTGTCGACAATTGATTTGCTTTAGGAATTAGAAATGAAATATTTGAATTTTTTACTTAATGTACTTAGTAGATTTGAAATCTGTATTAAAAGCATATAGTACTTTTATAATGTTTTTAATGAGTAAAAATAATCAAGAAAGGGGACATTGTTACAGAAAAAGTGCAGTATCCTAACCAGTGAAATTCACCAACCAAAATCAAAAAATGTATACATACCATATTAATATATAAACTGATGGTGACCTGATTCTTTCCCCTCAACACACAGGAATAAATGAAGAAGAGGAGAAGAAAAAAGCAAAAAGCAAAGAGAAAATCAAGTTGAAAAAAAAAAGGAAAAGGTATTTTTTTAACATATTTTTTTTTAAAAAGCAGGACTATGGATCTAGATGGATTATAAAATTTTATTTTTCATGTTATAGTCCAGTTAATTTAATATTATCTTAATGAGAGTTAGATGTTCAGTTGTTTCAGTAAAATAACAAAGTCCTTCATGTCAGGAATCAAAAATAAAGTCAGCACTCAGCCACCTTAAATTTTCTTTTTTGGAGCAAATCAAGGTATAAATAAATAACAGCCCCATCTGCTTCTTTTATGTATTCTATTTGTATTCTAGAATTTTTAAGTTTTAGAACATCAGTTAAGTTTTTAATTGGATGTATGTCTAAATTCTTCACATATATATTTTGTCCTCATATGTATGAAGTTGGAGCTTAAATATTTGTATTCTCAAAATATCATTGCCATGGCTAAGAAATTAATTTATTAATAGGATTTATGTACTCATTTGTCATGCTAAAAATATCTTCAGATCTTTCAGAATTCTCATTAGCCACCTATGAATTTTTACTATCAACTCTTTTAACAACAACTGGTTAAAGAAATTGATCAAAAGACTTAAGAGGCAACTTCTTCCTTGGTTCATGAGTGCACTTTCATTTACACTAGAATAAACATGTACATATAGACACTTTTTAGGGCATTTAGCAGGTAGTCATATCTAGCTTGGACCTTAGTTCTCTGACAGTAGGTTCTGCACATCAGGTGTTGTCACTTTGTAGTTTTTATAGAGCATGTAATATATACATTCTAACACCCTCAGCTACTTTATAAATTGGGAAAGTTAACTCACTTTCAGGTGTTGGGAGTTAATAATGTTTAAGAACTAACACAAGAAGGTAGAGCTCAGTGTATCTTATAGTCTGATGAGTGTATTGTTTAATCATTTGCATTAGCACGGCATGTGGATCGCTTACAGGAGAAGTGAGATTTTCTGTTTTCTTCCAAATTTTCATGTACTCGTTTTAGAGTAATGTATTATTTACTCAAGCCTCTCTACCTTGGGCCTCACCCACCTCAGACAGGGCCTGAAATTAAAAGAACTTTTCTAAGTACACTTAGCAAAGGTAACGCCCCCTGATGTGGTTGCTCTGCCAAAGTGTAACATTCTGCCTTAAAGAGAACCCAGGTCCAGAAAGCCAAATAAAAAAGTGCAGGCAGAGAAGCAGCGCTGGTTAGAATATAGGGGTCAAGCAGGTCTTTAAACAGGAAAGCAGGCAAGAGTTGAGAAAAAGAGCTGAAGAGAGTGCAAGAGAATACATGAGAAAATAAGCTCAGGAGATGGCCAGAGTCTGAGAAGGTGGGCAAGGAAGAGGAAGGAACACAATGTTACAGAAACGGGGGAGGCTGAGAGTCCCTGATCAACGAAGGCAGTCAAGGAATTCACACAGTGAGTCACTCTACAGACACAACCTGGTAGTCTCATGTGTTTGCTTTGCCTTCTACTGTATGTCTCTTAGGTTTTCTTAGTTTGGGTTTTAACTTCTAATGTGTAGATCACTCAGCTATCTCTGGGATGCCTTTTAGATTTTAAATTAACTCAGTTTCTGTTTTGTCACACATATTTGGGGTTTGGATATTGTTGCACATCTTTTTATACATCTCTTAAGAGAGATGGATTTTTTTGTTCATTTTTTGTTATTTTTCATTAGAGGAAAGAATTCTACAGTTTATTTTCCCAATTTAGTATTCGAGTAATATAAGAAAAATAAAATATAATGATAAGTTATTCTCATTCATTTATATAGAGTATGCATTTAAAAGCATTCTTTCTGTAACTAGTGAAAATTATTTCAGAATGCAAGTGTTCATCTGTATCACTCTGCTTGTAAAAGAATCAAGTACTTTAACTTGAAAAATAAAATAAAACAAAAGTGCTTTTATTTTGCTAATTTTCAGCTTTCATTCATTTATACGGAGGTACAACTGCAGCCCTTTTTATATAATTGTATCCTCTGTGGCTCTTTTAAGAGAATATGTGAACAAGTTATTATATACACAAGTGAATTGTGTATATAATGAGGGTTGGTAAATGCCATTTTCTTTGCCTTATAAGAAAGATTTTGAAGGGTACACAGGATGAAAAACTGAAAATCACAGAAAAATTATTTCATCCTTACTGAATTTAAAACTCATAACTAGAACTGAGCAGAAAAGAGACATTTGTTTTGTTAGTTTTTCTGGCTAAGTGGCAAAAACTCTGAATACAGTATTTTAAGAGAATACAAATATATAAAGCACATTTTGTTTGAATTCCTTTATATTTATACTCCCACCTTGTTCCAAGAAGGATTTGAGGCAGTTCAAATTCCATTTAAATGTACCCATCAACCATAAATACAATTATCAGTCAGCATGCATTATTACTCATAGGTCTTATTCATCCAGTTCCACTGAAGAGGACACTTCAAAACAAAAGAAACAAAAATATCAGAAGAAAGAAAAGAAAAAAGAGAAAAAGAGTAAGTCAAAAAAGGGGAAGCATCACAAAAAGGACAAAAAGAAGAGAAAAAAGGAAAAGCATTCTTCTGCCCCTAATAGTTCTGAAATCTCCAAAAAGTAACTGAGACTTTGGCCTGAACCATTAAATTAAAAAATTTGGTTTTGAAAATTATTAGACTTTCCTTGAAATTTGCTATATAATTATGCTTTGCAATAAATCACAGCCTTTTCCATATAGACATTTTTTCATATATGGGGCCATTACTGTCTGGCAGTATTTTAATGTACTATGATTATAGAGTATTGAATCAGTCTTATTACTTGATAGCCATGCCCCAAGTATGGATATTTGTGCAACAAAACTCATCGTTTTTGGTATTCCTCTGTGTGTGCGTCTGGTTAGTGTTATTACTTCATAAGTTGATTGTAAATGGCTTTACTACAGTCAACACAGGCAATCTACGTAGCAGTTAATGAGTACTGCTGAATTAAGTGTCCACCTTCCAGTGTTAGAGTGAGGTAGGGGATAATGCTTTGTGCTTGACACTGAAAAATTTCATAGCTTTATATCCTATGATAATGTATAAAGAGAGTGAATTCTTCACGGTTGTTTTTAAATCTTGGCTTTTTTTGGATGTCACAGGAGATGAAGCTGCTTTATTGGTCTTGACCAGAACTTTTTAAATGAATGGCATCAGCAGGAAGATGATAATGAGAATATTTATAACAAAATTTCACTGTTTTCTGAGATGCAGAGTTCCTAGTACCTGCCTCCTTGGTTTTTGTAACAAAATATTTCTTCCTCGCTTAAAAAGACAAGTCTAGTTCAGCCTACTTGTAGGTCTCGTAGAGATGATGCTGTGTTGGGCAGGATTTTTAAGATAGACTCCTGGGTTGTTTTACAAATATGCCATATTGGCATGTCTTAAAGAGATACCTCAAACACAGAACTTTTTATTTAGGAGGATAACAGCTAAATCTTCATTAGAACTGATTTTTATTGTATTCGGTATGTAAATTTTATGACGCTTGTTTCTATGAGTAATGTGGAAATTTTTTATAAATGTGAACATATATATATATTTGTCTGAAATAATTTGTAGTTTTGAAGCAGGTTTCCACTGAATTTATGGTTTCATAAATGACTAGTTTGGGGTGTTTCTCTCTTTGACTTCAATCATAAACCTCAGGAGCAGTGACAAAAATTTAGGATTAAGAATTTTATTCTGTACTTTTTAAAATTTAAGAGTCAGGGAGTTACATCATGAAAGCCTTTATATAACAATGGAAATTTTATATGAGTCAGCATTTTCAAACACATAGTTGTAGATATAAATGTTTCTACATTTTTTTAATTTCACAATGATCAATGTTACTTACTTTGCTGAATACTTGGATATCCCTTACGTCCAATAAGTTAAATACTTATTATTGTAGCAGCATCGAAAGTCAACTAGTTATCATGGTACAGCACCAAAGATTGTAAGTACCTCACTGTGGTGCAGTTATAAATTTTCAAATTGGTAGCCTACAGACATGGCTGCAGGTGAATTCATTATGATGAAATCAGGTAAGTACACATAACCTCACAGGCTGGAAAGGTGTACTGATTCTTCCTTCACCCAGCACTCCTATCCGGCATGACCTCAGTAAGACTGGGAGAGCCTCATAACTCCTCTTAGCATATGCTTACCTTGTGCAGATTCTAGGGAAGCTACATCCACATCCCTTTTCTAACATTACAGCCATGGAAGTGCTCACACTTGTAGCTTTTCCATAACCTAACTTAGTCCTATGGCCTCCTTAAAAAGAAATCCTCTTGTTTAAATAGCTTAGTTATTTGGAGAGAAACACAGAGCTACTAGGTTTTTAAGGGTTTGTTTTGCCTTTGCTGTAGTTTATGTATTTTTGAAAACTATATTTTATGAAAATACAATCCTTTGGTTATCAGTATGAAAAAAATAAGTAAAAAAAAAAACTTTAAAAAGTGATTAGAAAATGCTACATGCAAACATATGGTCTCGTCCTATTGAGTGTGTAACATGGTTAAAAATGATAATTGTAGTGACACAAGAGTTGATCCAGTTATTTGTAAGTTTTACTTCTGTTAATTGAAGAGATAATAAGTTGGCTCATCAGATTTGTTATCTGAATGGTGAGACAATCAGTGGCTCAGGAGAGTTATGTAAAATTCAGGCCTCATTAGCTAATAGAGTTCGCAAATTAAAAGATTTTAATGTTCAGTAATTTTTTTCCCCAGAAAAAACTCTTGGAATTATTCTTGAGTAAATTTCCCATAGTCTGAGAATAGTTTATGAAAGATCTCATCTGAATAAAATTCATTTATTTTTACTAAAGTAATTTTCTTCTGAAGTGATCTTGTTATTATTATTGGGATTAGATGCAAATCTCACTAATATATTGTAGGAGAAAATTAGTGACATTTCCTCTCAGGCAATATGTAGCATAAGGTAAACTGAACTTAGTAGTAAAAATTCAAAAGTCCTAGTTGTCGGCGCTTCCATTGCAGGGGGCAGGGGTTCAATCCCTGGTCGGGGAACTAAGATCCCGCATGCCGCACGGTGGCCAAAAAAACAAGTCCTAGTCGTTCTGGGTACCTGTGTGACCTTCAACAAAGTCATTTACCTTCTCTGGGCCTTGGTGTCTTTCATCTATAAAATATTGTACCAAATTATCTCTGAGATCCCTTCTAGTCCTTAATATATATGATTATCAATACTTCAAATAATATTATTTTAGAAATTATTTTCATTTAGAATATAAGTTATTATATTCATTTATAAATTGTTACAGATAAGCAGGTAGCATTCTATAAATGGTAAAAGTTGAATTTATTAATATAACTGTTAAACACATGTTACTTCTTTAAGCAGATAATTGGTATTTGGTTCATATCCTTACCACCCAGTGTATGTTATTTTCACTAGATGCAGACAGAATTTATGTTTAGATTTGTATCTGTAACCTGATTATCTGAATACTTTGAGACTATTGCTTTTGGGCTGATGGACCTATGCCCCATGCAGTTCCGTATTTCTTTTCTCCATACCTTCTGTTGGCTAAAACCTCTCAGAGGGATCCCCAGTTCTTCATACTTAATACATATCTGTTTACATCTTTGGTTCTTTGAGGCTAAAACATCAATGAATAAAACAACTGTGTGTGTCTGTATTTACGACTCATTCTGTCTAAAATTACATAGGCCTAGGTTACCTTCAATTAAACTAGATTGAAGAGTTATCAATAATAGTCTTGTTAAATGCCATTGAGTCCTTTCTTCAATAAACATTTACTGAGTGCCTAGCATGGCAAACACTATGTTAAATACCAGGGATACGGAGATAAATAAGACACATTTGCTTCCCTGAAAGGAATTCACAGTTTAGTTGGTAGGAGAAACAGCAGAACTCATCATTAGGTATTGAGTGCAGTAATTGGGTTTATAGAAACACACAGGAGTGCCTAACAAAGTCTGGAGAAGTTAGAAGAGGCTACTTAGAAAAAGTAATGCCTGCAGTGCATTTTGATTGAGGATGAGAGTGGGAGTTGACAGAATGAGTACTGTGAACAAAGCTCACAATAGAAAAAGCTGGGGTGTGTGTGTCAAGAGTTATAAGCCCTGTGTGGGGCAGGAGTGGTAAGAATTGAGACCACCATTGTAAGTTCTTAGGTACAAGAGAAGGAGGTTTTATGTTCCATGTTTGGGAGCTTGGACTTTATCTGTAAACAAGAGACGCCATTAGAGAGTTTTAAGGAAAGAAAGGACTTTTATTGAGGTTTAGTTTCATCCATTTCATAATCCAATCCCACAGTTTTTAAAGGATGAAATTAGTCTAATTAAAAGCCTGCATAGAAAATAATTTGAATCTTTGATATTCTATTATCTGATCTCTTATTCTAGGCCCACTTTTCTTTCTAAGTTCTGATTTCTAAAAATTGCAGTCTTCTAAAAAGCTACTATATTCTTTATCAGACCCATCCCCAGAATTAAATGCATATGTACATAATTTGAAATGTGTTTTGCTTTTAATTTTATTTTAGGTTATTTTTGACTGGCAGAATATATTGTGTTGTTAGTATTTTCAGTTGATATAAATCATTTAAAATATATTTTTCAATGCAGACTGTCGTAATTTGGTAAGGCTTCTTTTAATATTTTTAATATTGATTTGACTATTTTAATATTTAAATCCATATTATGAATATTATGAAGTGCAACTGCTTCAAAGTCACAGTGACACACACCAGCTGGTCTACTAGATAGCCCTGTCGCTCTCCCCCAGGTTTCCTGGCTTGGCAGGGAGTGCTTCACAGATTCCAACTGATACTAAGTGCTGAGACTCAGTTTTCCTGGGCAGTTGGCATCCAAGAACAGTAGGGTTTGTTATGCCAGCTCAACGATAATTTCACTTGCGAAGCCCAGGATCTTCAGACCTCACTTGTCTCCTCCCAACTCCTCTAAAATTTTGCAAAGCGCCAGAGAATTGGGTTGCCTCTTGCAGAGCACAGCCCGTGATGCATGCAGCCATGCCCAGCCCCAGTTTGCCTGTCCCACAGGTTGGGAAGAGTCTGGGGAACCAGGAGCATTTTGCTGGCCTTGAGTCTCTAAGTTTCCTGCTTCTTGTCTGGCCTCTGCTCTTCCCCTTGAGCAACAAAAGTAGACTTACCAGTGCCTTAACTAACTTTCTCAACCTAGATTTTCACCTGAGGCAACATCTAATTAGTAATATAATTATTAATATCTATGTATCAAGATAGCCAATTTTCTGGGATTTTTTTTTTATCAAAGCTGGATAAAAGATCAAGAAGTACCCACACTTTATGTGCTTTCACAAAAATAGATGAAAATTCTTTGCTTTTATGACCACATAAAATGTCATTTTTGTAATGGAAATGTTTCAACTTTCAGACTTCACACACACTCTGAGCAATTTTAATATTTAAACATTGGCAAAACTGTGCTCTTTTTGAATGTGAAATCCAACACTGGCAGTAGGATGTTGCAGTAATGATCTGGAACTGTGCTGTCAGTGTAGCCACATGTGGCTATTGAAATTTAGATTAATTAAATGAAAATGTGTCTCTTCAGTTGCACTAGCCACATTTCAAGTGCTGAGTAGCCACATGTGGCTAGTGGCTACCATGCCAGTCAGTGCAGATATAGAAAGAACATTTCCATCATCACAGAAACCTCTACTGGACAGCGCTGGAATCCCCAGTTCTTAGTAGAAATTTTGACAGGCTAATGATCAAAAGTTTCTAACCCTGAGCTTTGCATGCCTGAGAGCCATAAGGCATTCCTTTCTTTTCGAAACCCCAGCAGACCAGAGAAGCTGTATTTGGCACATTTTGAAAGGCTAGTCTTCCAACTCCAGAAACTTTGTACAACACGGTACAAAACGGTAGATGTGTTCAGCAGAGCCAGCTTAAAACTCTTTTTTCCTATTGAATTCCATTATAGGACCAGGTCTGTGTTCTTATAATAGAAATCACATTTATGAATAAAAATCTTTTAAAACAATTTTAATTTGCAGAAACTGTAGTTTTATTTCTAGATGTCTAAGTGATACCACTGCAGTAGCCTTAGGTGGGACCAGAGAACTAACCTGTTTGTTTTATAACTTTCATTCTAGAAATTTCTTAGGAACTTTATCAGTGAAGGATTTTTGTTATGGTTATCCCTTGCAGAAAATATTTATCATGCAGATTGTACATAGTGATACATTTTGTTATTGAATGTTAGTTTTTATAAAGGCAATAATACATTGTGTGCTCAGCAAATCCCCTAAAAAAGGCATGGGTTGATTTCTAAGAGACTTAAGAACACGCCACTTCTCGTTCATAAGGCCACCCCCCGAGATTTACCTATCTAGTACCATCTCTTATAAAAATAACTGCCTCGAAGTGTGAGAAACTTGTGAAATGCTAGTAATGTGACATAAACTTCTCATTGTTCTTCACTGACATAGGTGTGCTTATCTTGTTATTGATAAAGTCTATAATTTCTCCTGAAGTATTAACATAATTTCATGTAATATAGAAACATCTTAATTAGCAAATAAAAGTAAACTTATGCACATGGAAATCTATCAGAAACCTTAGTGGGTGTTTAATAAATTAATTGAATGATCAAAACTGCAGCTGTGTCTTGCTTTGTGCGTGGTGAGTTTTTGAAAAGTATTATTACGAACTGCATTTGAAGTGAACTCTTTATTTTTGTTGCTCCATCTCTCCAGTGAGCCTTTACAACACAGGATATTTAACAGTAAGCAGTGTTGATTTGGGTCATATCCATTGTTTTTTCTTGAATTATATCATCAGCTTCATAGAATGTTTCATTTGTTGAATTTGAACTGGGGGCTTTGGTTTTTCTATTTGAGTTGCCTGCAAATACACAAGACAAAATGAAATAATTATTTGAAATTATGACATCAAATCTTACTTTAAAATTTGTCCTTAAAAAAATAAACTTTTAGGAATGTTGGAAATATGATGTCCTAAAGACATTATGGATGAGTGAGAATTGAATCGTTTCAAAGTTGTTTTTGAGCATTTTCTCCTGAAAGTCAAATAAGGGAAATACTCAGTAACAGAAGTAAGGATTTCGTTTCCATGCTTACCTTTCTTTCTCCACACTTCCACGGAGGAAACTGCACATTTGATCAGAAGGTAACAATTTCTGGGTTGCTTAATAAAAGTGTGACTGTCCTTATGCATAAAGGGAACAAAACTAAAATCGATCATAATAATTTACAACAATCTTAAGACTTTGCCATTATAATCAATTGAGATGTAACATTTAAAAAGAGCATGTTTATTCCACAATCCCATTCACTCGTTCTATATAAATGAGTCCAAAATGCACAAGGGTAGAGGAATGTGGATATTTGCTCATCAGAAGTTAGACTAACAAGCTCATAGCAAAGAAATGGATTATTAATCAATGAATGATGTTAGAAAAATTAAGTGTGAAAATAATGTCATATATTTCACCAATATATACAAATTTAAATATATTTAAATAATTTTATAATTATGTAAAAGCAGTGCAAGAAATCACAGATGTTACTAATAACCCCCTGTTGCTAAACCCACAGTCCAGCTCACAAGCTACATCTTATTTGACCTATCAGCAGCATTTTCTTTCTTGGCTTCCCAGATGCCACGCTTCCTTGACTCGCTCCTGTGTCACCATTGCTCCTTTTCCATCTTTCTTGTTGGTCCCTTTTCCCCTCCCAAGCATCTTAGGCTGAGGAGGGCCTGAGGGCTCAGCCATTGGTTCCTATCACTGTGTCACCGCCTAATTACTCTCATTAGTCCCACAGTTTTTAATACCATCTCTGCTGATGACTCCCAGATATGTATCTCTAACCCACACCTCTCCTGAACTCCAGACTCAACTTCCTAGTTGCCATCTCCACTTGGATATCTAGTAGACATCTCCAAGTTAGTCCAAAACTGATATTTGGATTATTGCCAGGAAAAAAAAAAAAGAGCCCAATCCACTTACAGTCTTCCTCTTCTCAATTGCCGGCAACTTCCATGTGTTCAGTTGCTCAGGACGAAAACCTCCATCAGCCTTGGTTCCTCTTTGCTCAACCCCACCACCAATTTATCTGATATCCTGTTGACTACATTTTTAAAACACATCCAAAATCAGACCACCTTCACTGCTACCACTGTTCTATTTTCAGCACAACACTCAGAGTGATCCTTTGAAACATAAGTCAAAGCATGTCCTCTGCAAAGAACCCTCCATTTCACCCAAGTCTTTATAATGGCCTACATGTCCACACACACACACACACACACATGCACACCATTTATCTCCCTGACTTCATCTTTTTCTACTTCATCCTCTCATTCACTCCAACCTCTTTGATCAAATATTTCAGGCATGTTCCAGCCATAGGGCCTTTGCACTGGCTGTTCACTCTGTCTGGTATGCTCTTTCCTCAGATTATCTGCAGGGTAACTCCCTAATTTCCAATCCTTGCTCAGAAGTCACCGTTTCAATGGGACCTAAACACTGTATTTAAAATCGCAAACTACATTCCCCCCACCCCATCCCCAATCCCTTTGCTCTCCAGTTTTTCCCATAGCATTTATTTACTAACATAATTTACCTTTTTATTATGTTTATTATCTATCTCCTCTCACTAAAATGTAAGCACCACATGCCAGAGATCTTTTACTATATTTTTCATTGATGATGCAGAAAAATTGCATTGTACATAGCTAATGTTCAGTAAATTTGTTGAGTGAAATGATAAGATTGAAAGTGTGACATAGTAAAAACTTTAAAGTTGTAGATTGCAAAAGACAAGATTGAAAGGCAACTGGGAAGAAATGTTTAGAACACATGATTCACGTCTAACATATAACCGGAACTTACATATCAATATGTAAGACATTAACATCTCTTAATCAGTAAAGAGATGGGCAAAAGATCTACTGACTCTCCAATCTTACTAGTCAGAAAGAAATGTAAATTCAAAAGGTAATATACCATTTTTCATGTCTCAGTTAGGAACAGATAAAATCTTTCTTGGCCAAGAGTAATTTAAGTAATTTATTTTACCATCACAAAAATTCAGAAAAAAAGAAATAAAGCCATATATCGTACCACTCAAGGCTCCACATTTTAAACAAGATACTTTTAATATTAGCCCAGAGAATAATGCCATGCATGTTTCAGGCCTATGGGCAAGATCTAGGAGCTGTAGTGAGACATCATCCTTCAAAACTTATCAATAATATTACCCCTTTGGGTAATGTGTTGGTCTATAAAATCAACCCATAGTGGGGGATGTCCTGCTTGGCCCTAGAAAGCAGGGCCAATGGGATGGCATGATGGGTGTGTAAATTGGTACATTTATTTTTAAGTCTGGAGTGTTCCTACCTTGTGATTTTAGCATGAAGTTCCCAAGGAAACCATAAGAGATGAGCTCTAAAACTTATATATAAAGATATTCACTGATTCTTTTCAATACCAAAAAAATGTAAGTACCCTAAATTTATAATAGGGAAATTGCTAAATTATCATGCATAAGTATGATGCAGCCATTTAATCTGAAAAAGTGATTTCCAGGAAATTTTTAATTACATTGAATATGCTTAGAATACAATGTTAAGTGAGAAAAGATGCAAAACTATCAGCAATACAATAATAGTTAATACTTTGATAATGTTTCCTCAGAGCATTTACTATCAGCTTCTCTCTGCTTAAAATTCTTTAGGATCAAATCTTAATTTCTCGGTTAGGCTGAGGATCAGCCCTACCTCCCTCTCCCGGCTCAGCTCGCCCCATTCCCTTCCTGGTACTTGGCATTTCAGACATACAGAAATACTGACTGACAGGCTCCCCAGACTTGCCCTGCTCTCTTGCTCTCTCTCTGCCCCAAGCCTTTGCATACTTCCAGCTGCCTGATATCCCTAACTCTCTAATCTTTGCTTGAAAATCTCTTATTTGTCCTTTAGGTTTTGGAAAATCTGCTCCAAACCTACCTAAGGGGAAGGGGGACTCACTAGCCAAGAGGTTTCACTATTAGAAGTAGCTTTCCTCTACTTTTTTGCCATCTAGTCTCTCTTCTTATATGACTTTTTCACTTTTTTTCTTTAGATAAGTCTAAGCCTCACCTTGAAGTGTGTTCATACTGCCTGGCTTTGCCCATTTATAAGTAATTGTATAGACTGCTTTCTAGAGTCAATGAGGACATCCCTCACTATGGGTTGTTTTCATAGATCAACACTCAAAGGAGCAATATTATTGATAAGTTTTGAAGGATGATGTCTCACTACAGCTCCCAGATCTTGCCCATAGGCCTGAAACATGCATGGCATTATTCTCTGGGCTAATATTAAAAGTATCATAATTTTAAAATGTAGGGCCTAGAGCAGTACAATATATGGCTTTATTTCATTACTTCTGAACTCTTTTGGTGTTAATGTTCTACTTCTAAACATCCAATCATAATGTTTTGACTATAATTTGATTTTTAAACAAAAACAACAAAAAGTTAATTTGTTGTAGGCACAATATTTTCTAGCCTGGCAAGTAGCTCTTTGCCCAGTCAGCAAGCAAAATTGTTTAAGATAAATGTAGTAGGGAAAGCTAGCATGAAAATTTGATGACCTGATAAATTCTTCACTGTTATTTGCAAAGTAGACTTTAAAAGATATATGGATTCAAATTTAACTACTAAATACTTAAGTAATGGGGTATATATATATATAGAGAGAGAGAGAGAGAGAGAGAGAGAGAGAGAGACCCTTGAAACTATTTTCCTTATATAACATTTGTAATATTTGAAAAACAAAATGTTTGTAGGCTTATTTTTATTGGTTCAGTATCGTTTGTACTCTCTGGTATCACAGCAGGTAAAGGTAAAAGACCAAGGATTTAAGATGTAAATTAGTTTCATATTATCTGGGCAGAATTTGTATCTTATATAAGCATTATTTTCTTTTTTTTATTGAAGTATGGTTGATTTATATCATATTAGTTTTAGGCATACAACATAGTGATTCAATATTTTTATAGATTATACTCCATTTAAAATTATAAATATTAGCTATATTCCCTATGCTGTACAATATATCCTTGTAGCTTATTTATTTTATACATAATAGTTTGTGCCTCTTAATCCTCTTCCCCTCTCTAGCATTTTTTTAAACATCTAAAAGTTTAACCTTTTATCCGAAGTCCTGGAAGTCTGAAGACTGTAACGTTTGATTAATTCAAGTCTTCATGTTTCCTAAGCTTTTTACATACTTAAATTCATAATATTCTAGTGAGACTTTCAAGGTGGTTTTTCTACCTTGTCACAGGGTTTTTTTTCTTTTTATGGGAGTTAAACTCAGGAATTTATTTCCTCACTTAGTTTGGGGTTCTCTCCAAGAACCCCTTAGTCTGGGGTTCTCTCTTAAGCCATCTCCATTCTGACAGCTCTGGTTTCCATTATGCATTTTCCTGGAAACAACTGAAAGAGTTTAACCTGTCTACTGCCCTCTGAGATTTAAAGGCTTGCAAAATACATTCCAGTATTCTATCAATAGATTTTCCTTCATCTAGGACTTGTAAAACCCCCCATTCCCCAGCCCTGATTCATTATTTCCTTGACTACTGGATCCTTCTAACCAGTGCAGGTACAAAGATCATTTCTTAGATTGGCTTCTTAAGGCAATGCAGTTCCGCTAACCAAACTGATTTGCTACAGGAACAAGAAAAGATTTGATATAAACACCATACTGACACCATTTGAAGCAGGAGCTTTGATTAGCAAGTCAACACCCTGGTGTTCCCTCTCTTCCTGCAGCTTATAAAAGTCCAAACGTGCTTTCAATGTATATCCCTCTGGTAAGTTAGAATAATTGGGCATATTATGGAAAAAACAACTGCTGCAAGTGGGCTGTGCTGTAGTGATATCAGAGTCCAGCTAACTGCATCCCTTTGGAATGATTTTAAAAGAGAGAAGAGGAAAAGTCTCAGCAACCTCACCTTTTCCTAGTTTTCCTTTAATAAATAGAAACTCATTTCTTAACCAACAGAGTAGAGATAAAACAAGCTGCCTCTTCTGTCACGAGGTTACAACATGGATTAAATTTTAAACAAGAAATCTGTTATACCATTGAGCTCTTAAGGGATTTGTTACGTATAAAGTGTTTTTTTAATTTAATTTCTCCTTTTCTTTACCTGAGTGCAGACTGGAAAGATCCAACATCACTGTGCTTTCCTGGGTTGACATTAGTTGCTCTTTCTGCTGCTAGTGTCCCATTTTTATTCTTTTCTTCAGTCTGGTCATCATATGTAAATCTCAACCTTCCTTTAATCCTATACCTCTCAGCCTGGCATTTAAATGAAAGCTTTGGCCTTTGCCAAAATTTAAATGCAATTCATCAAGCAAATCAAATTCGCCATTTAAATCAAATTCATCAAACAAAATGCACCTATCCTCATCACAAACTAGGCCAATATATTTTTTCTATAACAGTTAAATTTTACATTCATTTTCAGAAGCATTCCTCAGGGATCCATTTATCCTATAAATCTTCTATGAACTCTGCTCTTACCTGCCATTTCAAAATATCAAAAGAATACTGGGCCCTCTGCAGGTCTCATCTCCTGGCTGTGTGGCAGAGCGGTAATTAAGCTTTTCTGCCATTATCTGCCTGTGTCCTTCTAGCTTCTGCATTACCAATCTGCTGCCCTACAGCAGCTTCAATGACTAATCAGCTGGCTCACTTTAGTATTTAGTAGAAATCTACACATCCCACTCATCTTGCATTTCTTTCTAGTAGAAACAAGCAATCTTAAATTTGCACCCTAAAAGTGTTCTTTATTTACTAGGGGACATTTTCCCTTTAAATTTAATACGATGCAAAGAACTGGATCTGAGGTAAATGGTGAAGTGAGCAAAACTTGTCTACTGACCTCCTGACCTATTGACTTCTCCCTTCTTCAATGCCCTGCCTTCCCCTTGAGGATACACAGGTATCTCATGTAAATACAGTTAAAAATTCATTTTGAAAGTTAGAATCTTAGACTTGCCCTTTTGCTTTGCCCATCCATCAAGGAATGAAGGCAGTTCTCTCCAGAAATGTTTTTCCTACACTATTTTTTCCACAATTGGACTTTTTTTTTTCTTTTCTGCATTGTTAAATTCAACTATAGATGACTAACATAGCTCACAGAGGAATTTAGCTGATATTTTAAATCCTTTAAATGAATTTTCACAATGAGAGACTGGCTTCTATTTTGCTTTTTGGTTCCAGCATCGGCCAGCATTGCCTAACCCTGCTCCCTGAGGAGGACTCACAAATGCTAAAAGTAGCAGGAGCTCTGCCGAGCAATTTGGTTTTCTACATTCTAGAAACAAAAAGAGTTGTAGGAAATTCCAGACTCATTATTTTCAGTAGAAAAGCCCCTTTAGGAGACACAAGTGACCTTTTCTGCCATTGAGTTCAAATTACCCCATCTTCTACTAAGATCTCAGTGAGTTTTTAAAGCCTCTCTGAAACAAAGAATGGCATTTAAAAATAATGTGGCAGCGTAATTAATAAATGTTTTGAGTAGAATTTGGTTGAAGCAATGTTAAGGCTACTAAGTAAAATAGCTCCCAAAGTTATCTATAGATTTAGTACAAAACCCATCAAAATGCCACTTGATTTTTTAAAATTTGACAATGTGATTCAGAAGTTTATTTGGAATACTGAAACAAGAGTAGCTAAGAAACTTTGAAAAAGAAGCATAATGGGAAGGAAGAGAAAGTCTTCCCTAATTAGATACTAAAATAAATTATATAGCTACAATAATTTTTAAAGTATATTATTGACTTAAGACTAAACAGACTGATAAATTTAACAAAATAGAAAGTCTAAAAACAGAGCCCAGTATATATAAGAATTTAGTTTATGACAAAGGTGACATTTTAAATTGTCAAGAAAAAAAGGATAGATTTCCCAATAAATATGTAGACAATTGGCTCATTATTTGTAAAATAAAAATAAAGGCAGATCCCTACCTCACACTTTACACAAAAATTTTAATTCCAGGATTATTAAAGATTTAAATGTAAAAAACAAGTGCATGTATGTACTGTATTAGAAGAAAATATAGGTGAATATCTTTATATCTTAGAGGTAAGAACTTCCTAAGTATGAAATTAAAGGAAGAAATCACAAAAAGAGAAACTTCTACAGTTGAAAAATTGTCACATATAAAATTAAAAAGGAAACAACTATGAAAAATACTTGCAATATATGTGAAAAAGAATTTAGTTACTGTATGGAAAGTTCCTATAAAGCAATGAAAAATGAACACCCCCATAGAAAAATGTGTATAAGATATGAGCAACAATATACCACAAAGACAATGACAAATAAATATGAAAATGTCCACCCTTGCTCCTAATTAGATAAATTAAAAATAAAACACTATATTGTTTCCCTCAGTGAAATTAGTAAGATATATATCTTTTGAAATAAAAATACTCATGAAATAGTACTTTTCTGGAGGACAGTTACCAATTTGTATCCAAAGCCTTTTATATGTACCAAATCTTTGGTCAGCAATTCCATTCCTAGGGATTTATGCTAGGAAAATACTTCAGTGTTCAATGCTTGTGTGTAACAGAAAAAATGGAAGCTAGTTCAAAGTCAATAATTTAATAAAATATGATATACCCAGACTGGTTTCTAAACACCATTCCAACTAAAAGGGCAACTTCTTGGCGACTTCTTGGACAAATGGCAGATTTCAGGGCTGGAACAGGAAAAGCACAGGCTGCTCGAGAACATTTTGTGACAGAGAGCAAAAAAAATGCTCAAAAAATGATGGACATATTTCAAAAGGATATAGGACCCAATTTAAAGGGGCTCCCACAGGCCAAATCTGAGATAACTTAAGAATCAGAATAAATGATGATAGTAATAGACTATTTTAGAATAAAGAATCCAAGTCCATACTGATACTAATAAATTAATTAATAGGTAAATAGGGGGAAAGGGAAAGCTCTTCCTTGTAGTAGAATAGCAACTAATAAACACAGAAGGAATGATGAGGTTAGAAAATCACCATTTCATAGCTATCATAATAATAATACTAAAATTATCTTGAAATTTTGAATGAAAACATTCAGTCAAGAACCATCAATGGGTGCGTGAAAGTTGGAGGAGGAACAGGATTTTTTCATACCTCCCAACAAGTTACTTAGTAATGGCAAAAGGAAAAATAGTGACTATATATTCAGTTGTATATATATCTGACTCACTTTACTGTACACCCAGAAACTAACACAACATTGTAAATCAACTATACTTCAATTGAAAAAAAGAAAGGTAAAAGGATGATTTAAAATAAAAATAAGTTTCAAAGAACAAAAACAAAAGACTAAAGAAATATGATAACTAATTACAAGATGTAACTCTGGACTAGATCGTAGATAAGAAAAAAATAGCTATTTAAGGATATTGGAAAATTTTAATATGAACTGCAGATTAGATAATATTACTATATCACTGTTACATTTCCTGACTGATAAATGTACTGTAATTATGTAGGAAAAAAAATCCTTGTTCTTAAGAAACACATACTGAAATATTTATGGTTAAAAAGCATGATATCTGCAAATTATTTTCAAATGGTTCAGAAAATATTCATCAAAAGAAAGTCAATTTTGAAAAAAATGAGGTAATAAAATAATAACAATTAGTAAATCTGGGAAAAGGTATACAACCTTTTCAATACTTTTCTTGCAACTTTTCTGGAAGTGTGAACTATGTCAAAATAAAAGAATAAAAATTCATAGCACTCCATCAAGGTAATAAAATGTAATCATTAAAAGTGGTGTTTATTTATTGGCAAACGATGATGTCAATGTTGTTCAGTGATAAAAGAAAAGCTGTTATACGATTAATTTTTTTCCCCATTTTGTTATATATACATGTATCTATAGATACATAGAAAAAAAATCCATGAAGGATATTCACCATGGTGTTAATATCTGTTATCTCTGTGTGGTGGGATCATGGATGAAGTTATTTGTTTATTTGTTTTTCTGTATTTTCTAATTTTCCTAAAATGAAAGTGAATTAAGAGAAAGGTTTTCTTTCTGGGGGTATAAGGGTGTCTTCTAAGAAGAAATATAGTAGACTATTCTGAACGGTCCAAGTCCCATTTTGCTCACAGGCAGAACAAACAATTGTATACACAATCATCAAATTTGCTTGCTTTCTCAGTATTCTATATATAATTTATGCTTTTCTCCTAGACAACCTGTGCCTTACTGCTGATTTGCTTCCCCTTTTCCATTTATATTGCCTGCCTTTGCAAATGAGACTACCAAATAATAGATAATTGGAGTTGTCTATTATTCCTAAACAACAATATTATTTTATTTGTGTCAAGCAGCTCTACTCTCTGCCCTTCTCATTTTCATCAAAAACTCTGCTTCTAAGAACCCTCTGGATTCTCCACCCCTCTCCACAACCCTAGGGTGTCAATGGATACACATAACCACGGGATGAGTATATTTTATCTTCTTGGAGCATCAATTTTACTCAGAAATGGGAAGGATATAATGTTATTATTAGAGTAAAACAAGTCATTATACTAGTAATCAAATTAAAAATTCCCATAATTTAAAAAATATAATGGGCAACTTCAAATAATTTAAAGCTCACAAGCCAGGGCTTTCCATTCTAACCCTGGGAATTCTGGAGGTACACATTCCTTTCTTAACTACCCTTAAGGATTCTCCAGTGGAAAAGTTTGGGAAGCAGGGATCTAAGACATTCATCCCTTTAATTGCTCCCCCATTAACCATTAATTCTTCCACATCTTATGAAATAAGCCCTCACCCCAGGAGTGTCTACTCAGAAAGATGCCCTTCACACAGCCATCTTCTGCTCAGAACTGTTTGTCCAATACAGTACAATTTACAAACCACGGTATTCTTTTAAACATTGGCATTTGATACAGGCATAACTCAAAACAGAAAAGTTAAAAAGAAAGAAAATGATTATGGAACACAATGTAAAGACCAATCAATTGCTTAGCAATAGAACCTCTGTACAAAGTGAGCCTTGGAGGTAGCCCAATTAAACTCTACAGGCACTACCAGAGACCTGCTATTTTCAGGATCAATTCAAAATGTATAAAGACTTAAATTGTATACATTAAAAATAATGAACCCCAATAGAATAAAGATACATGAAAGAAAAATCTTGGCAAAATAGTCTAAGATTAGACTATTTTAGACTTAGACTATTGTTAAAAAAACACAATTCAGCGGAGTGAATTTGAAGACCTAGTTGGCTTTATCCAACGACTTGTGAATTAGACAGCATCCCACCTAACAAGTAGAAAGGGGCTCTGAGAAGATGTAGGAAATGAAGGGTCTTATAGGCAGAAGGGGATAGGACAAGGAAGTCATAAACAAAAGAAAGGATTTTTTTCAGGCAGGTCACTTTCCTTTAGGGGAGGGCAGGGGTCTATCCTGAAGATTAGCTTACTAGTGTTGATCAGGAAATTCCAGACGGATAGGTTTAAAATTTCACTCCTGGGAGAGGCTGAAACTGCAGTTAGGTAAGGTTTTGGTTTGCTGATGTGGGGCTTAGCACAAAGGGCTCCATTTTGGGCCTGTTGTTTCTTCTTTAATGGTACTGTCATTTATGGAAACAAAAAAGTCCAGTGCCTTAAGTCAGTTTTAGTATGTGCACAAAAACACATTTCCCTTTAGGCCATTCAAATTGCCTATAATGAAAAAAGTCTCAATTCTAAAAATTAATCTAAAATAATGGGAGGCTGACTCTTAACAGATAGTTTTCAAAGAAAGGAGTGGTAACTGGTGAAACCAATTTTCCTCCAATGTAATTTTACTTGCTTAATTATTACACAAACATTATGTTCCTAACCTTTAAGGCATTCCTTAAGTGGAATAAAGCCTTGTTTTCTCACTAGCTAGAACACTGACATTTATCCCTAGGTGGGAGAATCACTGGAATGAAGCATGCATATTTAACAATAGGCACAGCAATGGTTTTTAATTATCACTTTGAAGGGTCGCTTTCAAATATGAACCGTTTTCTCTTCCTATTCCTGGTGACATTTGGATTGCCTATTTTGTTTTCTGCTCTCCACTATGTCTTATTTGGTTAATGTCAACCAAAGGGCCCAAAATTATCTAATTTGAAAGCAGCAGAAGGCAATGATCATATAAAATTCTGCCTTACCAAGAGTAAGCACTCAGGAAAGGTGTATTGAATTAATTTGCTGACTTGGTAAACATAGTGTTTTTCAGAGGGCCAGAGTGGGGATATTTCACTGTAAGAAAGTAGCCTCAACCAACTACATAGGAAGTGCACTAATGGATCTCCTTAGCTAAAGAGCCATAAGACTACAAAGACTTGAGTCAACAAGCCAACTAATTCTGTTGCTGGGCTCTCAGATCCAGCTTGAAATAAAATTCTGGAGCAGTCCCTGAGATAGATCAGGAAAAATATCAGGAAAAATAATCAATTTTTATTTAGCACACTGCATTGTATAGAAGAGGCACTCAGTGAATGTTTGATGACTGTAATGGTGACAATAAACATGCTCCTTTGATCACCTACGACAGAGGTGCAGTGCTACTTCATTCAATTCATTCAACAAACATTTGTTGTGTTCTAAGCACTAGAGAAACAGTAGTGAGCATACAAGACAAAAATTCCTACTTTCCTGGAACTTACTTTCTAGTTGGAGTAGAGAAAAATTGGACAACAGGTAAGTAAAATATATAGTAGATTAGTGGTAAGTGCTTAGGAGAAAAATAAAGCAGGAAGAGGGCATGAAATGTTGAAGTTAAAGATGCAGATTGAGTGACCAGGGAAGAACTCCCTGGGAAGGTGACTTTTAATAAAGATTTAAAGAAAGTGAAAGTGAGGGAAAAGCATTCCAGACAATGGGCACAGCATGTGCAAAGGCCCTGAGGCAGGAATTTCAAGGAACAGCAAAGAGGCCAAGGTGGCTGGGCATAAGATGCTAGAAATAAAGGTGTAAAGGGCAGACCACAAAAGCCCCCATAGTTCACATTTAGGACTCCATATCTACTGAAAGATGGGAAGCGATTAGGGTTTTGACCAGAGTAGTGACCCTGACCTGACTTAGGTTTTACCAGGCTCACTCTGGCTTCTCTGTGGAGAGTGGACAGCCGGGGAGCAAGGGCAGGGTAGGAAGAGGAGCTATCTGTTTTAAAATGCAGAGTCTGGAGTTCGTGGTTTTAACAAACTCCCTAAGTGATTCTTACACACAATAAAATTTAAGAACTGATACTTTAAATTATCTAAGCAATTGAGACAAAAATTGATTTTACTTTTTGATTATTTGATAATCACTA
Source organism: Balaenoptera physalus (assembly GCF_965194825.1). Taxonomy (NCBI): domain Eukaryota; kingdom Metazoa; phylum Chordata; class Mammalia; order Artiodactyla; family Balaenopteridae; genus Balaenoptera; species Balaenoptera physalus. The sequence goes on from NC_138890.1 coordinate 126,262,864, forward strand.
GTCCACTGCTTCATTTTGCTTGTGGAGAAACAGAGTCTAAGCCACAGGACTAAATTCAGCTAACAACTGGTCAATTCGGCCATGTAATCTCCAAACAGTACTTCAGAAAAAGAACTCCAAAGGGATCTTGACTTCTTGCTTTGTGATACAGGGCACCCTCTGAGATCTCTACAGAGAAGAAAAATAGAGCTAAAGTAATCATGCGGTGCTGGTGTATTTGAGAAGATCGCAGAGCATGTACTCCATAAACATGTTTCTGGATTCAGCTAAAATGGAGCATATGGGAAGGAAATTTTCTAAATTTTTTGGAAGAAAGTTTTTCACTTCCTTTTAAAATAGAAGTTAGTGAGCACCTGTGTCTTATTCTAAACATATATATCTGTAATATATATATTCTAAATTTTTATTAAAAATATGTTCAAAATACATATATCTAAATAAAATTCATGATCACTACTTTTAAAATACACTAATAGAAATTTATATTCACAAAAAATTTTAACAATTCTTTCTGTTTCATAATGATAATGATTAGCATATGTAGCACATTATAATTAAGATAACAAAGAGACTCAGTTCTGAAAACCTTACATAAACATTTTTACTTTATAGTTGCACTACACACACAAACACACACATACACATACCTGTATAGCATAACTAGTTTGTGATCTATTCAAGAACAAAGACTGACTTCTATTTATTTTTTAGTTTCTTTTATATGCCTCTGAATTACTTAATACACCTCCTCTGAATTCTGCACACCATAGGCACACAGGTAATGCCTAACTGACTACTGACTAACCAATCTAGAGCAATGCAACACTGACAATTAATTATTGGATATTTTGTTCCTCTATCTATTTGACTTCTTTGGCTCCATCAAAAACAAAATTTAAAAATTCCAAGAGGATACAACCTTTATAACTGAGACATACATAAATAAATTAAAGTGGATTTACTGGATCAATGTATTATTTTTTCATGAGAATATTTACATCCTGCCACTATTTTTCCTTGGGTACAATCCCCCTAAGGTATTTCATCATTAAGACCTAATTTAACATGAATTTTTATAAAGACATATAATAAACTGAATTTTTAAAAAGCATTCATTGCTAAGAGAATGATCGGTCACCCAGGCACAGGTTATTATTTTGAACAGAGTACAGGTAATTGGTTAGAAATAATGGATACAGATTACCTTCTTGAGTGGAAGTAGCCTCTAGGTGTTGAAGTTTAAGGCCAGTGTCTAATCTTTGAGGCTTTGTATACAGAAATAAGTAGCAAAGAACACAGACGCTGATGACAAAGGCAAGTAAAACAAGGGCAGCAATTCCCAGTCCAATCAGAGCTCCAATGCTAAGGAAAACAGAAAAAACACTGTGACTGTCACACAAACTGGTTTGCACATAAAATAAAGGTTTAAATATTGTTAATACTTGCTTCAGTCATTCATACCAAATTATGTTTTATTATAAACAGTATATGATTGAAATCTACGGCTCACCTTTTTCTACCATCAAATTCTTATGATATTTCTCTATACATTTATATGTTAATATTAGTACAGAATACCATGTGAATTCATATTACAGTAAAAGGTCACATGATTCTCTAGGGATGGTTCAAAAACATTTCTATCAGATAAACCTCTATTATTAATATATTTTAGGAGGAAAGATTAGATTAACCAATAAAAGATGAATAGAAAGATATCCACCTCTGCAAAAACAGTGAAACAAATGTTTACCAGAAGTGTAGAACTTTTATTTTGGAGACATGTATGGGCGTTTTCATGTATTAATATACAAAACCACAACCATTACAAGAGAGGAGAAGAAAGTTTAATTAAAGGAAAGCAATGTTTATGAAATTTATATAAAGTTCATGTTCAATCTGAATTTTTCCTTTCTAAAAGAGCATAACACCAATGGCTTCTAGCATTTAGGAAGAAACCCTTGTACTTTTCTCTAAAAATGCAGTGTAAATATGATATCATTTGCCCTAAATTTGTAACAATTCCTTCTGGTACAGTTATCTATAAGTCTAATCACTTGAGAAATAATACAATTTTCACAAACCTGTGAACTTATTTTTAAATGGGAAAAGAAGTTTGGAAAAAAGAAAATTATCTTGCAAGACTAATATGCAAACATATGTACTTTACTTTCATGAGCAATATGTATGTATGGGTATGTAAATACATATAATTAGATTTTAAGCTGCTCAAGAGCAGATACTTCTATTGACTTTCCCATAGTCATATGCACACATTAAAAGTGTTTAATAGAGTATTTAGCTTGTAATTAATGTTTCAGAAATGGAAGTAAATGATAATTGACTGGTGATTGATCCATTAGTAGTCATTGAAAAGTAATCATCCTTGAAAAGTAACAATCATTGAAATGATCACTGACAAGTAGTGATCTTTTTCTTCATTATTTTCCTGGCTTGCCTTTCAGCTTCTGCTATTTCCCAGAGATTAGGGCGCGAACAAATGTGACATGCTGAAAGTGACGAAAGAGAGAATTTGACCAGGGGTGCTAGGTGTGTCACTGCTATGGGAGGAAGAACAAAATTAAAAGCGAGGGGCTAAGCTCATCCTACTTATCCTTAATTTAAGGAGATAAAGCCCCCTTGCAATTTAGAGATTGCCTCCTGAGCCAGACATGGGGGCAGACTTCAAAAGATTCTTGTGCTTGTTAATTACTACCAGCCCAGTTCCCCTAGCCCTGCACAGAAGTGAAGACTGGGTAATTTTCTGGCTAGAGTCAGTATATAGTTGCATATTTAAATTGGAGTTTGCCCTCACTTGATGCCCTCTTTTCCAAGGGGTAGACTCCCTGGCTCTGGCAACTCCTCTTTCATGCTTGTTTGCACCAAAGCTGACTTTTGTAGATCATATGTGTCAGGGAGGGTTAGGACTCTGCACAGACACATGGGAACATAATCCACTTAATTAATATTATCTGCTTCACAAAGCAGCTAGGAGGCCAGGCATCTGGAAAGATTCCTGAAATGAGAACCCGGTTACTAAAAACATCTTCAAAGTGAAAAAATAATTTAGTCAATTAAAAGTAAAATTGTCAACTTAATTAAATTCAATGTATGTATTCCAGACTTTACATGTACACAGTTTAAAAACCAGGCCACATGATTGGAAGGAAAAGCAAAAACGAAGCATGTCACTTCTTTCTATTACAAAAGGATGTTCTTCATAATCCTGACAAACTGTTTCAATGTCATAGTTCCACTTTATAGAAATGTTGCTTTATGCATGCAAAACTCTAGATAAAGATGGAGCTCTGGGAATCTCCTAAAATATTCATTTCAACAAATAACTTATTGAACTCAAGCGTAGCCCTGTGCAACACACATTATTTTCCTAGGTCCTGAAGAAGGTTTCCAAAGGAAACCCTTAGAGGTTAGGGATTTATAAGAGGAGAAGAGATGGGAGTGGGCCAGACACAGAAAAGGGAGAATTATGCTTTCCTCACAGCACCATAGGGCAGTTTGCTTTGCAGTCCCTGAGAAAGGGTCTGTAGCTGCTGTCACATTAATGAATTCTCCTACTTAGCAACTTCATTCACCTGGAGGTGCCATACCTGTGCCTTTCTGCAGTGGCTGCAGAATCTCAGAACAAATGCTAGTGACTTCTGGGATATTTTTCACAGTTGGTCTATTTTAAATTAGGGGAGAGAGCAAAGAATATGAGGGAAATGAAGTTCTAAATTTTTACCTTCCCGCTGTGTTCTCAGAGCTCAATAACTAAGGAAGAACCCCAGGTGGGTTTTTTTTTGGTTTTTTTTTTAACATCTTTATTGGAGTATGATTGCTTTACAATGGTGTGCTAGTTTCTGCTTTATAACAAAGTGAATCAGCTATACATACACATATAGAACCCCAGGTTTAACATTGCCAACTGATGCCATCAGTTGAAATGATTTTTATATTTCCCAGGAACTGAGCTGCATTGTCAGTGCTAAATGAAGACCCCAGGAAGCTGTTCATTCCTTTGTGCCCTCATAAACCTTAGGAAGGTTTTCTATCCTCTGCTGCTTGTCACTTTGGAACTATTCAGGGACCTGAGAATCCCAGGCACTTTTCCAATTGAGTTTGACTTAAGAGTTGCCAGTCTCTCATGGAGGTGCTGCCACCATTATTAACACCTCCAAAGACTCAGAGCTAGGTTACTATGTTATTTTCCAAAAGGCCAGATAATATGCCAGCGCAATACAAATTGCTTCCCCAAGTAATAAGGATAAATTGTCATCATTTCCTGTTCTGGCATGACACAACTGTGTTAGTTGAACTTGTTGGTAAGTAGGCACTCCTTTTGAGATTTTTTTGAAGCTTGCAGTGTGCAAAAAAAAATGACTTTACTGCTCTAAGAAATAACATTTAAAGTCATTTGCTGCAGACTTGGCATGTGTGCTAAAGTCTGGACCATGGTAGGAGATTGGGAGAAATAACACTCTTCTCCTTACTTAGCAGAGTTGGCCTCTCTCTCTCTCCCAGTCATAAGCTAATTTGTAAGTAACAGTTTGAGGTGGGGTGGCAGTTCTTTCCTGTAATCCTGGCACCCCATTCATTCTCCAGGCAAAATGAAAGAATCAGGTTCTAAGTCTGCAATCCTTTGGAGTGGAGGGGGGGAAAAGCATTTCGTAATGAAAATATCTGTGTAAATACTAATTGGAATACGTTAAATTACCATCATAGGAAAAAGAGGCAAGGAAGACACCACCTTTGAAAGTCTCTTCACTTTCCAGCAATGGCCAAAGAGCTCAGGTGTTGAGAAAGGGGGTGTCCTGCAAAGGTTCAACGGAGTGTGTACTCACAGCAACTGAAACTCTTCCTCTCTGTGGGTCTCCAGTTCTGTTTGGGGGTCAGTGTGAGATCAACTGAAAGGGCAAATTACAAAGCCCTGTTGCCTGTGCGCGTCGAAGCATACACACACACACACCCTTTCTTGATACTTTAAAGGATACAGCCAATTCCTTCTCACCCACAAAGAGACTTAAAATACTCTGATCTTTGGTTAACGCATTGAGTCTCAAAGGAGCTCCTTTTCCATTCAAATGCACCAAATGCCCAAAGTAATCAAAAAGAGAATTAAAATCTCCTCGTTAAGTTATGTGCTTGTCTTTCTCTGCCCGCAGAGCCGCAGGCCTCGGACTGGTGCCGGCGAGAGAGAGTGAAGAGTAGTCCGCTCCCGCCGGGCGGCCCTGCTTGCGCCCCGGGCGCAGAGCCCGCTCGCCTCCCGCGCGCGCCTCGCCCGGGGTCCCCGGCGGATTCACACTTCTGGCGCCACTGCCCGACCCTCGCCGGATGGGGGTGGCACCGAGTGGGTTCTCTGCAGGGCCCTCTTCAGCCCTCGGAGGCTCCTGTCCCCCCGGAGGGATCCGAGCAGGTCGCGAGGACGCGGGCGACCTCCCTCCTCCCGTCGTGGCACGACTCGTCGCCTCCCCAGCCCCCTGGCCGCCAGCCCCCTGCCTACCCACCTGAGGCTCCACATGTAGCTGTGCTTGTAGGGGAAGTAGCTGCCCGGCTCACTGCAGCAGTACTTGAGGTCGGCGAAGCCGCAGCAGTAGATGAGGGTGGCCCCCTCGCCGCGCCGGGGACACTGGAAGGGCTCCACGAAGCTGTGGTTGAGGCTGTAGTAGCCGGAGCACACCCGGCTGGCCTCGCTCATCTCTGGCGGCTGCGGGCAGGGGCACGCTAAGCCCCCGATCTGCCCTGGCTACACACGTGCCGCCCCGCCCGCGGACCCCTCCGGCCGGGCTCGCCTCTTGCGATGCCGGGCTGACTGCCTGGGCGGTCCGCCTGGGCGCGCCTCTTCTACTCGCTCTCCTCCCCTCGTCCCCATGGTGTCTGGTCGCTTTGCACGCGCTTCTCCCTCCCGCTACTGAGTGGTCCTATTATCTGCCGATCTCCGGCCCTGTACCTTTTTCTCCCTCTCCCTTCGTCTGCTTTCCCCACGTTCTCCTGACTTCTCTCCACTTTTCCTCAATTCACGGAGGCGTCCCCACTCCATGCCAGAAAGAGAGTCCACCTGAAGGAGAACGGGAGTTGTGGTGTGGGACGTGTTTGCCATCAGAACAGATGCAGCCAAAGTTGAAATTCCCTTTGCCCAGGGACAGGGCAGATGGGTTTCAGGCAAATGAGCAGGGCCGGGGAAGCAGGGTAGAGGGCAGAACAAAAGGCACTGAACTACCAGTGAGGGGCTGTTGAGAAGTACCCCTTCTTCTTTGAGAAGTATGTGTAAGACGTTAAAATCTGCCAATTTAAATATCAAAGACAAGAACAAAATTTTCTCCAAAAACTAGCCATGCATTCTGTATTCAGTTAACCTGAGAAAGGAAGGACAGGTTAGAGATTGAGGTAAAGAAACTGAGGACTTTCTGCAAAGGTAGGCAGAAAGAGGAGGCAAAGGAAGTAGGGAGAGAGAGAACTTCATCCTTTTAAAGCACTGCAGAAATTTCTCTTGTTCTCTTTTTGTTTGGTATTCTCACTTTAGTGATTCATTTTGTTGACCAAGTTTTTAAAAATAACAATAGAAATGGATGCTTTTGTAATAAGTCAAACAATACTATGATGTGTAAGGAAGAAAATATTAATAGCCATAAGACAGGAGAGGAGGTGACTATAACATTCATAAAATTTCTGAGATAGAACTTTATTCCTTCCTCTTCCTTTTCTGCTTCTTTCCTTCAGCTGAGGGTTGACTGGATGCCAGAATCATGAATTTTACCCTACTGGGTGCTGTATATTTTTGTATTTGCATAAATATTCTTGAGCTTTGTTCTGGGATGCAGTTAAGTTACTTAGAGATGTTACTGGAAGGGGGAACCCTTCCAGGGCCTGAGAGAGGGCTCTTGTCTAATGCTTGGAAATGAGTTGTCCGAGGAGACAAACGTACTGGCAAAGCCAAAGACTCTATTGGGAAGGGGCACCCGGGCAGAGAGCAGCGGGATAAGGGAACTCAGGAGAACTGCTCTGCCACGTGGCTCACAGTCTCAGGGTTTATGGTGGTGGGGTCAGCTTTCTGGGTGTCTCTGGTCAATCATCTTGCTTGTCCCCATATTTGGTCCAATTCAAGGCCCTTCCTGATGGTGCACACATCTCTTAGCCAAGATGGATCCCAGCGTGAGGGTTTCTGGGAGGTTGGCAGGACATATTATGGTCTGGTGTCTCCTCCCTCCTCTTGGCCCCTCCCAAGTTCTCCCGGTTAGTTTTTGGTGGCAGCACCCTGTTCCTTATCGGGACCTCCTGCTGGGGACAACTCATGCAAGTGTTTATTATCATGCCTGGCCAAGGCAGGCTGTTTCAGTCAACGGTTCCCTAACAGAAACTGTTGGATTCTTTCAGGTTTGATTTTTTTAAAAATTTATTTAATTAATTAATTTATTTGGCCGCGTTGGGTCTTTGTTGCTGTGCGTGGGCTTTCTCTAGTTGCGGTGAGCGGGAGCTACTCTTCGTTGCAGTGCGCAGGCTTCTCATTGCGGTGGCTTCTCTTGTTGCATAGCACAGGCTCTAGGCACGTGGGCTTCAGTAGTTGTGACTCGCGGGCTCTAGAGCGCAGGCTCAGTAGTTGTGGTGCACAGGCTTAGTTGCTCTGCAGCATGTGGGATCTTCCCAGACCAGGGCTTGAACCCATGTACCCTGCATTGGCAGGCGGGTTCTTAACCACTGTGCCACCAAGGAAGTCCCTTCAGGTTTGATTTTAAACTTTGTTAGGCAGGACCAGAGCAGACTCGAGGGCTAAATTGATGGTTATCTTCTTGTTGTAGGAAGATGGGGCACAAGAGGATGGTCACATCACAGGTCTTGGGTGAGTCCATGGGACAGACCGCCAGGTGAAGGTCCTTGGCTTCGCGCGGGAAACAATTCAAGAGCGAGCCATAGCAAAGTGAAAGCAGTTTATTTGGAGAGATGTCTGTTTATTTAGACAGAATGCGGTCCCTCTCGAAAGGTGAGAGTGGCCCTGAAATATGGGGTGGTTAGTTTTTATGGGCTGGGTAATTTCATAGGCTAATGAGTGGGAGGATTATTCCAACTATTTTGGGAAAGGGGCAGGGATTTCCGGGAACTGGACTACCGCCCACTTTTTGGTCTTTTATGGTCGGCCTTGGAACCATCATGGTCCCTGTGGGTATGTCATTTAGATGCTAATGTATTACAATGAGTGTATAATAAGGCTCAAGGTCTACTGGAAGCCAAATCTTCTGCCATCTTGGGCCTAGTAGGGTCTAACCAGTTTTTATTGTAACCTCAACGGCTATGTCATTCTTTTAAAGGTTGTGCCCTGCCCCCTTCCCTCCTATCTCATTCTGAATACTCTACTGGGTACCTTGTGAATTACAAGGCTTACCATTCTGACTGGTGGAAATAAACTATTCAAGGCCTTGTGAAGGCTCCAAGAAGTGTTCCCTCTGATCCTTTTAGGTGGCTCTTTCCCTGGCTTCCAGTAGTTTCTTTACAGGCATGTACTGATCACGACTTAGCTGAAGGCTCAAGGAGATCCTCCTGTGAGCCAGATCTTGAACTAACTCTCTCTCTCCCCCACTCTTTCTCTCTCCCTCCCATCTCTCTTTCTCTCCCTCTCTCTCTCTCCAGCTCTCTTCTCTCTAGTACTCTGTCGTGCTATCTCTATCCACCATGGCTTCGCTGGACTCCAGCTCTGTGTTCTCAACTCAGAGAGACCACTGGGCTCCACCTGGGTTCCCCCTCCCCATGCTGCGTTCTGGAAACTCTCTCCAGGCAGCAAGCTGGGGCAACCATAAGGCTCACCTCATCCGTTTGCCCTCTCTCAAGGTTCATTGTCCAGCACTACCTGATATCCATGTTCAAAACCCATTGCTTCTATATTTTGTGTGTTTATCTTTTTCAGGCAGGAGGGTAAATCTGATCCCTGTTAAGCCATTTTAGCTGAACTTGGCCAGGGGATTAGGCCTGATCCAAGCTAGCCAGTTGGGTTCTCACTCCTGGAACTGGGATTCTGCCATGTGGACACTGTGGACTAAGAATGCTGCCTGCCACATCAGTAAACAAAGGATGCCCCACCATCAAGCCATCAGCCGCTGCAGTCACACCCAAGGGTGCACCCTGAGGAGACTCAAGATGGAAAAAAACAGGATACCGGCCCTAGCTGAGGTGCATATCAAAGGAATGATTTCAGTGAGCCCAGAACTTTGCATCTTCCCATACATACAAAAGCACTAAATGCATTAACTTGAGATGTCTGGTTTTCTTTAATTAACAGTAATCTTTTGATGTTCTGATTACCTGGTTTTTGTTACAAAACTCCTTTATATCCTGGCTCCTCCCTTCCCTCTTCAGAGTAGTGCCTCAGAGCCGTTTGAGAGTCCTGTCTCCTAGGCTTGACGTCCTCAGAAAATCCGCTGAATAAAACATAACTCTCAACTTTTAGCTTGTACATTTTCTTCAGTCGACAACAGGAAGCCACAAGAAGCTGGTGTACAGGAAAGAGAAAGATGAAGCAAAGAGGAGCAGCAAAGAAGGGTGGAAGGAGTGCTGATGGCTTTGCAATACTTGTTCAAGTCCTTTCCTGAGACCCATGGCATTCCTACCACTGGGTTTTTTTTTATTATTATTTAAAGACTTATTTTCTGGCTAAAATTCACTCAAGTTGGATTCTACTACCTGCAACCAAAGGGTTCTAACTCAAACAGCATGTCTTCAGGCAAAGTTGAGGGAAGAGGAGGGCAGTTGAAAAGGAAAAACTGAAGCTCTTTAAATAATGGAACAGGTTCCCTTGGAAAGGGGAGCAATAGGCAGCACAAGTGGACTTTTCTTCTTGTTGTGCGAGAGGAAAATAAATTTTGAGAGGAAGAATTTTGAGGATTTCATTGTTTTTCTGAACAATGATCTTGTCTCAGTAAAACGTACAGAAATCTTCTTGGAGCGTGAAACAACAAGGTGGAATTTGAGTGCTTGAGAGAAGGGGGAAAAAAAGATTGAGAATAAACACTGGGAAACATCCTGGAGGACAGGCAAGTGGGACAAAAGGATTGGGTGCATCGTCGAGGGCCCAGTTAATGGTTAGAAATCATAGCTCGCTGGTAGAACTAACCTGTTGGTTCATGTGATTTTCTCCAACAATGAATGTTCAATAGCCCAGGAACAGGAGCAGAGAAGTGGGCAGCAGGATTTGTCAGGATGGTTCTCTAACCCATTAATGCCTCTGCAATCACAGCAGGGCCTTAGCCTTTTCCAAGCCCCTGAAACATACAGAAACACACAGAGGAAGGCATGCCCACAGCTGCTAGTCTCTACCAAGCTTAGAGCACTTGAGGCCTCTGAAATTCAAGCAAACAAAGGAGCATTTTAATGCCTGAGGCTCAAGGGCAGTGTTAAGACTGTGACTTTCAACAAGACCAGTTCAGAAATGCATATCCCTTGCTTGACTTGCCTGCTGTGTGGTCCCATGTGAACCGGTCCCCAGCTCTCTGCCTCCAGGCAGGGGGAGCTCTGTCAGGGCGTGGGAGTGGGGCTGGCCCAGCACCAAAAGATAGCCATACATTACATCTTTTATTTTCTTATATCTCACTGCTTCTCAACCAAGGTGGTACTCCCCTTTAGAGAGTCTTTAGGACATATTCTGGAAATAAGGAGACATTTTTGGTTGTCATGATGACTGTGAACCCTACTGGCAATGAGGGATGTGGGCCAGAGATGCTAGACATCCTGACAACCTGCAAATGTACAGAGAAATGAAGAACTGGCTGTGACTTTCAAACGTTCCACAAGACATTCATGGAGATGAAAAACCTATTTATAATTATCTGTGCCTAGCACCTGTTCCCGTGTGTCAAATAAATACCACGTATTTCTTGAATTTTCCAGGAATGTAACTACCATGTAAATTGAAGGAAGATTGTTGTTTGTTTCGTTTGGAACTTTACCAAGCGTTTTTCACTCTTTCAGAAAATCACGTACGAACGGTAACGGTGCTCGAAATTTTGTATTTGAGTTGCCAATAACGTGTGCTGTCTGTGTCAGCCCACATTTGTACTGTCACACTTAGAGCCACTGCATGCCCAGTATTGGTATAAACGTTACGTCTTTTGGTATAGCTGTGCTTGAGCATTTACAAGTGCAAATATGTATTTTATTGTAAATGACATTCCATTTATTTCTTCTTTACATTATAATAAAGGCATTACATATAATGAGTAAGCTAGTTTGCTAGGGTCGCCATAATTAAGTACCACAGACTGGGAGGTTTAAACAACAGAGGAATAATTTTCTCACAGTTGTAGAGGCTAGAACTCTGAGATCAAGGTGTCTGCAAGGTTGTTTTCTTCTGAGGGCTGTGAGGGAGGTACCTGTGACTGTGTCTTCACATTGTCTTCCCTCCGTATGTATCTGGCTCCCCTCCTGAAGAAGCTGTGGAGGGTAGAAGCAGTAGTCAAACTTAGAATTCACAATCTGACGTAGAAGAAGGTGTCAGATTTCATCCAAAACCTGAACATACCTGGTGAACATTCTGACCCATGAATAAGCTAAAGGGGCTCGTGGCTGATGGTCCAGTGGACATGGCTGACTTACATCCTTCTCCTTTGGGATGAGCATCACCACGTCAAGATGTTCCAAGAGTTTGTGCCCCTAACATGAAGAATATGACTGAACTAGTGCAGAGTTGGGAGACCCAGCTAATCACTGTGAAGACAAATAGCACTTCATCAGGAGGTCAGGTTTGCTGTCACCATCAAATGATACAAATGTTCCATCAAGAGCATGTCACACCACATAACATGCAGGACCTGAGCTGAGAGAAGAGTCTTTCCCAGCGTTTAGGGGCCTCCATCTTCCTTTTAGTCCCTGGGATGGGGCTGAAATGAGACAAGCTTACTGTACCATAACAGAGCCCAGTGACTTGTTTCTGACCCTCCTTTTTCCCTGGAATTCTCAGTATGTGGAGAGAAGGAAAAGAGTCTCTGCCTCATTTGAGGAGGTGGTTTGATTAGAGTTACATTTGTCAATATGTTATTTTCTAATTTTTAAGGATTTTCTCTTACTGTAGTAACCTAAACTTAATCATTATTAACCTACTTAATAGTCACTGTTTAAACTGCCCTCCCCTGCTGCAAGAAAAAGAAAGAGGTTCTCATCCATTTAGCATTTACTATGACTGAGGAACCGTTGTAAAGAGTTATTCCTCCTTCCCCCTTCTCCAGCATTAAAATGGAACTTGTGATTTGTATTTTTGGGGTCTAAGGTAAGATGAGAGAGGCACTGTCAAGCCTGTTAAGGCTGGTGAGAATGAGTGGTTCAGGGGCAGGTAGGTTCCAGAGAGTGGCAGAAGTGTGGTAGCCTCATGCATCTACATCATTAGTTTTGGTTCATGGAACCTGTATGTAGTTCCCAAGGATAAAATTGACAGTCAATCTACCAAGGCTCTGTTTGATTTGTATGGCTGGAGAAACTAGTCTCAACCAGTATTCACTCAAAGATTCTGCCTCTCTCTCTCTGACAGATTATGTAAATTTGAGCATCAAGGACTGGGGATAGGCTCTGCTGGTCTGAAAATTTGGTACCTCGGGGAAGGATGCTCCTACTAGGAGAGATGATCATTTTTCTACACACTGGGACCTCAGACTGCCTCTCGGCCGTCTCAGATCCTTCATGCCTCCTGGGGAACATTCTTTCCTTGTTTTCCTCCTAGAATTAAGCGTTCATGTTCTTAACTTTGGTTGTAATTTCGAGTGCTGCTACCTGTATTCAAATGCCTGTGGGAATCTCACAGGTCAAGCCTAAACCGTGTCACTGCACCAGTACTGGCTATGGCAACAGTAGTGACAGCAACAGCTTTGTGGAGGTGCCATAGGTGTCCTCATTGGAAGCAGAGGGTGATTGTTGCAGCATAGGTGGCCTTAGACGGCTCCATGGCTTTCAGGGGCAGTAAAGATCTCTGAGTTGATAAAGGTTAAAGAGGGCTTATTGGTTTGCAAAAATTAGCTGCCCCTCTGAATTCACCTATAAATAAATGCAGGTAATTTGGAAGATGGAAAGTGACCTGAAGTACTGAAACAGTGGGTGGAGCTGAAGCAAAAAAATACTGTTAATTACTATTTATATGACATCATTTTACTCCCAGAATGGTTCAGTCTGGGGAAATTACAGGCTGAGTAATTTTCAAGCCTGGAACACTTTTAGTGACTACCAAGTTGGAGAGGGAAAAGATTACATTTTTACCATAGTTATATAAGATTTTCTGGTAGGAGAATTATCTAGAAAATTTGTCCAGAATCATAAGTTCTATGATTGATTTACTTTATCAAATTTTGAAAATTTGACCACTTCCTCCCATATTTTACCAGAAAAAAATAATCTCAGAATGCTTAGTTTTTTAATGTAGAAAAAAACCAAATGTTTAAGCATGTAATATGTCACTCATGTTAGTTATGTTATGGAAATATTATGTTATATTATTATAACTGATAAGAATTTACAACATTCAGGTAAAGAATCATTTTTTAAAATCAAATGAAATCGGATGCAAACACCAGTCTAACAGGTAGAAAATTTAATCTCAGTTATATTTTGGGAGGCCTTTCCCTCTTCTCTTGGTGATACAGATGTCCTGGAGAGATTATGCAATTCCAAACAATTTGTGGGCACAAAAGTGGGCTGGTGGGAACAGTCTGGTCCAGGTGCGGGCCATAAGGGGGTACATTTTTATGGGCAATTAAGAATAATAATGCTGATTAAAAGGTTGCTCTGCTTTTTATTATCACCATGCAGCAGCAATTTCAAACACTCAGGGACAGATACTCCGTCATGAGAAAAAAATCTTTTGAGTGCATGAATTCTCAACAGTTGCTGTGAACACTGTTGAGTTCTAATAATATACATTAAGCTACACATTAGCACCTTTATTACTTATTCTTTAAAAGATATTTCATTCTACATGGACTTCAATTAGAAGAAGTTTTAGTAATTCAGTTTTTCCCTGGCCCCTACCCCCATTTCTGCCATGGACCCAGCGGTCATACATGTTTGCTTAGTGATAAATTCCTAAACGTTAGGAATCACTTGAGTGAATCCCTGTGGTGCTACGTGTTCCTGCATTTAAACAGTGGATTCAATTCAAAAAAAGCAAAGATAGCACACTGATTAGGCAGAAGAAGATATAAAACTTCAGACACTCCAATACTAGATGCCAACTTGGAATTTTTGTGTTTAAATTTTAAAACAGTGAATCAGAGTGTGTATGGTCAGGCCACTCAAGGTGGCTGTTCTCTTGCTCTCTGCACACTGCCTGCTCCACCAATGCCTGCTTCACCTACACCCTACTCACAAGACTGACCTCCTACACACTTGTGCAATGTCCCAGGTGGTGATTATCGTTATCAAAGGGGCAGTGAGGGGCGTACCCCTCTGCTGGTTTCCTTGGTAACTGATGAACCCACCTGACATCAATTCCCCGTATTACTGGCAATCTCCCCTTCCCCCGCTGGGAGTGAAGACTGCCGCCATGTCCTGCTCGTCATCTGCCGCCATCCGCCTGCACACGGTGGGGTGTCGCTCCAGGACCTTGCTTCAGACGTGGAAGCTCCCTCATCCTTAAACCATTGATGTCTCTGTTGCTGACTCCGGGCTCTTTCTTTGGTCTTGAAGCTTGGCAAGTACAGGCCTTGTAGGCTTTCGGGGGACAGCCCAACAAAGCACAAACTGTGATGCGTAATACTTTTGCTTGGTTAGTGCCTTTTAGTTCCTACATGAAATATCCTACTGCCTTTGTATAATAACTCTTAAATTGAAATTTTATATTTTAAACCGTTAACTTTTAAAACTAAGGAATTGAGTCAAGAGAATAATTATTATGTGATTAATTCTTTAAAAAATTTGCCTTATGGAGGTAAAGATGTTAAAAGAACGATCATCTCCTAGCGTCAAGTGTGCTATAGCTATGCTACTGCTCTGGTGTTTCATCCATTATAGATGCCACTGCCCTTGGCAGTAGGGTCTGTTTAGAGGTGACGGGTCTGCCCCACACAGTCACTGGTACTTTCTGTGGCTCCTTGGCATTCATGCTCTGCTTATCAATAAAATAGCCACTTTCTGCCTTGCTGTGGGCAACGTGGGAATCATTGGTAACTGCCATCCCCTCCTTATTTCAGTGTCGGGTCAGGCCATTCCCCTTCCTCTTAAACCTTAGTACCACACCCTTCCTGGATAATTCTGCTTTTTGCTTACGTTTTTTGAGGAAAAAAAATGCTCATAGCACAGTCCTGGGGCAGAGAAATCTCAACTTTCCTTTTGTTGTTTGTGTATCATTAGAAGAAGATGAGTCAGGATGGAAATAGGGAATTTGGAGTAACATATCTCATTGTTTTGTCTTGAGAGTGTAGAAACATGAAACACAGTTAATTTTTCTCTTGGGTTATCTTGCCACATTGGTCAAGATTACTGTGGAATTTTATTCAAGCAGCAATTCTTGTGAGTACTATCAATTTAGAGAATGAAAAAAGATGGCATTTGTAGTACTCTTATATCACACAAGCTTAGAAATACTGCATTCCACGTGAGTCGCCGAGTTTGGTAATTACAATTTGGCTTCGTTCTGTGGGCTATGGCAGTGTTCATCACTGATTATATCATTGTCCTATGGTCTTGTCAGTATAGCATGTTATCGTGTTATAATCTGGGTGACGGTATTTCTTTGAAGACGACAAAATAAGCACATTTTTGTAAGATAGAATTCATTGATTAAGCCATGCGGTATTAACTGAACATCCAATGGTGCATAATGTTATGCAAGGTGCTTAACTCACCGTACAGAATGTTGGAGGTTCTGTTTCAGGATGCTGTCTTCTCCTCAACACTGCTGTCTGTTTGCCTTCGGAACACAGTGGCTATTCAAACTAGACGGTTACTTTTTCTCATGTGCGTGTAAAAAACAAGTTGCTAATCCTCAGAAGGTATCCATGGAGATTCTCTTAGGTCTGCTGCACTCAGCAAGAGAAGAAAAACTTTCTTTAATGGTAGGACTAGGAGCCCTGGGTGGATGCCCCAAACAGGCCAGGCACATCCTTAGTCTCTGACTTCAGCTTGTGGCAAATTAATCAGCACAACCAAATTCCTCTCCCTACTGTCTATAGCACCCATTCATGATCCACTGTCTGGTTTTCTCTGCAGCCTCTGTGTGATCTCCTGTTCAACACATAATAAGCTCTCATGAAACATTAGTTCCCTTCCTCTGCCTTTCCTTTTCCCCCCTCGTTGAATGAATGGATGAACAATGAATTAATTCTTCTCTGCTGCCAGCCAGTTTTCTGTGTTCCATGGCCACATGGCAGAACATGCCTACACAGAGTCCCTGAATTTTTGTATTTTGTGTTCAGGTATACTGAGAGAACCTCACTTCTGCCGATCTTGAAATCAAATTCCTGGGAAGGTAAAAGTTCTATCCTTTGTCTAATCTATGTTGTTCAGATAGAGTCATTGAATTACCCTGGTGGCCCCAGGCTGCCGTGACATGGTTGTGGATAGGGGTAAGGACTAGGGAACAGTTTCTCCAAAGGAGGTTCTGGGCAGAAATCACGACAGTTTTTACCACTCCTTACATCTCTCTTGTTCATAACCTTGGTCCAGTCCCAGGTTTCCCCTGTCCTAGATTTGATATAGCAAGTCCCCCTGTGACCATCCTGGGCCCTGTTAGTTGGCCATCTCTCTACTCTACCAATGACACTGGCTGCTCAGGCAGGAGGGTTCCCAGCAGTGACTTTTCCACCTCCTCTTCTCCACCAGCTAGGCTCGCCCACCACAGCTTCTGTAGCAATAACTGAGGTCAGTTTTCTTCTAACCCTTCCACTCCTACTGCAGCTCCGTTAACTCTTTGTATTCCACCAGTGCCCTTCTGATTCCACCTTCTCTTGTAAGAAACTAGTGAAGTTTCCTTTTCCACAGCTGGAGCTCAGAGGCTTGATCCTGGAACTGCTAGTTAAAACCCAAATTCCATTTCTTCACAGAGATAGTTTTTGTCAGAGTTGAAGTACCATACCTCTGGTGTATTTTGTATTGAATAGGCTTTTTACAGGCTGACGTGAGAGCCCAACGACAATTTATAACGTCGACTCTGAGATGATTGTTCCTGTAGACTCGATTATTGTCTTAGAAGTAGACTTTTCTGGGGAACGAAACCCATTCATAAATTAGAAACCCTCTGATACTTCATATATAGTCTGGACCATGTGCTCTAGCCTATGCCAGAGCACCAGTGTGCATGGGCCTCCATGTTCAGAACGTGGGTTCAAAAAAAGGACATCAAAGCAAGGCATAAAAGGATAGTAACATCATACTTCAGGATTTATCAAAGAGGCATGGACACTGGAATTTGGAGTGCACTTGGAAAGGATTGCAGTTGGAAGGAGAAGTAAGGGCTGGGGTATTAGACCCCTCTAGTCAGGCATGGCAAAAACTGGGGTGGGACTCAGGACGGGGCTGAGAAATGGTCACTGTCAGTCACAGACCAGGGAGAATCTAGGAAGGGCACTCAGGATGGTGAAGCCAGGGCAGGGATGGTAGCTGGAAGGCACAGTTGTTATTATCAAGGCATCTGTCCCAGATTGGGGTTAAGACTGGGGACTCTAAGCAGGATCTCGAGAATGAAACAGGATCTCCAACTGGGGACAATGAGAAGCGTGGTCCTCAGAACTAAAATAAATCAGGAGGGGAAAGGAGAATGTACTGTGGAGAAGAGATGCTTACTGAGGCACAAGAGCCCCCTTATCAGAACGTGGCATCAGGGCAGGGAATGGTGATGAGCTGCAAACGTGGGCCCCAGAGAGAAGCCCAGATGCTAGTGCTGAACCTCCATATTTTGGGTCCACCCTGCCCCTGCACGTTAAACCGGTCCCCTGAGGAAAAGGAATGACTGGCAGGTCTTCTTTATTCCTAATACAGTGCTAGGACCCAAGTACAAGACTTCCTGCTTTCCTTTCCATTGCCTAGCAACACCACCTCCTTGATTACCAGAGCTGTCGTAGTTTTTCTGTATCTATCTACTCTGTATGTAGGTACATGGGGCCTACAAGGAAGAAGGCAAAGTCCTGGTTGTTCAACCAAGTACAAGTTCACTTGCAAGTATAAGAAAGCTCACTCTCAGTACAAGCTCAGAGTAGGGGGATCAACAAGACTGATTTCATGCTGAACCCAAAAATGGACCAGGAGAGAGAGGGAGATGGGAAGAAGGACATTCTAGGGATTCTGTAAATCCCAGAATTACCAGAGACAGAGAGACAGACAAAGAGAGTAAAAAATAAAGTGTCACATAAAGTTATTTTAAATGTTAGAGGATATGTTTTATTTATTTATATATTTTTAAAATGTAGTATTTTTTATTTTATTTTATTTACTTTTGGCTGCATTGGGCCTTCGCTGCTGTGCACGGGCTCTCTCTAGTTGCGGTGAGCGGGGGCTTCTCTTGTTGCGGAGCGCGGGCTCTAGGGCGTGAGGGCTTTAGTAGTTGTGGCACATGGGCTCAGTAGTTGTGGCGCACGGGCTTAGTTGCTCCGAGGCATGTGGGATCTTCCTGGACCAGGGATCGAACCCATGTCCCCTGCATTGGCAGGCGGATTCTTAACTTTTTAGGGCAGTCCTAGAGGATATGTTTTAAATGTATATTAAAACAAAATTTCTTCATCAATCATTGTCTTTCTAGTATAGAAATCATTTAATTCTGTCAAACACAAAGAAAAGCATGTGCCTTGCCATTCAAAAAGCCTAAAACTCCCCAGTTAAAAATGGTCATAGATGTTTCTCAATCATTGCGGTCACTAAAGGCCAACATTTAAAACTGCTGGGAAATTCTGTTCTCTGTAAGGTAGAAGGAAGACGCATCAAGTCATCCATCATATGACATAACGCCTCAGACAGTTTCAGAAAGTCAAGGGTAGACATCTGCAGGTTCTATTCCCACCTGAAAGCGTAGCAGATGGATAGCCTCTACCTTCAGTGTTCAAGTGGGGGTCTGGAGGCACCGTGCTTAGGAGAAGCGTAGAGTGTTGAAAGAGTCCATGCGTCTGTGCAGTACATATTCATCCACCAAAGGCTGTTGGAAAATACACTTGTATATTTTTCTTCTTTTAAATCAGGGATGCTGAATCTTCTTTTATTATTAGGTATGGCTAACACTCCCACCCGAATCAACATTCTCATACCAGTAAAAAACGTACCTAGTTCTTTTGGTCTTTGTGAGTGTTTGAAATATCATTATTTTGTTTGCACAGAGGAAGTTTTACCATTTCACTCGTCACTTATGTATTCAATGAGGTATGTCTAAAAAGAGAAATCTTTCTGGTATGGTTAGTGCTGATAAGAGTTGGAGCAGCGAAGAGGGGACAGGAGAGGAGAAGGGGGTTAAGGAACGCAAAAAAGGTGGAAGGGGGTGAGGACCTAGGAGTGAGAGACTCAGCAGGAACCTGACTCTCACGTCCCCCAGGCAAGCAGGGTCGCAGATATATGTCTGAGAAAATTATTGTTAGTACCACCCCTTGAAGTTTTTATTTCCTTCTTGCAGTAGAAATTATTGCCTGGCTTCTTTTTTAAACTTCAAAGTTTATTTTCTCAAGGACTTACTAAGATTTTTCCTCCCTGAGGGATCACGTAAGGAAGTAACCAGTTTACTTTAAAATATTAGAAAAGTTGACCAATTTATGTAGCTATCAGCTCAAAAGTCCTTGCTCTCTTTCTTCAAAAACTGTAATTCAGAAAACAAACCAAGCAATGCCAACTAAAATACTGTATCTGGGTTTTCTCTTTTAAATTATTTTTTATCCTTTATCAAAGTAATATCTATGGGTAGTTCAAACCTCAAGTAGTACTAAAAGGCTTATAATGGACAACAGTAGCTCTGTATCTGGTTTTCCTTCTACCAGCCCTTACCTTCTATGCTCACTCAATCCCACTTCCTGGAGGCAGTCACTTACAATTGGCTTAGCTGGTAATTTTGATACTGTTTGATACTTTTCTCCATATTTTAAAATAATATATTAGCTATTTATCAATTTATCCATTTTAGACATTATCTATTGATTTACTTTATGGTGTAGATGATTTAGCATTTTTAAAATACATTCCTCCCCTCCTCCTTCCCCTTCCAATATAGTTATATCACCTTGTTTAGTCTGCCTTTACATTGTAATAATAATATTATGTATAATTATAATTAATAATAATTACTATAATTATTCACTACTGAGGCAAATCATCTAATATGATTACGCTTCTTGTACAATGTTTTGTTCTCCTTGAGGCTCTTTTGTCCCTCATTGTACGTGTCTCTTCCGTTTTTCTCCAAGAGTCAGGTGTTTGTGTGTGTATGTGTGTGTGTCTTTCATATTAGAATTACTCATTAAATGTTTGGTGATCCCAATCCCACCCATCTAGGTGGGATAGGGAGGATGGGAGGGAGACACAAGAGAGAGGGGATATGGGAATATATGTATATGTACAGCTGATTCACTTTGTTATACAGCAGAAACTAACACACCATTGTAAAGCAATTATACTCCTATAAAGATGTTAAAAAAAAATGTTTGGGCTTCCCTGGTGGCGCAGTGGTTGAGAATCTGCCTGCCAATGCAGGGGACACGGGTTCGAGCTCTGGTCTGGGAAGATCCCACATGTCACGGAGCAACTGGGCCCGTGAGCCACAACTACTGAGCCTGCGCGTCTGGAGCCTGTGCTCCGCAACAAGAGAGGCCGTGATGGTGAGAGGCCCGCGCACCGTGATGAAGAGTGGTCCCCACTTGCCGCAACTAGAGAAAGCCCTCGCACAGAAACGAAGACTCAACACAGTCATAAATAAAATAAATTCTAAAAAAAAAAAAAAAAAAAAAAGTTTGGTGATCTTTGACTCTGTTCATACTGAAATGTGAAGTTACTAAAAATCTGAATTGAAGTTCTGGGGGTTGTGTGGGTTTGCCAGATTTGTACTGGGAAAGCACTAAACATCATTTGTGGAAGTCTTTTTCTTTTCGTAGCGCATTCAGTTTTTCCGGAAAAGAATCCATGAATTTCTTGTGTGTGGGGTGGGGTGTGTGTGTGTGTGTGTGTGTGTGTGTGTGTGTGTGAGCATGTGTTTGTGCATGCACCCACGCGCTATCCTTGCTGCTGGTATTCAGGGCTGTGAACTGGGTGAAGGAGACTACATATTCCACCATTTAGTGTGGAGATGGTCACTTGCCCTGTTTTTAAGACCCGTGCCCCTCCTCCACTGGGGGGGGCGGGTACCTGAGTTCTGTGTCAGCCTGTGTCAGCCTGTCCCATACCTCCTCCTTCAGTGCGTGCTGTGTGGTCTTAGAGGAGAGTGTTTTCTACACTTGTGGTTGGCAGCCCCTCTGCAGACCCTGGATCATAGCTTCCTCAGCTTCTTCTCCAGTCCTCCATGCAATTTCCATTGAAGTGACCATGTTTCATGGGGAATCCTACGTAAATAATTCATCATGAATGAAAAACACAATCCAAAGCCATTACAGTATACACTTTAAATGGGTGAATTGTATAGTATATGAACCATTCTATAGCACAATAAAACTGTAAAAAATTAATAATCCTTACATCAAAAAATGGTGGAAAACAAGTAAGCATTACTTTTCTAATGAAATAAATTGGGAAGGTCTACATGTGTGTATAAAATAATTTTAATTTTCATATGGGAGATGAAAAATAAAACAGTAAAAAGGCTACAGAGAACAATCAACTTGGTAACAATAAATAATGTAAATCATAGAAACTGTCAAATTTGAACTTACTTTATAATTGACATAAAATGTAGGAAAATCTGAGAAATAATATGGACATATATAACAATGAAAATTATTTTCTGTAAAAGTTCTGTTCTCTATGGAAATTACTCTCATAGGAATAATTCCAAAAGAAATTAAGGACCAAAACAACAACAGCAAAATCACCTCCCAAAATAGAGAAAACGTCTATAATGAATGGTGTTGGTGGCATACATAAACACGCTGGAAATAAAAGACACTGCCACATTTAAATTCCTGATTTAATAAACTGTGACTTCAAATAACTATAGAAAATACATTGTAATAAGAAACCATGCTTACAAAAATGTGATATGAAATGCAATCTTGGATGTAGCATAATGAAAATTGCAAGCTAAGAAACATGGTTTGAAAAAAGTCCATCTCTCATACATACATGATTAAAGTTTAGAAAAGTCTTCTATCTCATTCTACAAATAAAACCAGAAAATCAATAATAAGGTCTTTGTTTTCATCCTCAAAAACATAAATTAAGAGAACAGAAGGATTAAAAAAGATAAATAACAAAAGGATGCTAAAATGAGAGGAATATATATCTTAAAGGACAAAACCACAGGATTTCACATGTGAAATGATAACCTCCATGAATATATTATACGGTAAGGACTTATTTACTATTGAAGACTAATTGTAGGTAATACTAGAATGGAATAATAATAGAATGATAGAAATAATACAAATAATAAAATAATAGAAATGGCTAATCTTATGATTTTAAGAATAGGCAGATGGAAACCTCTGACTTTCTTATCTTCACTCTTTAAGAGATAATGTCTCTGCTTCCTTCCATAATACCTTAAGCCTATGCAGGCAGATCAGGTTCTCCAACCAAAGTACTCACTGCTCTTTTAGTTTTGGGGAAATGATGGAGAGTTTATCAGTTTCTTGTGGCTGCTGTTACAAATTGCCACAAATTGGACTTCTTAACACATAAAAATTTATTCTCCCGTGGTATGCTAGAAGTCCTAATTCAAGGTGTCGGCAGACCAAATACAAGAATGAGAGATGTTCCTGGTGTTCTTTTCACTTAAGAATTTATTAGAATTTTAGGAGCTCTGTGCCAGAAACTGGGGGCAGAGACCAAAATATACATTTTCTATTATTTCACGTATACCAAAATAAGTTTCAAGTCCAAAGGTGGTCTGCAGGAAGTCTCCCCTCTTCTTCTGGGGTGGTCAGTCTTTTTCCATTAAGGCCTTCAACTGATTGGATGAGGCCCACCCACATTACAGAGGGTAATCTATTGTACTCAAAGTCTGCTGATTTGAATGTTAATCTCATCTAAAAAATACTTTCATAGAACATCTAGAATAATGTTTGGCCAAACATCCTGGTCGTATGGTCTAGCTAAGATGACACTTAAACCGTCTCAGTCATCTTTGCCTCCGAGCTCACCATTTGGCTGAGACTGTCAGATCTGCATTGCAATCTCCCTAACAATTCTGATTCCTTCCGCCTTTCTTGTCACAGTGTCAGGTCAGAGTTGTGGTCCAAAACCTTTTCCTGTCATTCCTTCTTCCTTCTCCTGTGTCTTTCCAAGGTGTTACACTGTACCTCCTCCAACAGTTTGCCTGTACCACTAACTAACTCTACCTCTGCCTCAGTGTGCTTTCTCAAGAACCTACACAAGTGGGGAATTTTGAAATAAACATTTGCAGGCCTCTTTTTTAACTCCTTGCTCCCCTTAAGGGCTCCTGCCTGTGGGAGAAAGTTGATAACCTGATTGATCAGCTCTGACATTTACTGGGGCCATTTTGTATTGGTGGTTAAAGTCACTTTATGTCCATGGTTGGTGTTAGGGGTGACACATCTTCTTTGTGTTCTATTTTCTGGATCCGTGCCACTGGCAGTGAAGAGGGCCAAGGCCTTTTCCCCAGTGAGACATTGGGATGAAGCCTGGCTGGTCTTTCTGCGCTCTCTTCTCCCCCCTGCATCCAGCTGTAGCCTCATGCCCCAGCCACAGGTGAGGTAGCCTGGGGGGCATGGCGGGGAGTGCCTTGAAGTGACTTTTCTTCTCACTGTTGTGGCAATATCTTGACTTTGGTTTTGTGAGGAGAGGAAGGGTAAAACAGCAAAGATGACAGAATTGTGGGAGAGGGAGTGAGAAGCCTCTTTTAGGCCATGTACCTTGCTTCAGCTTTTCTCAGAATGATATGGTGAGTTAAGAAGGACTTACCCAGCCACTTTGCCCCCTATTTAGCTATTGATATAATAAGGATTCTCTCTCAATGAGAATATTTGGTGGAAGATTCTTTTTTTTACTTTATTTAATTAATTTATTTTTGGCTGCGTTGGATCTTCATTGCTGTGCACGGGCTTTCTCTAGTTGTGGCGAGCGGGGGCTACACTTCGTTGCAACACACAGGCTCTAGGCATGCGGGCTCAGTAGTTGTGGTGCACGGGCTTAGTTGCTCTGTGGCATGTGGGATCCTCCTGGACCAGGGCTCGAACCTGTGTCCCCTGCATTGGCAAGTGGTTTCTTAACCACTGCGTCACCAGGGAAGCCCTTGGTGGAAGATTTTGAACTCCTAACAATACTGAGAAATTTACTAGATCATTCGTTTAATATCCTTATGCTGAGCACTGCACCTGGGACTGAAGATACAAAATCAAATAAGATAAAGCTTTTGTCCTTAAGAAGCCCTCAGTCTTGTGAGGAGAAAGCCATGTCAGCAAACACAAGCAAAGCTCTAAGAAGTGTACACAGTCGGGAGTGGGGGTCACATTTTCTAGCTCTTCCTGGGTGGTGGCACGTGGATGAGTGAGTGTCCAAGAGAAGATAGCCCATAAGTTGGACCTAGAAAAAGTAAGAGGAGTCTGTAAGGTAAATGGGGAAAGAATTCCAGGCAAAGGGAACTCTATTTTCCCTGGCAGATATTGGTATGCGCAGGAAGTGGAGAATAACTTTGTAAAGGAGACCAGGTAATAAAGTACCACACAAACCACCTAAGATGGCAGACTTTCTTTCTTTTTCTGCTTTCATGGAAGCTAGTTGATGATAGCAATGCTATATACAATTTAAGGGTCTATTGTTGCATATTTAACTGATAGACTTTATTTAGGAATCACATCCTCCATTGCTTTTACTGGTCTTTTGATTGCTGAGGACATTGACTTTTTTTGTTTTTTTAAAGAAAGTTAGCTTTCTTACAAGAATGACTTTCACCCAAGGCAATTCCAACAAGAAATTGTCAATAGGTAAAGAAATGAGAGTAGCAGGAACCAGGGAGAGAGTTATCAGAGGAGTTGAATTAAATAAACTTCGTAGTGTACGCATGATCTTTAGAACAGCAGTGAACACACTAAGACCTCAGGTACACAGTAAAACGTGTTATTTAGAAAAAAAGTCTCATATTAATAGTTCAACTTGTATCGTCTACATGATTCAGGGAACCTGAAGAGTACGTTTCTAAGAAGAAAAAATGACTGCCACCTGGTATGTCACGTCAATTTGTACTGCCAGCCTCTGAACTTCAGCTCCTTCATTCATTCTTTCATTTATTCATTCAACAAGCCTTTATCAAACACTAACAAAGTGACAGTCACAGCCTGCAACCCAAGATAGAAAGGAGAGAAATAAAGGAATGAAAAAAGAACATGAAGAGGGATTAGTCTCCTTGTTATGCAAATGACTGAGCCTGAGAAAACACAGAGATCCATAGAAAATCTGGTCTTTGGCCCAATTGGCACATTCTTTTTTGCATGGTTATCCTTTACTTTGAGCCTGATCTGTTTTTAGGACCAATGCTTGAACTGGTGTTTAAAGCTGTAGTTTCTAGTATGAGTTCGTATTGACTGGAGCAACGTCCACATGATCTCTTGCGCAGCCTGTTCCCATATGTTTGGAAGCATCTACCCTTGAAAACACTTTTATCTGAAACTATGTACGCCCCCGTTTTGTTTAAAAACAAGTCAACTGTACTGCAATGTTTTGCTGGGGCGAAAAACACAAACTTCATGGGATATTATTCTAGTAACATTGTTAGTACCCAGGGCAATTGGTATTGTGTAGATCTGGCCTTGAAACAATGTTTTCCAAGACAGAAATGCCCTGTGATTTCTAAAAGCGAAGCGCCCCTAACAACTTCTGATGAAGAGTTTGATTGTTGGACCAGTGATATCTGCAATCCTAAAACAAATTCAGCTGAATAGTAATATCTACAAGTTGGCAAACTGAAAAATTACTCCTCAAGATTTGGAGCCCTTGTGTACTGAATTTCAGGAGAATTTAGTGAGCTTTCCATAAATAGAAATAAAATTTAAACGAAAGTTCCTATGTGATACCTGCTAGCTAAACTGTTAGAAATGTATGCAATTTTCTTAATGCTAAAGTGGCATCATAATCACCTGTAGTTATCATCGTTCTCTTATCCCTTATGAAGTAGCTACTTTTACCTCATTACATTAATACAAAACAAGATTTACTCCAGGTATGTCCAGCTATGGGGTAAAATAATGTCATTCTTAGTAATTTAACTTAGGTACATTGACTTAGATGTTTGGTTTTCTTTTTTCCTTAGATTCAAGTATTGCTTTTAAATAATAGCATTTATCTTAGTAAGTCCAAAAATTACCAACAAGCCTAGCCAATTTAATTATTCATATTTTCATATGATGTATTCGGTGTTTGTTACTGCATAACAAATTATCCCCAAGCTCAGCAGCTTAAGACAGCAACGATTTATTATCAGACAGTGGGTCATCATCTGAGGGCAGCTTAGCTGGGTGACTCTGCTTCCGAGTCTCTTGAAAGGCTTCAATCAAAGTCATGGTCAGGGCTACAGTCATCTCTAGGTTCTCCTGAGCACATGACTGTTGGCAGGTTTCACTGGCTGGTGCATGAACACAGTTTTTTCCACATCAGCCTCTCGCAACGTGGCAACTTGGCTTTCCCCAGAATGAGAACTGAGAGAGAAAGTAAGAGAAAAAAAATATTGGGTCTCTGTCCTTGGAATTCCCTGGGTGATAGGAATGTCTTTTGTTCTAATGAGGTGACTCTTGGTGGGCTAACTGGATAGCTTCAGGATGGATACTGGCACCAGAAAGGTCAAACTGTGATTAGAAGCTTGGAACTTTCAGCCCCACCTCCATCTTCTGGGGAAGGAGGAGGGGCTGGAGATTGAGTTAATAATCAGTCATGCCTATGTAATGAAGCCTCCATGAAAATCCCTAAACTACAAGGTTTGGAGAGTTTCTGGCTTGGTGAAAGCATCCATGTGCTGGGAAGTTGGTGGACTCTAAACTCCATGGGGACAGAGGCTCCTGTACTTGGGACCCTTCTAGATCTCACACTTGCTGTGCACCTTTCATTTGGTGGTTCATCTATATCCTTTGTTATATACTTTATAATAAGCCAGTAAATCTAAGTGTTTCCTGGGGTTCTGTGAGCCATTCTAGAAAATTATTGAACCCAAGGAGAGGCTGGGGGAACCCCAATTTATAGATGATTGTTCAGAGTGCAGGTGACAACCTGGGACTTGTGATTGGCATCTGAAGCGGGGGCATCTGAGCTCTTAACTTGTGGATCTGTGCTAACTCCAGATAGATAGTGTCAGAATTTAATTGAATTGTAGGACACCCAGCAGAGAGTTGTTTGATGTGTGGAGAACCCACACATCTGGTGTCAGAATTATTGTGAGTGTGTGAGCAGAGGAAAACACATGAGTATTTTTCCTAGACAGAGTTATTAGGTCCAGTCCACACTCGAGGAGAGGGAATTACACAGGGTATAAATACCTGGAGGTAGAGATCACTGGGGGACCTTTTAGAGGCTGCCTATCACATATGGTAAAGTTGGTCAGCTTTACTATTCATGTTTTCAAATGGTAGGTTAAGACTCTACCATATCATGATTGTGATAATTATTTTTTAATTTGGGTTTTATGTTCCATGATAAACATTTCTGCCAGAGTCTTTGCCCTGGGGAGATGGGATGTTACCTTTTAGAGAAATGGAATGGTGGATCATACTATTTTTCACAATTTGTCCTCCCTTCCATACCCTTGTCACGCTTCAATGTAGGAGAAATATAAGTTGCCACCTCCCTAACTTTAGGCTTGGTCATGAGACTTGCTCTGGCCAATGGGACATGGGGGGAAGAAACACTGTGCCAGTTCAGAGCAGAAGCTTTAAGAGTCATTGTGTGTCCCCACTCACCCTCTTATACTCCCGCCTGCCAGAAGGAAAACCACAGGATGGGAGACACGGGACACAGACCTCAACTAGAGCTAGGCATAAGCCAGCTGAGCTAGTCAACCTGCAGCCCTGAAAATGAAAAATACATATTTGTCGTGGTAAACCTCGAGAGTTCAGGGATACATTATTGCTGCAGCAAAAGTTGACTGATACAAGTGGGGACGGCAGGGAGGGAAAGAGCAAACATCCCAAACAGTGTCTACTTTTGTCAGTATGTATTCTGTTTCCAAATCCCACTGAGACTGACTGAAGCCCAGTCCCCATAGGTAATCGCATTGGAGAATGCTATGTTTCAAGAGCATTCAGTCCCCAAGACTGGCTGTATGACTTTGGAAAAACTCTTAGGACTCTCAGTAAAGTTTTGAGTACAAAAGTGTATATATATATATATATATATAATCAGTGATTTCAAGCTGTTGTGTTTAAAACTTGGCAAACGTTCAGTCTTCTAAAATTTCAGATATTATATTTCATCTCTGTCAAAAACTTTTAAATTTGGTTTACTTTCTAATTGACATAATTGCTATTGAATCCAAATAGTGAAAGAGGAAAATTCTAAAATGAAATAATAAGTATGTTTACTATTATTAACTCAGTAGGATGGCTGTTTAGACAGTAATATGATTATGCTATATCACTGAACACTGAGGAAAAAACATGAAAGGGATTTGGTAAACAACATGTTGCCTCTAAATATCTCTGGGAACACTGATGTATATAAAGCAATTATACTCCTTATCTGAAAAAGACATTTTGAACAGTATGGGAGACACTCATTATAGAGGTTAATTAAAAATTTTTTTTCTTTGTTTCATTTATTTGTTTTTTAACACCTTGCCTGCATATTCAAAGAAGCTTTTCTTTCAAGTCTTGCAAAATTATTTAAGACTACCAGGATCAGAAATCATCTTGAATATAACATTTGGGTTATTTGGGTATATCGTGTGTGTGTGTGTGTGTGTGTGTGTGTGTGTGTGTGTGTGTGTGTGTGTGTTCGAAACCTGCATATCCCAAGTGATTGTTAGCGCTTCTAAAATTCATTTATTGATAGCTCAGCCTTCTGTTCTGTGACCTAATAGTCTAATTGCTATAGAATGTGGAGTTTAGGGACAGAAAAATATGATATTCAAAGTTACATAGGAAAAAACATTATTTAAATGATAAATTAAACCCTGTGGTTAGCTTGTCAGAGAGTCAATGGAAGTTTTCACACAATTTTCTATGTTGAGATGCTTTGTGAATCACCCCTCCCCCAAGGACTCCAATTTTTCCTCTGTAAACTTTTTTTTTTTTTAATTATTAGCACCTTTAATTATTATTTATTTATTTATTTATTTTTGGCTGTGTTGGGTCTTCGTTTCTGTGCGAGGGCTTCCTCTAGTTGCAGCAAGCGGAGGCCACTCTTCATCACGGTGCGCGGGCCTCTCACTATCGCGGCCTCTCTCGTTGCGGAGCACAGGCTCCAGACGCGCAGGTTCAGTAATTGTGGCTCACGGGCCTAGTTGCTCTGCGGCATGTGGGATCCTCCCAAACCAGGGCTCGAACCCGTGTCCCCTGCATTGGCAGGCAGATTCTCAACCACTGCGCCACCAGGGAGCCCTCCTCTGTAAACTTTTAAAAATTTTAGTACAAAGAGAATAATTTGGATCAAATACAATTAATTTAATCTACCATTCCTTTTCCTGCCCCTCCCCTTTCCATTCCTTTCTGTCCCACTGTTATCACCCTAGTTACAACCTAGTGTCTGGACTACAGCACAGATTCCTAGCCAACCTTCCTATTCCAGGCTTGTTTCCCTTCAGTTCATCCAATCACCTAGTAAGGTGCCCCCCTCACCCCTCGAACGTGAAAAATGAGGGAAGCTTTGCCCATTAAGAAAAGTCATGTGAATGCTGTGTAAGAGCAAAGACTGACAGCATGAGTTAAAAACAGGATTACTCCAAGGCCTGCAGGAAACCTCCCCTCTGAACCACTCAGAATGGATTAACATATCCAGAGTGTCTGATACCAAATTGTGCAAACTGACCAAGGCTGGTTATCTCTGGAGGCTTCAAAAGGGAGGTTCCAAGAGGCCATTGAAGAAGTGCCCTCCCAAGGCCTATGGTTGGACCAATCCAAAATGATAGTTCTGGGGAGGTCTTAGAAACTATCCCTGTCACACTGTTGCCTGGGTTCCACTGCAGAAATTCTGATTCAGTTCAGCTGGGGTGGTGCCCAGCCTTGGTATTTATTTATTTATTTATTTATTTTAAAATTTATTTTTATTTTATTTTTGGCTGAGTTGGGTCTTCGTTGCAGTGCGTGGGCTTTCCCTAGTTGCGGCGAGCAGGGGCTACTCTTTGTTGCAGTGCGCGGACTTCTCATTGCAGTGGCTTCTCTTTTTATGGAGCACAGGCTCTAGGTGTGCAACCTTCAGTAGTTGTGGCATGCGGGCTTTGGTAGTAGTGGCTCGCGGGCTCTAGGGCGCAGGCTCAGTAGTTGTGGCTCATGGGCTTAGTCGCTGCGCGGCATGTGGGATCTTCCCGGACCAGGGCCCAAACCCGTGTCCCCTGCATTGGCAGGTGGATTCTTAACCACTGCGCCACCAGGGAAGCCCAGCCTTGGTATTTTTTAAATAGCTTTATTGAGATATTGTCAATATGTATGTACACTTAAGGTGTACAACTTGATGTTTTGATATATGCATCCACTGTGAAAAGATCACCACAATCAAGCTAATTAACATATCCACCATCTCTACATAGTTACCGTTGTGTGTGTGTTGGGGGGTAGCCTTGGTATCTTTTAAATGCTCTCCAGGAAATTCTAATCCAGGCTTGAGAACCTCTGGTAAACTCTAAATTCCAACTATAAGACAGATTCCTGCCTACCATTAGCCCCAACCAGCGAACAATCCATCTGGTTCCATGTTTACCGAGCAATCCCCTGATTGCCCAGAATTCGGCTAGAGGAAGACTTGGCACTCATTAAGCGAACTAAACTTCGAGTCCTCGATGGTGGTCTTGCACATTCTAAAAGAGGATCTTGTCATGATTTTCCATTCCATTCATGGAAACAATAACTTAAGTTTATTAACAAGAGAATTTCCAGTTATATTTCTCATAGTAAATACATGAATTGGAATTCCTTTGTTCATTCTGGTCTCCTGTGAATTTATCATGGTTTTGTCTTTTACCTCTTAGTGCAAATAAAGTCCTTGCCTGGGACCTTCAAAGTGGAAGGTAAGATTTAGCAGGCTTTCCCTACAGGCCCTGCTATACTACTTTTACCTGCTCCTTGTGTCTACATCCTGCAGCCAAATTAAATCTTTCTAAAGTGCAGTTTTGGTCATGTTATAATTCTGCTTAAAAATCTTCTGGGACTTCCCTACTGTCTTCTGGTTCCAATCTACCTTTCTTCTCCCAGGGCTTTCCAACCATATGCTCCAGGCAAACTGAATCATATAAGCTCCATACTTCCCTGTCTCTTAATTTTAAGCTTAAACTGGCCCCTTAATCTGGCACATTCTCACTTCCACCCTCTTATCATTCCTTACCATCTTACCTGGTTAACTTATTTTTAATGGTTAATTTACTTTCCATGTGCTCTCAATCATGCTGCCTTCTCCCCCCACCCTAGCCATAAACGAAATATTCCATTCAGATATGCCTTTATTGATACCATCTCAACTTGTTTTCTCAGTCTAGAACTCTCTTTTGTCCCTTTCCATTAGCTAGCTAGTTCCCGCTCATACCTTATTCAAGTTTGAACTTAAATCTTTTCCTTTAGGGAGGCTTTTTCTGACTCCCAAGCCTCAGTGAGATGCCCAGTATATGTTCCCATAATGCTTTCTACTCCTCCGTTGCAACAACCATCACATTGCCATTACTTGCTCAGAGTCTATGATCCCTGCTAGTAGTGAGTTCCATGAACATAAGGACAAGTCTACCTTATTCACTGTGGAACATCAAGCCTCTAGCCCAGTGCAAGGCACATAGTAGATGTTAAATATGTATGTGCCAAATGGATGTTGAATGAATTCAATTTTAATTTAACACATTTTATTAAGTGCCTACCACATGCCAGACAATGTTCTAGGTGCTGGAGGTATGTCAGTGAATAAAGAAGACAAAGATCCTGTCCCTCATGGAGCTCAGATTCTATCAGGGAAAAATAGACAACAGACATGTAAATAAGTAAATTATGTAGTAGGTTAAAAAGTGCTAAGTGCTATGAAAAAAATGAAAAATTAAAGTAAAATGAAATTGGAAAAGTAAAATAAAAATGAAAAAGTAAAATATGAAAAAAAATGGGGGTGCACAATTTGCACTACTAAATAAGGTGGTCAGCGTAGGTCCCATTGCAATAGTGACATTTGAGCACAGATTTGAAGGAACTGAGGGAGTTAGTCATGCAGACATCTAGGGAGAAGAGTGTTCCAGGGAAAGGGATGGCCATTGCAAAGGTTCTGAGAATTCCTGGTGTGTTGGGGAATCATAGGAGGCAGTGTGTCTAGAGCAGAGTGAGCAAGGGTGAGAATAGTAGGAGAGGAGTTAACATCATGGGGCCCTTTAGGCCATTTGTAAGGACTTTGGCTTTTATGCTGAGTGAAAAGGGAAGCCATTGAAGGGTTTTGAACATGTTCTGACATGATCTGACTTATGTTTTAAAATAATTACTCTGGCAGCTAGGTTAATAACAGATTACAGAGGAGGAGGGCAAAAGTAAAAGTAGAGAGACCAGTTAAAAGGTAAGAGAACCTGGGAATTCCCTGGTGGTCCAGTGGTTAGAACTCAGTGCTTTCACTGCTGAGGGCCCAGGTTCAATCCCTGGTCAGGAAACTAAGATCCCACAAGTCTCGAGGCAAGGCCAAAAAAAAAAAAGTAAAAGAACCTGAGAGGACCAAGTTGCTTGCTTGGACCAGCATGGTAGCAGTGGAGATGGTGAACAAATGATGAAATTTTAGATTTTTTTTTTTAAAAGGTAGAGCCAACAGGATTTCCTGACAAATTGCATATGGAATGTGAGAGAGAGAGAGAAGAATTGCAGATGATTCCAAGGCTTTTAGCCTGGGCAAATGGAAGGATAGAGCAGCCAGAAGGTAAGAAGGGAAAAGTTGTGGGTTAAGTAGGGTTTTGTTTTGTTTTTTTGTTTTTTGAGGGTGAGGGTAGATCAGGACTTCAGTTTCAGTATATAAACATGCTGAATATTAGATGTTTATTAGACATTTAAGTGAGGGTGTCACGAATCCAGTTGGATATATGAATCTCAAGTCCAGAAAAGAGCTCTAGGTTGGAGACACAAATTTGGGAGTCATCAGCAAGAAGGTGATATTTAGTCATATGCCTAGATGAGATCATCACGGGGGTAAGGGTAGATAGAGAAGAGAAGAGGACAAACAACCAAGTTCTGGGACACTCCAATCATAAAGAAATCTAAGAGAACATGCTGAGTCAACAAAGTATACAAAGAGAAAAGAGAGAGAGAAGATAAAATCCAAGAGAGTGTGTTGTCCTAGAAACCAAGGGAAGACTATTTCAGGGAGAATGATGAATTGTGACAAATGCTGGTAAGTCAGATAAGGACTTAGAACTGCTATTAGATTTAGTAATTGGTCATTGGTGACATTTATGAAAGCAGTTTTGGAAAAGTGGTATGGGAAAGAGCCTTTTTAGAGTGGATTTAAGAAAAAATGGGAGGAGAGGAATTTGAGGTTGAATGAATGTATGTCCTTTATCACATTCTACCTTTTTTTTTTTTTTTGGCCATGCCGTGTGTCTTGTGGGATGTTAGTTCCCCAACCAGGGATCAAACCCAGGCCCCTGGCAGTGAGATTGCTGAGTCCTAACCACTGGACCGCCAGGGAATTTCCATCATGTTCTACCTTTTGTTATCATTATTACGTCTTCATCTTGTTTCTTGTAGATAATAAACTCCTTGAAGATAGGAGGAAGCTGTGTCTCTGACAACTATATAGCTGCTGTGGAACCTGACACAGTGCCAGCATAGAGCAACACCCGATAAATGTTGCTTGACTGACTGATTGACTGAATGAACATTAAGGGTGAAATTAAGTTTTTCCTTAACCGTTTGGTGTTCCTCCATTTCCTTTATAATTCTTCCTTCCCTCCCCGCACACCCGGGCAGATGCCCAGTGTCTTCCCCTGTTACCTTCTAACTGCTCCAGCTTTTCCCAACCTCCCTTCACCCCTTACTTGGTTGACAATTTACCCACATTAAACCTATTCCCTCAGGAAGGTCATGAGGGTAGGAATGGGATGGCTAACCTAATAAGACTACTCCAACTTGGGAATCTACCATTTCATGGGGCTTCTAATGGGTAAAATCCACCAAAGAAAGGTATTCTAATGATGGGTAGTAAAGGTGAGTAGGAGCCAGATCTCAATACAAGAAAAGCTTGAAATATGAAAGTGTGGGGTTTTTTTCTTCATTTAATCTGAATCACACACATCCAACAGGAATATTAATCAGCTGTTTCTAAGAATAAGAAAACAAGCCAAAGTAAATCAAAACACAACAGACTTGTTCTTAATTGCCTTCTCATGGCATCAGCTTTTCTTTTATTAGTTGTAAAATAGTATTACATTTTTTCAAATGAGTCATGGACCTACCTGTCTAATGGTTTAATGCACTTTCTTCAAAATTGTCCCTGGAACGTGTTGATTTTAGGCTGTCATATAGTCTTTAGTTAATTTTGGAGTATAGAATTTGGGTTGCTGGATTTCATTCATTCATTTATTTTGCTGGATTTCATTCATTCATTTATTTAAGGGAAACATACATGTTAGACACTGTGGTATTAGCAACAAAAACAACAATGAAACAATAACAATAAAAAATACATTTAAAGCAAAGGCCAGATAACATCCATTTAAGAATTAGCAGCTGCTGTTGCCCATTAAGGTAGATAGGCTAAAACTAACCAGAAGTTTCCTCTTGTTCCTTTTCTAAGCTCTCCTTTGCAATTATGAAATACCATTCAACTATGTCCTCAAACACTTATACAAATATATTTTGGATAATTGAATCCTCAATAGATAGGCGCTATACGCTATTGCAAATGAAAACATTGAAGTACAAAGAAGGAAACTTAGTTCAAGTTATTTTACAACCAACGTGCAAAAGAGCTCAAGCAACAGAATTATCCAAGCGTGGAGTCTGAAAGCAGTTTGATAAACACCTTCTACCAAGTTGAAGGTAAGAACTGTATAAATTCAATAAAGCAAATTATTTCCACAGGGAAAAAGCACACAGGAAGCGTCCTGAGAATATTTCTGTCATCTGGCTATCTTATTTTTCCAGACAATTAGCAAAAAAATCACCACATGATTTTTCCTTGGTTTACAAGGACTGCCTGGCAGCCAAGATCAGCATCTGGGGTGAACGACATGTCTCAGTAAGGTGAAAGGAGCAGAGTGTAATCTGAAAACAATATAATCATCAAAGAACATAAATGTACATATTATAAACTCATTAATATTTGAATCAAAGGAAAACAGGGAAAATGAAGAAGTAAATAATAGGTACTGAATTTATTCAGTAAATAAAAGGATTATCAGCTCAGCAAAGTTTAGTAGTCACTGTTCAGCTCATCCCTGAAACTCCATGTGGTCCAGGCAGGGCTGCACCAGCTGTTGCAATTCAAGCTTGCTCTTGTATTATTCAGGCAGTTTTACAATAAAATATGGAGTTAAAATGAGCTAGCCTTTTGCATTTCCCTTTGCAGCCCTTCCCCCAACAATCAAGCTATCAGAAAAACAAAATAAAACCAAACAGTATCTCAGTAAGAACATTTTATGAGTTTCCCCTCTGTCGTTATTCTCTTTTGGCTGAGCAATCTTTTTTTGACAACAGAGTATTTATCTTCTTTGCAATGCCTGGATTCATGGTCTTATGCCATCCACTGTGGTAATAATTTAGCTGGATAAAAGGCATAAAGTCCATTTTGAAAGTCACTTTGTAATTTTTGCATTTTAAACTATTTTTCCTCATCCCCAAAATCCATTTCAAATGAATGAAAAGATTAACTGATAAAATACTAAAGTTTAGAAATCAGAGTAAAATATAATATGATAGCTATGAACATTGTGAAGAGATATTTTTAAAATTATAAGCTTAGAAACAATAGATAAAATAATACAGAAAATATTGACAGATTTACATGTGTACAAATAGTAACATTTTCACATAAAAAAACGGAAAAAGAGTTAAACAGTCTCTATTTCACAGAGAGCTCATGGAGGAAAACCCCATCTCTGTGGGACCATCAGATTTTCTATTGTTGCTCTTATTGTACTATAAAGACCTTTTATAATATACTTTAAAAAATTCTCAATGTCAGTCAAAGTAAATGGATAAATCATAATAAATCATAAACCAAAATAAATCATAGAAGACTAAATAAATGAGAAAAGAACATGAAGCCTTAAAAAGGTAAATGAAAAAATTCCATGAATAGCCAAATTCTCATGAAAAGAAATCCATGGACTCAATAAACATACTGGAAAAAATTTCAACTTCATTAGTGAACAAAGAAATGCAAATAAATCAAAAAAATGTACTTTTTCCCTATTGAATTAGAAAATATATAATTATTATTATACATATTGTATAATTATGATTATTGTATAATTATTATACATATCGCTGGATACAAAAAAGTGGGCACTATGGTACCTTCTAGTGGTTGTACAAATTGCTTCAATATTTTTGTAGCCTATATTGGGTCCAAACGTTGGATCCACTATAGATCAAGAACTATAACATGTCGAAGTTTCTGCTTTCTGCCAAGATGGCAGACTAGCTTGGTTTGCAGGTTCCTACCCTCAAAGCAGCTCTGGAGTAACTGTAGAAGTTAGAAGGAGGTATAGATTCCAGGAACCAATACCACCAATAATAATAATCAGTGAAGAATCCACTGAGGATTCTTATCTCAACCAATTATTATAATGAGAGTTGCAAAATGTTGATTTCTTCCATCTATCATTTCATCTACATTTATTAGCTGCATTCTTTTATAAAGAAAAGCTTTCCTTCTTTCTTTTAATTGTAACTATGGACTTTTGGATGCTATAATCATTGTCATCATTATTCTTTTTAATGCTCAAATTTAACCAGTGAAAGTCTCTGTAAGTCAGCACCTATGTCCCTTTGACATGATCCAATTAATTTTTGAGCACTTCTTTGGTTCATGAGACAAGATGTCCCAGGTTCACCTTGAACTTTCCCTACCCTTGACCTGGAATCAGCAATTTTCCAAGATGTGCTATTCCTTTTAGTGGGGAATGGTATTTAGAAACTCATCTGGGCATAGCTAAGTCTTTAATTATGAAATTTCAGGCATTGCTATCAGTTTTTTGCAAAGGGATTTTTGGAGTAGTCATGCCCTTCTGAAGTTCCAATCACACGGTGTATAGCACTGCATATAACATTGTTCCTCAAAGGCATGAGGGGGTCTGTGAGCTAGACACCTTCCTGGAGCTTCAGGGAGATAGGTGGAACTGAGAAGGGGTGATTAGAGCAGAATCTACCATCTTAGTTTCAACCTCAGCACTCTAAAACAAAAATGACTTTAGGAAAAAATTATGGGATTTATTACCCCCAACTTTTCTACCTCATCTGGGTCATTGAATAGACACAGTCCAAAGCTAAAACTTCTTCCAGATGTCTTCTTTATTTCTTGACTTAGTCCACCTATAGGATTGGCTCTATTCTAAGGCAAATTACAGAACAGGCTTATTTGTTTAAGGACCTTATTAGTCTCCAGGCCTCAGACTATACCAGAATAAACTCTTCCTTGGTCTTAACAGGAGAATATGAAATACCCAGCTATTGACTGTGAACGTGTGTGGTTTGTGTAAACTCTGTGTACCAAAAATATCAATGTATCTATCATACCCAATTTAATTTTCCACCTTAAACTTTCTTGGTCCAGCCATGCTGTGTGAACAGTAGGTGACCGGACTCCTCTGATCCCTTCCACAGTTGACTGGTCTAGAGATATTCACTTCACCCAGTCAGATTCCTTCTCTTAAGGATCTGAACCAAGAGACCTAGAGGGAGGTTTCAGTCATCAGTGGTCTAATGTGGAGTTGGGCCAATAGCCACGTATAAGGTGAGGAAGTAAAGAAAGACGACTGAGAGCCCATGACAAATGGACTAATCTGGAGAGAGAATCAGGGGTGAAAGAGGCCACACCACTGCTAAGAAATAGAGCGCTTCTGACATTCCAGTTCTCTGTGTCATTCCTTGTCCTTGGAGTCTGTGAAGTTTCTGTATCCTTGAAATTAACTTCTCTCTTTAGTAGAATTAGTTTGATTGTTCTTTGCAGTTGACAATCTTGGCTCTGATACTATACAACAGGGGACCCCAACCCCCGGGCCATGGACCGCTTCCGGTCCGAGGCCTGTTAAGAACCGGGATGCACAGCAGGAGGTGAGCAGCTGGCAAGCGAGCGGAGCTTCATCTGCCGCTCCCCATGGCTCCCCATCGCTCTCATTACCACCTGAACCATCTCTCAAGCCCCCGGGTGGAAAAATTGTCTTCCACAAAACTCGTCCCTGGTGCCAATAAGGTTGGGGACCGCTGCTATACAATATAATGGTGTACATCTTTTTTTGTTATAGGGAACCATTGTGTTTTGGGTTATTTTATTTGCAGTTATCAAATGAATAGGACATTGCCAAATATTTGCATAGGAAAACACTGTGGTATAAAATATTAAATGAACATAACATCTACTTCTTTTGTAAGAGCTATCGATTTTTGTGAATCTGTGCCTCTATAGTTAAGATTTGGATCAATCTACAAGCAAGCCAACCAATCAGAACCCAGTGATGTCTTGATCCTGTGTAAGCCTCATACATGTGTCTAGTTATGTTATTTATCAGGATTTGGTGGTTCAACTTTGGTAGCACCTACTGTGGAACCAAGCAATACTCATAAGTCAAGAACAGTAAATGTTTATGGCTAGTGAGTCATATTAAAATAAAAATATGAAATAAGATAAAAATATGGAGAGGGTAGACATTTTGAATTAAGTTAGGGGAGGAAAAAAATGGAAAAGAAAGTGGCTAGCAGAATGCAGTTTGGTGTGTGTTTGATCTTCTCCTGGGTCTGGCTAGCTCCTGAGCTGCCTCTGTCAGCTCCAGACCTGGATGCTGGGATGGTAAGTTCCACTGTGAGATGCTGGACATCGCAGCAGATGCTACTGTTGCCCTCGCCCCCAGCCTCTTCACCATGCTGGTGCACCCATTCCACATCTGCTTTACCTGTTGGTTGGTAACAGCTCACAGGTGCACCCTT
Organism: Balaenoptera physalus; assembly: GCF_965194825.1. Classification (NCBI taxonomy): domain Eukaryota; kingdom Metazoa; phylum Chordata; class Mammalia; order Artiodactyla; family Balaenopteridae; genus Balaenoptera; species Balaenoptera physalus. The sequence continues at coordinate 126,302,181 of NC_138890.1, forward strand.
CTCCTGAGAACTGCCTTCTGCCAACAAGAGCCACCTGACCTAGAAATGCTTGGGAGGTTATACCCTCCCCTCAAGTGTGGCCCATAGTCGATGTCTGACTGGTATGCAGGTACGACAGCCTAGGACTGCTCTCCTCCTATTAAGATAACTTGTTCCAGAGTTCCCTGTGGGATCAGGCTAGAGCTAGATTTTGACTGAATCCACATCTTTGCCTGGCCTTTCCCCTGGCCCTCAGCCTGCTATCCTCACTCCTCTACAGGTTTCCCCTGAGGGCATTCTCTCAATGAAACACTTGAACAGTAATCTCCATTTCAGTTCTATTCCTAGTAGATCAAATTTAAGACATCATCTAACATTTAACCTGACTAAGCAAAGATGTTCTTCAACTTTGCTACTGTCTGTAGATTTGCTAGCACATCAATGAAGGGGTAACTAGCTAGGCTGATCATTTCATATTCAATTACATTTTTCCTCTGTGTGGATATTCCTCTCCATCTCATCATCTATGTTTACCATTCAGCACCAGACTTGTCTTCAGAATTATCTTCATGTCTTTGTTTAGGAAAATGCCTTAATGAGCTGTTTGAGGGTGGAAAGAGAGACCCTGAGGGCATATATTTAAAGAGGAGGATGAAACAAAAAGACAGACAAATTGATCTGTATAAGAGTGAACAAAGGGACTTCCCTGGTGGTCCAGTGGTAAAGAATCTGCCTTCCAATGCAGGGGATGCGGGTTTGATCCCTGGTCAGGGAACTAAGATCCCACATGCCGCGGGACAACTAAGTCCACGCGCCACAACTACTGAGCTCGTGTGCCTCAATGAGAGGGCCTGCGTGCCACAAACTACAGAGCCCACACGCCCTGGAGCCCACGTGCCACAACTAGAGAGAAGCCCGAGTGCCACAATGAAGAGCCTGCTGCAACAAAAGATCCTGTATGCCTCAACAAAGACCCCGCGTGCCGCAACTAAGACCTGACGCAGCCAAAAAAAAAAAAGAGTGAACAGAGATTTTATACTGGCGTGAATCTAGAAGGATAGAGGATTTGGGTAGAAGGAAAGAGAAATTTGGCAGTAAGACCGGAGAAGGACGAAAATTCCCAATAGTAGAGTAGCCAAAATATATTTAAGGCCAAGGGCATCTAATATTCAATAATAAGTTGTGTTGTTATGAAGTAAACTCCCCATAGCTCTAAATATTCAGTATAAATTTAACTTGCCAGAACAACATTGTGGACTGGTAATGAGGGAAATAAAAAGAAGTCAGGGCAGTAAATATGCCAGTCCCAGAGTCACCCCTTTGCTGACATCTACAGTGGGTAACAACATCCTTTCAAGGGGCAATAGGCCAGGTGTCCTGGCAGCAACAAGCAGTAAAGTGAATGATGGCCCACGGGACACCAGCCAAGGCAGAGAGAAGCAGCTGTGGCATGAAACTGACTCAGGGCAGGTAGGAGACAAAGCCTCCTTTCCCCCAAATAAACTAGAAGAAAATGACTTAGAAGCAGGGAGCAAAGGTCTGGAATCTGGATTACATACACACACACCCCCCAATGGGTACCTATTATTGTGAACTCAGTGTCTTTAATGAAATTCTGGCAAAGTAGAACACAAAGCATTTAAATTTGTAACATGGTTACATAACCTTTATTTGGCTTTCTTTCTTTCTCTCTCTCTCTCTCTTTTTTTTTTTCCCCAGCATAGGCAAAATCAGAGCCTATTAGTGCTGTCCTTGGGAAGATTGAGTGCTTTTAGAAAGTGTACCCTGGAATAAACCAAAGACAAGCACAATCTGGTAACTAAAAATGGTTTCCTAAGAGGAAAACCATGTACCTTTCCTTTCCCCTTCCTCGAAGTCCTACTGATTTTTTCATGTCCCATCTCAAATATCCATCTTCCTGACCTATTCCCAATCAGCAACGATTTCTTCCTCCTTTGAGCATTCTGGAACTTACAATTTGAAGAGTTCCTAAGTTAATATTAAATTTTACTATGTTATATCCAATCAGGACTCATTTTGGGAAATATAAATTAAGACAGAGACATTTAACTGGCAGCATTTCAGAAGTTCTATTGGCCATGTGGAATTCCTCACATAAAGTAAGTCAATCCATGTGCCAGGCCAAGCCTATTTCAGAGAAATTGTTTCATAATGACTTTATGAGCTCCAAAAATATAAGAACATCAGCCAATACTTGTATAACATGTGCCGTGTGCAAGTTCTTTGCTCATGTTAATTCATTTAATTTTTGTTGTGATCCTATGAGAAGTACTGCTCTTATCCTCATTTTACAGATATCTGAAGAATGGAGATGCTAAATATCTTATCTAAGGAAGGAGCAGAACCAAGGTTGAACCCAAGCAGCCTGTCCTTAACTGGTAAGCCATACTGCCTGATGTCTAATTTTTAAAATCCTGGTTTACAAATCCCATTCTTCTCCCCACACAACACCATAACCACTCATATGACAGAGCTGATGAGGGTACACAAAAGGGAACAAGATCAGGAAAACGTATATTCTTTCCCTCTGTCCTGGGAAATCTTGAACTCTATAAATCCTGGAGCTCTTGATATTTTCTGATTTTTAACAAAAAAATTATGCATTCATAAATACTAAAGGATCTAGGCCTTTGCTATATACCTTGTTGCTCCGCATCAACCTTCAAAGGTCTTAAATGTATATCAGATAGGTGCTGGAATAAGTCCCAGGTCCAGAAACATGTTTATTAAAGTAATTATTCTGACCTAGTTATGATGAAGGACAAGGCAGATATATGCCCATTCGGTCACTCTCCCTTGAAGAGCTCCTTTAGCGACAGATGGGGGAAAGAGCAAATTTTAAATCTGTCTGCCCTGAGTTTACCAATTATTCTATTTTAGTATTTTATATCCATCTGTGATGAATAAAATGTATGTTGTATGTTGAATATATAATTGTATGTCTTCTCTTTTCCTTCACTGGATTGAACAACTAAAGGGCAAGTCTCGATCTCTGTATCTCCCACATTACCTTGCCCAGTGCCTTGTACCCTAAAGATTTATTGAAATTGGACTAAATATGTTAGGTACATGTTGTATCTATCAAAATTTGAGCAGGAAATATGAGGAATCAAAAAGAAGAAGAATCAAAAGAGAAATCAAAATTTAAAGGAAGGGCTACTTACAAAGGTGTGGGTTAAAGGAAGGTGGTGAAGCATACAGGGGCTGGGAAGAGCAGGAAGCTGTCACCTCCCCTGGGTCTGAAGGAACAAGGAAAGGGAGCAGCTGCTGGAATCTGGCAAGGGCTGAAGCTGTAGAAAAAAGGCTGCCTCGTAAGAGCTGTGATCTTGGGTGGGCGAACATAGCCACTGCTAAACTGAGCTAGCAGAGAGAGAAAGGAAAAGAGAAAGAGCTGATGGAGAAAATACCTAGACCTCTTTCTCTCTCCAGCGTCAGATCTCCTGGAAGGGCCTCCCATTGGCTGATCCAACCGGAAGCCAACAGACAGAGTGGATAAAGTTGGATTGTAATGCAGAAAGGCACACGGAGAGTATGCAGTAGATATATATCTAGGTTCACTCATTCATTCAATACCTACTGATTACTCGGTATGTGAAAAGCACTGGAGTCAGTAATGTGAGAGAAACAAATATGAAAATAGCACAATTCCTATGGAAAGTGATTATTTACATTTTGAAAGTGATTTACAATAGATTGTAGCAAAAAAGCTTTTACTTTTTTAGGTGTTCCCCCCGATAGTATATGCACATGGTTAAAATGGGCTTGTGGTGGAAAGTAACAATTCACTTATCTTCCTCACATCACTCCTTCTCAGAGAAAAAGTTGGTTTAATTCCATGATAATCTACACATCTCTAAAAAATATGCTTATACTGAAATTTAAATTAATCAGCTGTAGACACTGTTAATTTACTTTAGGGAAATAGTCCTGGAGAAAAGAGTTCCATTTAATAACGGTCTCAAACTTGGTCTCTATGGCTGGATCGCTACCCAGTCACCCAGAGTGAAGGTCACCAGCTGAGAAGTTCCACCTAGGTGTGCAGAACCTCCAATCAGCTCCTCAGCACCTTCATTAAAATTTAATTTTAATGTTTTCAAAGTAATAAATTTCAAACTTTAAAAATCAATTAAAGTATTACAAAGCTTCTAATGAAAAAAAAAGTCCTTGTTCCCTGACCTATTACAGCTCCATTTTTCTCTCCACAGAGGTATTATTTTCAAATCTTTTAGCTGTTTCTTCTGGTATTTATCTCTATATTTCTGAATATATAATGGTAACATTTTGACTTATACATACATCAAAAATATTCATAGTAGTTATGTAGGTAAAATCATGCTTACAAAATCTTTAATCTTTGCTTTATTTTTTTAGTCTTTATTTCACTTGCTTTTTAAAAAAATTATTTTTTTAAATTATTTTTTTAAAACTTTTTATTTTATATTGGGGTATAGCCGATTAACAATGTTGTGATAGTTTCTATTTCATTTGCTTTTTAACTCCAATTTTTTCACACCTCTGGATGAGGTTCCCAAATGAAAATTTAATACCTTAAAGATTAACCAGTTGTAAGAGGACATAAAGAATGTATCTTACTGCCCACAAGTGTTTAATAGACGTATTCTTGAGACATGCATAAACTACATTACCAAGTTGATTTTAAGTTCATTTAAGGAAACTTTAAGACACTTACTACAGTCTTCCCTCGGTATCTGAGGGAGATAGTTTCCAGGTTCCCCATGGCTACCAAAATCTGTGGATGCTCAAATCCCTTACATAAAATGGCACAGCACAGTTGGCCCTCAATATCTGTGGGGTCTGCATCTGCAGATTCTAGGGGGCAGACTGTGTATGAGCCCTTTGTCAAAAATTACTTTGTTTTCAGATCTCTGTTCAATAGTACATATGCCTTATTCGTTCTACCCCAATATCATATTCACTCTAAAAATACCTTCATATTTAATTTATGGCTTATTGTGACATGAAGATAATTTCTTTATTTTCTTGTCTTGCATTTTGTTAAGGTTTTTCCCTCTTAAGTGAATTACTCTGTCTCTGCTTCTATTATCTCATTTGGATACTAAATTTATTTTTCCCCCAGAAACAGCCATATACACTAGGTCTGTATTCTTTGTTCAACAAATTTGTAAGAAGAATTTTATGTTCCAACATTGATTTTCCAAAGAACCAATTCAGTTCCATTTCTGAATACCATCCTTCCCCATCATTACAAAAATTTTTCTGAAAGCATTCTTTCTACTAAGTGATTTGGTATGGTGTCTATTTTGAGCATATGAGCAAGCACAATTATTTCTAAATCCGATCACAGTGTTTAAGTTACAGTAGAAAATTCCATTCAGTACCATAAGCCTATATTAGAGTATATGTTGATGTCCTCATCACAGAACGAGGTGCTGAAATATCAGACACAGCACCTCAGCTCAACGCCTCAGTTCAAGAAATGTATGGTGTTCGGAGTGACGCATACATGAAATAAGTAAAATATGAAATGAATGGAGTTTGAGAGCCAAAATGAGTGATGCAGTCAAGCATCCAAAAAATGAAGAGATCAACGTGGGTTGAGATAGTTGATACAAAGTTTCATGTGGTTGTTGAGATCAGAGAGCCTTGGAAAAAAGCGGGGTTGAGCAGGAGGTAGGCAGGGAGGGACAGTTCGTGGCAGAAGTGACATGTGATATCTGGGAGACATAGATAGCACCTACTTGCCTGCATCATGTTGGAGTAGGGAGAGCTAGAATAAAAACGACCAGGCAGGGAGAGCTTGCCTTCCACGTTGAGGAATATAACATTGGATGATATTAATTGTAAGGATGTCTTACTACAGATGCTCCAGGGACAAAAAAAGTCTCAACTTATGCAAAGTAGACCTTGGAAAAAATGTTGCATACCATGCACCAACAAAGTTTAGTGATGAGAAAGAATTCTGTGTGGAGTGGAACTACACATTGGTTTGAAGTAGGAATGATTATCTCAAAGTGAGCCCAAGGCTTGCAAGCCCCAGCTGAGAGCTGAAAATCTGTGGATTTTCACAGCGTCAGTGCAGGTTGTTTCAGGGTTATTTTTATCATTCAACCTCCCCTTCATCTTCCCCACCCTGCTTTCTTCCTTTTCTCTTTTGCATTCTGATCATGCCTGGAAGGGTTCTAGAAATGCTATCACTGTATTTGGAGAGCCACTTGCACCAGATTTGTGACTAGTTATGCATGCTTCATTAGATTTCATGTTTATGCCAAAATGGTCAAGCTGCAGGTGCTGATATGAAAGCAATATAAATGTATCTTAAAGTGTTTCCAACTAGTGCAAAATTTGAGGTAAGACAATGTAGAGTCAAAATAAGCATCATGAGAATGGGGATTTTCTGTTTTTTTTAATCAGTAGGCTGAAACAGATCAATTCACTGAAAAGCAATTTATCAAAAGATCAGTTTTCTAAAAAACCAATTTGCTGAGCACCAGTTTGACAAACTGTGATTAATGGACTAGTAATTAGCTGATTGAGTAATTCATCAAAAGACTTATTTGCTGAATGAGCAATACACTAAAAACTTCATTCTATTAACTATTACAGCAGAATGGCATATTTACTCATTCCATCCACAAAAGTGCAAAAAAAAATGTGGCTATTTTACTTTTCAACAGAAATCCAATCTTCCTTGTGAACACCCTCTCCCCCCTCCCCTTTTTACTCTACTGAGCAGTATAGGCCAGGGAATCACAAATTAAGGATTTATCATTATATTCTGATTTCGTTCCCTTTTAGTTTATGCCTTTTCAGTAAATGTTTATTCTTTCACAATTCTTCACCCTCCTCCTTCTCCCTGACAAAGATGGCTTCTGGGGTCATGGCCTTTCTGTGTTCTTGTGGCAATAGCAGGGGGAGGGGAGAGGGCTCTGATCTGTGAGTGGATCCTTGTCTTTCTGTGGAAAGAATGTTCGTTGCCCATCTTGCCCCTGCTCTCTCTGCTGGCTCCCATTGCTGAAGTTTCTGGAGAACTTGTGGTCTGATTTCTCTTGGAGTAGTTTAGCTGGTCAGCTGTTATTGACGCTGCATGGTTTGCCTGAGACCTGGCTGTGAACTCCCATTTGGTTCTTGACCTGGGTTATGGTGCTGGAGACATGGTTCTCAGTCGGATGACCCGGGGAAGTTGACCAGCCAGCAACATCAACTCCTTTGTGCTCTACCACAAGCCACAGGGGAGCAGCTAGCAAATTTTCATGCCACCAGGAGCTGAGAAAGTTTAGGCAGCCCCTCAACACCATGTCATCCCATAACCCTTCCAGTTTTACTCTAAAGCAGCTGCTTTGAGTTGCTAAGAGGACCGTGCACATAGTTAGGCCCCCTGCATTCTGCCGTGCAGGGGTCCTTAGATACCTCTGTGAAGTCTGCAGCTTTCTTCTTGGCCTATCTTCTGTGATATCAGCCTAGAAGTCAGTCAGCAAACATCTCAAGTCTTGCTTTTTCTACTTCTGTTCTCTTCCCTTCTCCATTATCTCCTGGAGGCTGAAAGAGGCCAGATTACTACTTCTTCCTGGCATGTTGGAACTTCCCTTCCCTCATACCCTTCCTCCTGAGAGGGCTTTCTCCCTCTCCTCCTCCTTTTGTAGCAGCTATAATGACGGAATGGTTCCCTGCCTGACAGCTTAATTTACTGGGGAGAAGAGAGGAAAAAAATAGATTGTCAGCTGATATTTTAAAAATTTCATTTTCATTACATTTCTTTCCTAATCTTCTTCCTTTTCACCACAGTTGGAGCTGGGGCTGCCTGCCTGCTGCAGGGAGCAAACAGGAATTACAGTTAGACTTCAGGAGGTTGCATGGGGGGTGGGTGGCCAACATGGGGTCAGGAGAGGGGAACATGTGGCCCAAGCCAGGCTGAGGAGGAACCCACACAAATTCATCAGCCGTGGACTTCATGGGTCCACGCCACCAGCGCAATGGGAAGGAGCACATTGCTGAGAAAGTCCCAGGTCCCCACAAGGACTTAAGTCCAAATGCCATCTTGGTGATGAGCCTGGGGAGGGGCATCTGAGAAACAGAATTTCCCTAAAAGGGCTATTGATACTGAAAAGAAATTGTTGAGGTTGAAGAGATTAAGATATCTCAGGGTGGGTGAAAATTAGAAAAATAAAAAAGCTACATTTACTTTTCATATTAGAATTTTAGTTTGAGTAAATGTGTGGAGCTACTTGAAAAGTTTATAGCAATTCACTTTTCACAGAAGCTACCTAATGTTCAGTGTCCTTTTTGGAATAACATTTTCTTGGATATTTTTACTATCAGGTATTGCACAGGTCACAAATATGGAGGTTTTTTTTTTTAAATGATAGGGTTGGTTTCTTTTTTTTTTTTTTCCTCTGAGCAATTTTGTTTAATATTACAGAGAAACTTCTGTATGGTAAGCAAGACAGGAATTTCCAACAATGAAACAAGGTCTCTAGAACTTGCCAGTAAAACAAAGGAAGCATTTCCGGTGATAAGATGTAGGAACCCATGGATAAAATCTAACAGAGCACAGGCTGGAAAATGGGATCAGGAAATTTTATAATCCACCATCACTGTGAGTTTGCTCTGGGATGGCGCAAGCATGGCCTGTGGCTTAGAGCTATGATAGCTCCTGTCTGAAGAATGGGTCCTTTGGGCATGGGACTCATGTTACCTAAGTGCCCCAAAGCCAACTGTTTTTTCAACTTCTTGCCCACATAATCATGACTAGAGGTTTCAAGGAGAAGACAAGAGCAAGTACTATTTAGCTTTGACTTTTGAGCAGATGTAACACCAGCTCTTCAACCTCGGCTAAAGACAGGCCTGTATCCAAAGGCTCTGAGGTTTCCCACTTTGTCTTCTTTCTGTCATGACTTGTGGGTCCCACATCTTCCACTTCACTGTTGTTCCTTTTCCTCATTGCCTGCTTCTTCTTGGTATCACTGGTGGTCCAGTGGTTAAGACGTCACCTTCCAATGCAGGGGTTGTGGATTCGATCCCTGGTCGTGGAGCTAAGATCCCACGTGCCTCGCAGCCAAGAAACCTAATTTTATTTTCCATATCTTCATTATCTGATTCTTCGGGGCTTCTGTACTTATCTGGATCTGGAAGTATGCTTGGATCAAATCCATCATTATCATCATTACTCCAATCCAGAAAGGCTTCTTCTTCATCTTTAGCCTTTGCTTGTTTCTTACTGGCTTCTCTTCTGGCTTCCCTTTCTTTCAGTCTTTTCTCCCGATGCTTTGCCTTAATTTTCTTCCTATATTCTTCTTTGTCAAATTTGTCCTCTTCTTGAAGCCTTTCCTTTGTTTTATCTAAGTTGATACCACCAGCATCTTCCTCTTCCTCAGTATCTTTGGAGACAGACTTCTGCACTTGTGGACACTGCTGAACCAGCTCTCCTTCATCAGTAAGTGTTATTTTCTTATTTACTTTAAAATTTCTCTTCATTACTTTTTTTGCTTCTGCAACCTTGGTCACTTTTTTCTCCACACTGGATTTAGAAGGTTCTTTCTTCTGCTGGTATTGGAGGGTCTCCTGCAGAGGCGGGGGGTGGCTGTGGCTCACCGTGGGGACAAGGACACTGGCAGCAGAAGTTCTGGGAAGTACTCCTTGGCGTGAGCCCTCCCAGAGGGCTCGCCATTAGCCCCACCAAAGAGCCCCAGGGTTGGTTTCTTTGGTTCAAAGTATTTTCCACCAGTCTCCTGGCTTTCCAAATCTACTTAATTGAGTTTTTTCTGGAGTAGGACAGAATGAGGCAGCGGTGTAGTGGTATCCAGGGAATTGTGTCTGGGGATGTTTTCCCACATTTATGTGTGCCCTCTGCCTCCTATATGAGCATGTTCACACACACACGCACACGTGCGCACACACACGCGTCCTCACACACACGCACACACACGAGCTCGCGCACACACGCACACGTGTGTACACACACGCACACACGTGCGCACATACACACACCCCCTTTCTATTTCAACTCCTGATAGGCTTGACTTTGCTTTTATTTTCCCAGGGGTGTGTTAATCTTCACATATTCAAGATAAAGGGTAAGGAAAGACTGACCATTTGTGTATCACACATTCAACACTGCTGGATTGTTGAAGTATCTGAAAGGGGAAAGAACTTGGTTATGCCTTTTACAATGTGTGAGAGTAGAGCCAAGTAGAGGAAGGTCCTTTTCTTCCACTCACAGTATTTTTCAGTTCCTGTGCTTTGCTGCCCCCTCTCGAAAAGCAGCCACTGAACAGAATATTAAAACTTCAAGGAAGTCTGAACCAAGCTGAGACTAGGAGTGACCAGAGTGGAAAATGATGCCAAAATGGGCTGAGCCATCGAGTCTAGAATCAACAAGAGTGACTCCAAAGATTATGTCTTATCTAGGAAACAGCAAAAAAAATTTTTTTTCCCAAACAAAGCACAACACTGAATTACAATTTCACAAATTTTTATTGAATGGTACTAAGTGCAAGGCAATGTTCTGGGCGTCACTTAGCAGAACTTACAGAATTGTTGGGCAACCACCAGGTAACCAACGGACAAGGTGATTCAGGGCATTGGTCCCCAATGGTCCTGGTTTCTTGGGACTGAGGGGATTCCCAGGACATGGGACTTTCAGTGCTAAAACTGATGAAGCCCCAGGCAAACCAGGATGAGTTGGTCACCTACTTATCAAGACAATTTTAGCTGCAATGATTAACTTCTATGATTTTAATACCAAACTTCTGCTGGATCATAATAACCTGTGATGTTTAAAGTAGATAATGAACCTGTAGATGTTTGCTTTTTGTAAAGCAGAGGTGTGTAGGAAAGAATTCTGATCTTTGGAAAGCTGGCTTTACTAGCTGAGTGATCTTAAATTAGTCATAATTAATCTCTGAATCTCATGGTATAAAATGAAAATAACCATCATACAGGTTGTAGTGAGGATTAAGAGAAATAACACATGTGATAGTGTTTTGCATATTTTAAAGTACTATGCAGATGTGGGATATTATTTATTTGGAGACAGATTCCTGTAGCAAAATAGAATAACAGAAAACAAAAATGCTGTTTTTTCCTAGTCTCTCATGATAAAGTTTTCCCCTAACTTGTTTATAATTTAACAGAGTTAAAAATATTTGAAAATACAACGGCACACAAAGTATTATTGTACTGCCATCTTTGGGACATATTTTGAACCACAGTTTTGTGTGATTCAAGTAAATTGTTTTTCAGAAGCAATGTAGTTATGTTTTAAAATATCAGCAACAGTGAGTATAGTCACTGGTGTAGAACCTGAAGGCTTTTTAGCTACTAGATCAATTATAAGGAATTGAGTCAACAATGATTAACACCTGTCACAGAGCTATGACTATGGATGAGGCTGGTCTCCTGAAATGATTAGCTGGTAAAGATGGAAGGGACATTAGAAGTCAGCTTTTGCAGATGCCTTCCTGTTTGCTGCCCCCGAACTCAACTTGGGAATTTAGCAACAGGAAGATTTCAGCTCTGGGAGATGCCCCAGAGGAGGGGATAGGAAATCTCTGGCACAAAGAAAAGAGGACATTGACATCCAGGCTCTACATGTATCATTTGTGTATCTATATGTGAATGAATGAATGAATGAATGAGACTTTTGTGTCAGGGCTGATTCCTTTCTGACCCTGGCTCTGTCTAGATTGAGGGTGGAAATCAGAAAATCAGCCTTAGAGACTCTTATCTTGGGAATATGAGTGCTGGCCTGAGGGGAACTTTCTGGGGCGTGATGAGAATGGTTTTATATCTTCATCTAGTGGTGATCACATTTTGGTGTATATACACGTGCAGAGTTATCAAGCAGTACACATAAGGTTTGTACATTTTTTATTTCATGTAAATCGTGGCTCAATAAGATACTGTTAAAAATCTCCTTTCCCCTCCCTCAACCTTTCCACCAATTAGAATTCCATTCCGGTTTGTTAGCACCTCTTTGATAACATTCTGGTGGGGTGGTGGTAGGGGTTCAGTCAGCCTGGAGTATCTTAGTTTTAGGAAGCAGGAGGGGGTAGGAAATTTCTGAAGACGGCTCTTCTCCACTTTGTAACTTTACTCAGGAGTCAAGGGGTCTCAACTGCTTCAAATATCACAAAAAGAACATCTCCACCTACTCCTTGCCTGCCCCGGATGGTACAGGCTGGAGAAGAAACACAGCTGTGCTAATTTAGTCTCATATTACATTTATCGCCACAAATCTCAAGTGAGCCCTCTGAAAATCCTTGCGATCCTATTATATTTCGTGAGTAAATTTGCTTTCCTACTTCCTAAAATTATTCATACCTTAACCCTCTCTCTTCAAACAAACCACAGTCTCTCAGCTCAGACCTGGTTTCATATTTCATTGAGAAAATAGAAGCAATCAGGGAAGAAATGCCTCGTCTTCCCATCACCAAGTCGATCAGACTACCTGGATTTGTATTCCATCTGTCTTTGCTCCTGTTTCAAGCCATCAGTGGTTCTCAATGGGGGCTATAGGTAGAATTTAAAAAATGCGGATGCCCAGATCTCACTCCTAGAGATTCTGAACTAATTAATCTGGTATGGGACATCTATTTTTTTTTTTTTTTCATTCTCAAGGGATCCTAATATATAGATGGAATTTAGAACCAAGAATTTAGAATGTCTGAGCTCCTATAAGTTGGCAACTCCTCTGCTTACACAGTGGCTCCCCCTCTCTCTCCTCTCCTCAAAATCTTGTTCTTTCACTGATCTCCCCTTTTTCCTACATGATCTATTTTTCTGTCTGCTAGAAAAATCCCATCAGCATATTAACAGGCCCTAACATCTTCTGTCTTAAACACAACTCCTCCTCGACTCCACATTTCCCTCTAGCTGCTCCCTTTACAGCAAAACTCCTTCACATAGTCGTTTGCATTAGTGCTCTCCATTCTATAACCTTCAATTTTCTCATTAACCTACTTTTGTTTCTATCATTCAGTGTTGAAAGCATCAACATCCTACATGTTGGCAAGTTCAATGATTTAATTTTCAGCTTTGTCTTATTTCACTTTTCAGCCATGTTTAGCGCAATAGATTTTTCTCAAACACCCTTTCGCTAGGGGTGGAGTTGTCAGTCTCACATGGGTCCTGCACACCCATTACAGTCCTCTTCCTTCTTCCTTGCTGGTGCTTCTTCGCAGACTTCTTTGCTAGTTCCTCCTCTTTTCCATAAGCTTTAAACTCCAGCTGATCCTCCTGGCTCAGTGCGTGTTGTTAATCTTCTCCAGACACGCTGTTTCCCAGGGTAACCTCATCCAGTTCCATATGTGCATGGTCACACATTTGTGTCTTGAACTCTCATCTCTTTTCTAAGAGCCAGGCTCATACTCAGTTGCCTCCTCAACATCTCAATTTGGGTATCAAATAAACACACAAATTCTTATTTCTCCACAGCAATCCCAATGTGTAAAAACCCAGTCTTCTAGTAAATGGCATCTGAGTTACTGACATCAGAATTTTTAGCAGCAGCCTCTTCCTTTTCCCCTCACTCCATTTCCAATTAATAAGTAAATTCAGATACTTTCTGAGTATTGTCACTTCTCTCCATCTCCCATGATCACCAACCTGGTCCATGCCACCATGATTTCTTCCCTGAGCTATTTTATTTTGTTTATTTTATTTTTGGCTGCACTGGGTCTTCGTTGCTGCAAGCAAGCCGTCTCTAGTTGTGGAGAGCAGGGCCTACTCTTCATTGCGGTGCGCGGGCTTCTCATTGCAGTGGCTTCTCTCGTTGCAGAGCATGGGCTCTAGGGCGCGTGGGCTTCAGTAGTTGTGGTGCGTGGGCTCTAGAGCGCAGGCCCAGTAGTTGTGGCTCACAGGCTTAGTTGCTCTGAGGCATGTGGGATCTTCCCGGACCAGAGCTCGAACACGTCTCCCCTGCATTGGCAGGCGGATTCTTAACCACTGTGCCACCAGGGAAGCCCCCCTCAGCTATTTTAATACTCTCATAACTTGTCTCTGCTGCCAGTCTTGCTTTACAGTCTATTCTCACACAGCAGCCAATGGATCTTTAAAATGTAAATCAGAGCATGTTACTCCTAAACTCAGCCATTCCCCTGTCACCACCCCCAAGAGCTGCCCATAACCCTTGGAATCAAATCCACACTCCTTAACACAACCTACAAAGCTTCCCATTTCCTACCATTCCCACCATTTTCCTTTTCATTCACTCTGCTGCAGCCACATGGATTTCTATCTGTCCCTCAAAAGGCCAACCTTATTTCTGCCTCAGAGTCATTACTCTTGTTTGTCCCTTTGCCTGGCAAGTTCTTCCTCAAGATCCTTGTATGTCTGGCTCTTTTCACATTGTGCTGAAATCTGCCTCAATGTCATCTCCTGGATAAAGCCTTCCTTAGTCACCCACCTGAGAATAGAGGGAGAGGATTTATTTATGTTGTTCACTGCTGTATTCTCTAAGGCCTGGCACAAAGGAGGCTCTCCGAGAATATTTGTTGAAGAAATGTATGTTTGGTGCTGCCTTTAGCATGAAAGCCTCAGTGTGTCTGTATCAACTATAGGATATAAGATACAAGGTAACTATATCTGTAGGGAACAGATGGTTGATTTGAAGAGAGTTTAATAAAAGGACTTATAAAGTGTGGACAAGGTATAGGGAAAACACAAGCGATAGCGTGGTACCCCAGGGCTACTGGCAGTGAGATGGCGTTACCACCCCTATGGAGCTGTGTGGTCAACGTCATCTGTTAGGAGTTGAGACGTTCAGTCAAGGGATGTAGCCAGCCCACTGTGCCTCTGCACGGACAGGGTCAGGGTGATATATACCCTGACTTCATTCTCTTTTCCCTCCTTCCTCACTCCTGCCAGGGCTCCCTTTGACAGAACACATTTTGAAGCCAAAGACCAAGGGAGCCCATTGATGGAATTCACACGGGTCATCCTCTGGGGGCACAGGGCGGGCTGGACAAGAATTGAGATAGATGGAGTTACAAAGTAGCTCTTTTCCCTCATTAAGGATGTTGACTCTAATCATTTAAATGCTTGCTTATTGTTAACAACACATTATTCTTCTCATGGCTGCCCTTTGAGTGGTGAGCTGCTTGAAAGCCTGCACTGCTCAGTCAGGGATGGTCTGCACAAAGGGTGTGGGGAAGTTATCAAGATACCCTTTAGAATGGCAGTGCTTTTCCCAACTGCTTGGCGAAGTTCTATCAGTGGCCTGCTACATTTGAATAGAATTTTACAATTTACAGATAGTTTTGGAGACCAGCAGGACAGATATTATTGTCTTGACATGACAGATAAAGAAATAATGGACAGAGCTCAGTGACTTGGTGCTACACAGCAGGTGGAGCTGGGGTTGAAACCCAGAACTTTTTTTTAAATTTAAATTTTATATTGGATATAGTTGATTAACAATATTGTATTAGTTTCAGGTGTACAACAAAGTGATTCAGTTATACTTTTACATGTATCTATTCTTTTTCAAATTCTTTTCCCACTTAGGTTATTACAGAATATTGAGCAGAGTTCCCTGTGCTATACAGTAGGTCCTTGTTGGCTACCTATTTTAAATATAGCAGTGTGTACATGTCAATCCCAAACTCCCAATCTATCCCTCCCCTCCCACCCCATAACCATACGTTTGTTCTCTAAATCTGTGAGTCTGTTTCTGTTTTGTAAATAAGTTCATTTGTATCATTTTTTAAAGATTCTGCATATAAGCGATATCATATGATATTTGTCTTTCTCTGTCTGACTTATTTAGTATGATAATCACCAGGTCCATCCATGTTGCTGCAAATGGCATTATTTCATTCTTTTTTATGGCTGAGTAACATTCTATTGCATAAATATACCACATGTTTATCCATTTATCTGTCAATGGTCACTTAGATTGGTTCCATATGTTGGCTATTGTAAATAGTGCTGCTATGAGCATTGGCGTGCATGTGTCTTTTCTAATTATGGTTTTCTCCAGATATATCCCCAAGAGTGGGATTGCTGGATCTTATGGTAACTCTAGTTTTTAAAGGAACCTCCATACTTTTCTCCATGGTGGCTGCACTAATTTACATTCCCACCAACAGTGCAAGAGGGTTCCCTTTTCTCCACACCCTCTCCAGCATTTATTATTTGTAGACTTTTTGATGATGGCCATTATGATTGGTGTGAGGTGATACCTCACTCTAGTTTTGATTTGCATTTCTGTAATAATTAGCGATATTGAGCAACTTTTCATGTGCCTGTTAGCCAGCTGTATGTCTTCTTTGGAGAAATGTCTATTTAGGTCTTCTGCCCATTTTTTGATTGATTGTTTATTTGATATTGAGCTATATGAGCTGTTTGTATATTTTGGAAATGAATCCCTTGTTGGTTGCATCATTTGCAAATATTTTCTCCCATTCCGTAGGTTGTTTTGTGTGTGTGTGTGTGTGTGTGTGTGTGTGTGTGTATGGCTTCCTTTGCTGTGCAAAAGCTTTTGAGTTTAATTAGGTCCCATTTGTTTATTTTTGCTTTTATTTCCATTACTCTAGGAGGTGGATCCAAAAAAATATTGCTGTGATTTATGTCAAAGAGTGTTCTGCCTATGTTTTCCTCTAAGAGTTTAATAGTATCTGGTCTTACATTTAGGTCTTTAATCCATTTTGAGTTTATTTTTACGTATGGTGTTAGAGAATGTTCTAATTTCTTTTTTTAAAACTTTTGACCTGTAGCTCAGTGCTCTCTACCATAACATGCTGCTTCTCTTAGGAGGTCATTTTTGTGTGTTATGACAAGTTGTCTTCAAGATTCTGTTCTGTAAAGTAATTTAGGGCATGGTTGCCTATTAAACCATTATCACTTTTTAGATAGTACAAGGAAATGACAAGGAAAATTCCCCCAAGAACTTGGGAATGAAGTTGCCCTCTAAGAATTAAACTGACATTAGCTCATTATAAATTACAGCACAAAGATGCAACGTCACCTTAAAGAGGCAGAATTATTCCCAGGTCTGCCAGTCTCAATTATGACTCAATTGAAGGTATTACCACTCATGAAGGAGAAGTTATAAGTCAGAGTTGAGGTTGATTATCCTTCTATGATTAAGAAAATGAGAGTCACAGAATTGAAAAACCAAGTGTTGGCAGAGCCCAGCCATGCCTGTCCTGGGAAAAGGATGTCTCATTCTGAACCTAGTCCTGGTGGCAGAAAACAGTCCTTTTTCTGGAGATGGGTAGATCAGGTATTCAAGTTACAACATTCCTTATTCTGACGCTGTGCTCACAGCACAACTATCTGATTATAATTTGGTTTCCCATGAAGTATGATTACAGGGAGAGAACATCTTGACCAGAAAACCTACGTTATCTATTAGCATTAGCAATTGCATTTCTCATTACAAATAAATCAACTGGCTTTCTGGTTTATGTATAAATTCTTGTGAACTTAATGTGATTCTTAATGTGTTAATATGATTCTCTTAAAACTTTGCTGACAATCAGTTTTCAAATTTGCAAGATGGAGAGCTAGAACCCCAGATTGAGGTAAATTGAGCAAAGAAATGAGTGACACTTTAGCAGATTTTCTAAAGTTATGTATAGTAGGTATAATATAACACAGTAAAATACACTGTTTTTTTTGGTGAGTATTTCTGAATTTCGACAAAACATACATAGTCAGGTAACCACTGCAACCAAGATGTAGAACATTTCACTTACCCCCAAAGTCTCCTAATGCTCTTGCATAAATCAATTGCCTCCTTTATCTGCCAGCACCCAGAGACTACTGACCCCTTTTTTGTCCCTATACTTTTGCCTTCTCCAGAATGTCATAGGAATAGAAGCATTGAGTATCCATTTGAATCTGACTTCTTTCACTTAGCATAATGAATTTGAGATTTATCCATATTGTTGTATGTACCATTCATTTTTACTTTTCATTTTTTTTGAGATGTAATTGACATGTAACATTATATTAGTATTAGGTGTACAATGGACATTTAGTTGTTTCCAGTTTTTGGCTTTATAGATCAGAGCCATTATAAGCATTCACATACATAAGTTTTTGAGTGAACATGTTTTCACTTGGGTAAATACTTCAGAATAGGGTTAATGGGATGGTAAGTGTATGATTTAACTTGATAAGAAAGTGTCATACTATTCTCCAAAGTGGAGATATCATTTTGCATTCCCATCAGTAATGCATAGAGTTCCAGATGCTCCACATCCTTGGAAGCACTTTGTATTGACATGATTGTTTTTCTCTACTACCCCGCCCCCCATCTTATAGGTATATAGTGTGATCACATTGTGGTTGTATTTTGCATTTTCTCAATGACTGAGCATTACTTTTTGTATGTTTATTAGCCATCTGTATATCTTCTTGGATGAAATGTTTCATCAGTCTTTTGCTTATTTTTTTAAAATGGGTTGTTTGGTCTTCTTTTTTTTTTTTTTAATTGAATTTCAAGAGTTTTTTTAATACATTCTGGATATCAACCTTTCATGAGATGTGTATCTTACAAACACTTTCTCCCAGTCTGTGGTTTGATTTTTTATTTGTTTAACAGAGTCTTCCAAAGAGCAGAAGTTTTAAATTTTGATGAATTCCAATATATCAATGTTTCTTCTATGTTTTGTGTCATATCTAAGAAATCTTTGCCTAACCCAAGTCACAAATATTTTCTCCTATTATTTTTTTCTAGAAGTTTTTATGGTTTTAGATTTTACATTTGGGTTTTAAATTTTGAATTAATTTTTGAGTATAATGCAAGATATGGGTCATTTTTTTGCATATGGATGGCCAATTGTTCCAGCACCAATTGTTGAAAGGACGATTTCTTCTCCATTGAATTGGCTTGGCTTCTTTGCTGAAAATCAGGTGACTTTTGTGTGTGTGTTTGTGTGTGTGTGTGTGTGTATCCTGGATTCTCTCCTCTGTTCCATTGATCTATGTGTCTGTCCTTTTGCCAATACTACCCTGTCTTTATTACTTTACCTGTATATTAAGTCTTTAATCAGTTAGTGTGGTTCTCCAATTTTATTTTTCTTTTTGGAAATTATTTTGGCAATTCTAGTTTCTATGCTTTTCCAAATAAATTAGAATCAAGTTAATTTATAGAAAAAATTCTGCTGGGATTTTGATTTGAATTACATTTAATCTATAAATCAGTTTGGGGAGAATTGACCTTTTAATAATATTAAATCTCCCAATCTAGAAACATAACATATTGCTCCATTTATTTAGATCATCTTTGATTTCTTTAATCAGTTTTTGTATTTTTCAATATACAGATACTATACATATTTTGTAAGATTTACACCTAAGTGTTTCATGGTTTTGATGTTATTTCAAATGATACTTTTCAAAATTTCAATTTCCAATTGTTCATTGCTAATGTATAAAAATATGCTTGATTTAAAAAAAAGTATTGACCTTGTATCCCGTGACCTAGCTAAACTCACTTATTAGATCTAGTACCTTTTTGTAGATTCTCTGCAATTTTCTACATAGACAACCATGTCATTTGCAAATAGAGATGTTTTATTTCTTCCTTTTCAATCTGTATGCCTTCAGTTTCCTTTCTTACTTTGCTTCACTGACTGGGACCACCAGTACATTTGAAAAAAATAAGACCTTTATTGAGATATAATTCACATACCATACAATTTATCCATTTAAAGCATAGAATTCAATGGCTTTTAGTGTATTCACAAAGTTGTTCAGTTATCATCACCACAGTCAATTTTAGAACTTTTTTGTCACTCTCGAAAGAAACCCCCTACCCATCAGCAGCCACTTGCCATTTCCCCTCCAACCTGCTAGCTTTAGGCAACCAGCAATCTCTTCTCTGTCTTTATAGATTTACCTGTTCTGGACATTTCACATAAATGAAATCATATAATATGTGGTCTTTTGTGACCAGGTTCCTTCACTTAGCATAATGTTTTCAAATTTTGTGTATATTGTAGTATGTATCAGTATTTCATTTTGTTTTACTGCCAAATAATATTTCATGATGTGGCTATACTACATTTTATTTATCCATTCATCAGTTGATCGACATTTTTGTAATATATTTTGGCTATTATGAATAATGCTGCTATGAATGTTTGTTTACAGATTTTTGTGTGGACATTTATTTTCTGTTGGGTGTATACCTAGGAGTGAAATTTCTGGGTCATATGGTAACACTATGTGTAACCTTTTGAGCAACAGCCATACTGTTTTCTAAAACAACTGTACCATTTTACATTCCCACCAGCAATGTACTAGTGTTCCAACTTCTCACATCCTAGCCAACATTTGTTATTTTCTGTCTTATAGCTTCAGTTCAATTTTGGTAAGAGTAAATATTCTCATCTCTTTCTTCTTCTCAGGGAGAAAGCATTCAGTCTTTTATCATTAAGTATAATGTTAACTGTAGTTTGTTTTTTTTTTTTTTTTCGGTAGATACCCCTTATCCTTTTGTGGAAATTTCTCTTAATTCATAGTTTGCTAAGAGTTGTTTTTTTAAAAAATCATGAATGGATGGTGAATTTTATCACATGCTTCCCCCTCGATCTATTGAGATTATCACATGATTTTTCTTCTTTGGTTTTTTAATATGGGGAATAACATTGATTGATTCTTAAAAATTGAACCAGTCATGTATTCCTGGGTGAATCTCCCCTTGGTCCAGCTGTATTATCTTTTTTATATATTGTATTTGATTTGGTAGTGCTTTCTTAAATAGCTTTTTTGAATTTTTATTTTAGCAATTGATTTGAATTTTCATTAGCTCCTTTTTAGTCTCTACTTATTCCTTTTCCAGAATATCCTGTAGTTGTTTGATGGGGATGTAACATCTTTTCAAATTTCTTTGAGTATAATTAGAACGATTTCTGTTTTTTCCAGTGTCAGTGTTTCTAATTTGTTTGTTTGTTTGATGATAGTCTTTCTCTTTTTAGTTGTAAACTATTCTCAATGTCCGATGAGCCTTGTTTGTCTATTCATGGCTAACAATGAGTAGTTAAAGCTGGCTGTGAGTGGTAGTTGTTGACTAATGGCTTCATTCCAGGGTAAACGTATCAGGAACACAGCACAGTTTCTAACATTAGAATTTTGTGGCATAATAGTTTTTGAACTATTCACCTCATGGCCCTTTATCATTGTGCCAATTTTTAGTAGAACTGTTCACTGCCGTAACAATGCTCTGTTATATATTCATGAAGCAAAACTACTCAATGTTCAGTAAGCACACGATCTTCCAGTTTATTTTCTAAGACTGTTACCTTTTATCTGAAGGTGGCTCCTGCTCTATAACAAGTCATACAATCTTCTCAGCTCAGTGACAGACTCACCATAGCAATATGTAGCAAAAGTGACGTTTCATATGGATCAAAATTTGGAGAAGTAGGCAATTGCACCAGTGTTCTAGAAACTCATGAGTGTGCAGAAATCCCTTTTAAATCTGTGAGAAAATAGAATACAGAGGTAATTTCTGAACTAGGGGAGGGGAAGTGGGGAAGCCCTCTGTAAGTACAGAGGGCTGCTGGTGGAGGTGGAAGGGACAAGCCCAGATCAGGTGCCACAGTTGGGGTTCTGAACATTTGGGGCAACGTGAATGCTGACCCCACTCTACTCCTAACTTGGGGTGAAGATGCCTCTCTTTATCCATACGTAGAATAAATTCTGATACAGATAAGAGATAAAATAGAACCCTCAGAGATAAACAGTGCACTGTGTCTGGAAACGGAGTTTTAATAAGAGAGTAGAGGGGATTTTTAAACATGGATTTAGATTGGAACAAATCCTTTATGAGAAAGCTTTCCTGCATGATGTAGTTAATTCTTTTTTCTCTCTTCCCTGTCAGATACTTAGTGCAGTAGATGGGCTTGTGATGGCTTTTGCTCAGGCACATCATTCCACCTTACAGACGAGGTGACTGAAACATAGTGTCTTGGGATCACATAGAATGAGAAGTAAGTAAACTTCTGCAGTCATGCAAGAGCTAGAATAAAAACCATATGCTGTGAAGCCAAACTCAGAGCACTCTCCACCAAGTCAAGTTTCCTACACTGAGTAATATAATGGAGACTTTCACCCTGCAGGGTTTTGTGGAATTTTTTCTCATATAAAAGTTTCTCTTGCAGAAGTCAGAAGGTAACAGCCGAGGCCCAGGCAATGAAACCTCGTAACTTAATAATGCTATTTTTGACATCTATATTAATTTATTGCTTTGCATTATTTTCTTCTAACATATACTGATGAAGACAGCTTAAAGAACTTGGAAAAACACATAGTTAAATCTCTTGGTCAATTTCAACCTCACTATTGATGGGAAAATGGTAATTGCCAATTAGAGAGTAAAATTCTCTTAGGAAAGCGCAGGGTGGAGAAATGATTGTTTTGTTAATTGAAAAGATATGCATTTGTTTGACATCAGATGACCAAACAGTAATATTAACAAACTATTCATTCAAAATAGTTATTCAGGGATGGCTACGTGCCAGACACTCTCCTGTCACATAGTGATCAAAACCAGACAATAAACCCTGCCCTCATGGAGCTTACATTTTTGTCCAGGGAGATATGAGTAAACATAAGTAAGTGTTAGAAGTTGATAAGCTCTCTGGAGGATAATAAATCAAGGAAGGAAGCTGGGCAGTTCTGGGCCTCCTATTTTAAATAGGATGATCATGTAAGAGTCCAGTGAAAGGCAACCATAGAAGATGCTGTGGGTACCTTGCCCAGATCTCCTTTCCTGGGCCATGCACTTTCCTCCAGTGGCTGCTGATGGTTCATAGAGAGCTGCCCTCAGCTGATGAGCCACCTTTCTCCAGGGGTTACTCTGCACAGTCCCCTTGCCAGGTGGCCCACACCAGTGACTGATGACGACTAGGATAAGAAGCTGAACTCCTTGCCATTAGGCAATGCAGTTCAAGCTCCAGACCCTCTCTCCCACCCCTGACAGCCTAGATTTTACCTGAGACAACATTCTTACTCAACTCTTTCCTCTTTCCTATCCTGCTTCCTTCTCTCCCTCCCAGGTTTTTCCCAAAGAGCATTTCTTCAAATGCTTTAGGAGTCCAGTGGTTGAGGGGGATGCTGGGATATCCCATCCCCCCACCAATAATCACATGTGCACAAATCCTTATTTTAGGATCTATTTCTACGAAACCTACCCTAAGACATTGGGTACTAGAAGTGGTCCTAGGAAGCTGACTCTAAGGATGGGATTACTACGAGACAGAGGGCCGTGATGTTCCTAGCCCTGATGGTAGGTGGAACAGCTGTGCCCTGGGATGTTGTAGAAGTACAATTGCTAAGACCTTCACCTCTTGTGATTTTGGACAGGATATAGGTAGGAGGGGTTGCACTGGCTCATGTGATATCCCTGGCATGGGAGAAATAGCAACTAGGAGGACTGTGGAAAAGGTACAAGAAGTCTGAAGAGGACCAAGATTCTAGAGATGCTGTGGGTCCCCAATGAGGGTTACTACTTTTACCTTCCCTACAGCAAATTAACTGTTCTTCAGGGTCCCCAGCAGAGATTTTTCTTGGGGCAGGTGGAGAGGAAATCCCTAAAAGCCCAGGCTGAGTTTCATCAACCGTTAAGTGCATATGCACTATTATAAATTAAGCCATATTGTTATGGGTTTTTATCTAACAATGAGAACATAGACAACAGAACTCTATTATTCACTATATAATATTATTACTTAGCAGCTGTGAACCTGGGGTAGAGTCCAATTCCATGTCCTCAGATGAACTTTTAGAATCAGCCTTCTCTACCTCTAGTAGACCTCCCTCATCTATAGCACTATATGTTCTCATTTTATAATATTTACTTTAATCCTTGAGTGGTTGGGTACTTGGTGTTTAGCATAAATCCATGTCCTCAGATGGTTTTTTGAAACTTCTCTATCCCTAGAAGGCCTCACCACACTGATCTTTCTAGAGAATATCATATTTGTCCACTAAGTTGATGCCATCATGTTACCTGGACTTAGTGAGCACAAAGTGCTGAGTACTCTGAATGCCTTGGTGAGTAAAACACACAAACTCCAGAGGATGGGAGATAAGCCTTCAAAGGTTAAGAGGCCCGCACATCAGTGACTTTTTAGGAGTCCAGTGGTCTGGGGGATGCTGGCATGTCCCAACCCAAGTGACAACAAGTTATTGTCTCTTGCATCTCCTACCACTGAGAAAGAAATGTGAGGCTTGGTTGGCCTTGTCAAACTTTGGAGGCGGCATATTTCACCCTTGGTGGTAGACCTCTGACCCATTTATTGGGGTATGTTAAGAGTTCTAGTTTTAAGTGGGTTCCAGAGCAGGGAGGGGCTCTGCAGCGGGTTTTAAGTGGGTTCAGCACAAGCAGCCCTGTCACTTAGGCCATATCATCTGGCAGAGGCGATGGTGCTACAAATATCTGGGTATAAAAGGGTGGTAGGGAGACTCTGGCAAACTCCAATAAGAGAGTAATGGCATGGACGCTTAGGGTTCTAGAGCAAGGCCATGCTATCTGCAGCAGAGAAAGATACACTATTCAAAAAAGCAGCTCCTGGAAGAAATGGAGGCTGTGAATGGGTCCAACAGCACTGGTTTTGTGGTAGACAGAATAACAGCTCCCTGAAGATGTTCACTTCCTAATCCCTGGAACCTATAAATATGTTACTTTTCTTGGCAAAAGGGAATTTGCAGATCTGATTATGTTAAAAGGATCTTGAGATGGGAAAATTATCCTGGGTTATCTGGGTGATCCTAATGTAACAACAAGTTTCCCTATAAGAGGGACCCAGAAGAATAAGAGTCGAGGGAGGATATGTGATGATGATGACTCTATCAGAGACAGAGACAGAGACAGAGAGAACTGAAGACGTTACACTGTCGGCTTGAACATGGGAAAAGGGGCCACGAGCAAGGAATGCCCGAGGCCTCTAGAAGCTGGAAAAGGAAAGAAAATAGAATCTCCCTTAGAGCCTCCGGAAGGAACGCAGGCCTGCTGACCCCTTGATTTTAGACCAGTGAAACTGATTTTGGACCTCCAGAATTGTAAGTGATAAATTTGTGTTGTTACCACTCAGCTTGTGGTAATTTGTTACAGCAGTAAGAAACTCATACAGGCTTTTCTCACCAAGACTAGTTTACTTACGGCCATTGTTGAATGTCCTGTTGGCAACAGAGACTGACACTGTGCCCTTGATACAATAGCATTTCTTGGGGAGAACAACCTGCCACTTGGTGACAAGTTGTCTATATCAGCCTGACCGGGACTAACCTGGTTTCTGGATGTGGGTTTGCCATCACCGTCTGCAGGGCTGCAGCCAGCACCAGTACCCATGGACTCACAGAGTGTCTGATCCACCCCATGGGATCCTGTCAAGGAGTGGACCCCTTGCAGCAGCGAGTGCACCGTACTCAGGATGCACTATATTCCTTAACTCAAGGGTCACTACTTGGTTCTGAGTCACCAATACATAGAATATATGGGTCCAAAAATCAAGGGGTGAAAGTAGGAGTGGCCCCAGTGATCTACTGAGGAATTTGTGCTTCCTATCTGGGGGGTCTGCAATCTGTGTGTCTAGAGGGCCACAGAGCAGAGTCCCACTAAACTTTAAGCTACCACTGCTACCTGGTCACTTTAGGTTCCTCATGCCAGAAAACTATAAGACAAATAAAAGAGTTACTACACTGACAGAGGTTATTGGCCCTGATCATCGTGAGGAAGGAGGGCTGCTGCCACATAATGAGGGTGCAGAGGAATATGTTTGGCACTTAGGTGACTGGGTACCTCATGGTATGCTTATGGGTTTTTCAGGTTTCACTGTAAATGGGCAAATGCAGCAACCATACTCTACTGAAAGGCATGGTAAGCAGGGTATCAGACCCCTAGGAGGGAGGGTCTGGGTCGTAACACCAGGCAGCTCAGCAGTGCCAGACTAGGATGAAGGGAATCTAGAATGGGTAGTAGAGAAGAGAGAGGATGAGTATCGGCTATATATAGTCTTGGGACCAACTGCATAGCAGGGGCTGTGCTTTGTCTCTCTTTTTGTGTATGTGAGTTGCGATAACAGAGTCCAGAAGAAGCTATGCCTGGATGGAGTAGATCAATGTGAGAAGCAAGTGGATCTGAGCAGTGCTGGGGGTGACCTGTAGTAGATGCTGTGGTGCTGCCCATGTTTGTTTTACTCAACCACGGCATCCATTGCTCAGCTACTGTGAATGTTGGCTGCTAATGGCAGCAGGCACTTTTACACCTAGATTTGTTCATTCAGTACTACAATAGTTTTATTCTTTCATCTGGTTGTATGTAGCTGTAATGGAGTTCATTTATTTTTATTGCTGTATAGTATTATACAACTTACTTTTTCATTCTTTTGTTGATGAATTCTTTTGCTGAATTGTTTATGGGTTTTGCCTATTACAGGTAATGCCACTATGGATATTCTTTTAACTGTCTTTGAATACACACACATATATTTCTAAGTCTCCACCTAGGAGTGAAACTATTGGATCACAGGGTACATGTATGTTGTATGATAGCAGGTAATGTTAAACAGTTTTCTGTACATGCTTTGTGTTCTGTTAGGAGCTATTTCACAACTCTGTGGGTATGAAGATATTCTCCTATATTATCTTCTGGAAGCTTTATTGTATTACCTTTTACTTTTAGATCAACAATCAACTTGGAATGAGGCAAGGGTGAAGTTTAATTCTTTTTTGCAAATGGAAATCAATTGACCATTTGATTTAAAATCACTGTTTATTTCAAAGATTTCCCTTTGTCTGCTATTCTGCAACACAGTATCATGCAGTGTTTGATTCATTTGATTTTCCTCATAAAAGAGCTTTGATTCTAAGCAAGTAATTGGACAGTCATTTGGTTGAACCTTTTGTGATATTGATATATTGTTTCCATTTTACTCTCAGGAAACTGAGGCTTACAGAAGTTGACTAATTTAGTGAATAAGTTCTTCTATACAAAGATTCACATTATTAACGCCTTAAATGAGATAGAAGTTATTAATTAATTAGTTAAGCAGATAGCAGTATGAGATAGGTAATCTCTGCTAAGGCTCTTCTGTCATCTTTGTGTGGTGTCTGACTCTGGGTCCAAGACAGTTGTTTCAGCTCCCACCCTCATGTTCTCCTCGCAGCCTAGTGGGAAGGGAGGAAGAACCTGGAAACGCATGCCCCTTATTTTAGGGATGTTACCTGGAAACTGCGCAATTTCACTTATAAGCTATTGGCCAAAATTCAGTTATATTGCCACACCCACAACCAAGGGAGCCTGGGAAATGGAGTATTTACTTTAGGTGGCCAGTGTCTCCCTGAAATTTGGGATCTCTGTTACTAAAGGAAAAAAGGAGAGAGCAGATTTTGGAACTGCTAGCCATAGCTGTGTACTTTGTTGCAGCCCATCTGAGATTCAGACAAAAGTCTGTGTAACTCCAGACTATACTGCACAATCCCTGACAACTAGCTGGACTCAATAGTTTGCGTTTTGAAAAACTTCTTGGGATATATTCCTGTCAGAATTTAATTCCTAGATGTCTCTCCAGATGTGTGTACCATCTCCTTTTATTAGAAAATAAAATTATTTAACTCAATGTATTTTTTTTTTATGTCGTAACTATCAGGAAAACTGAGCGCAATTTAGAGACATATTGCTATTGTTAGTGAAAGTTTCCAAAGCCTGTTTTAATCCTTCCTCCACTGACTTCACTTTCACTTAATTCTTTCTTCCCTCCCTCTATCCCTCCCTTCTTTCTTTCCTTTCTTCTTCTTTCTTTCCTCTCCCCAGCC
The DNA here is from genome assembly GCF_965194825.1 of Balaenoptera physalus. Lineage (NCBI taxonomy): Eukaryota > Metazoa > Chordata > Mammalia > Artiodactyla > Balaenopteridae > Balaenoptera > Balaenoptera physalus. The sequence goes on from NC_138890.1 coordinate 126,329,931, forward strand.
TCTCCTTTGTCTGTCTGTTTTGCATCTTCTCTCTTCAAAAGTTACGGTGCCCTGGTGTTTCCTCTCCATATCTCCACTGCCGTCATTTTGATGACAACAAATATGTCAAGGGGGTGGGGTGAGGGGGTGGGTAGGATCTGGGCAAATGGTGAATCACAATGTCTCTTTCACTTTTTCATTCTTTTTTTTTAAACTTTTATTATTAGTTTTTATTACACAAGTAATACATATTCATTGTAGAAAAATTAGAAAACACAGAAAAGCAAAAAGAAAAAATAATCACCCATAATCCCACTACCCATAAATAACTACTATTAACATTTTAGTGTATGTCCTTCTAGCTTTCTTATGCATATATATACATACATAGATATATTTATATATATTTTTCTTTTTTACAAATATTGTGTCATACTATACATACTGTTTTATAACATGTTTTTCATTTAATATATATTGTGAACATTGTTATTTATTCCCTGAAAAAAATTATACAGGTACTACATGCTCATTGTGGAAAAACCAGAAATTACAGATATGCAAAATATATATATATATAATTGCTCCAAATCTCACCTCCCAGAGATAAATGCTGTTAACATTTTAGCAAATATCTTTTCAGACTCTTTAATGCACACGTATATATGTATATTTTAAATATGGGATGATACTGTAGATATTCTTCTGTAGCTTTTTTCATTTAACAGTATAGTTCATTTCAATAAATATACATATGTTGCTTATTCTTAATTGGTGCACAGTATTCCACTGAAAGGATATACCATATTTAACCAACCGTATACTGTGGGCTTATTTACATTTTTTCCTCATTCTTCCAAATAAGCATTCTTTCTTGCATATTTTTTTGAATAATGAATGAATATATCTTAGCTCATTTTTTCTGCTCTTTTTAAGGAGAATTTCCCTACATTGGAATTACTTGGTAGAGGTGAAAACTATATTGCCAAATTATTTTCCAGAAAGTGGAATCAATTTACATACTTGTTGGCTCTGTAAGAGGATGTTCACTTCCAGACTTCCTTGCTGTCCCTGGAAACATTCATTCTTTATATTCTTGCCTTTCTGATACATGGAAAAGAGTATATCATAATAATTTGCATTTTTGATTACTAGTATGTTCAAATATTTTCATATTATTAGTGCATTATTCTAATTTATGGTACATCACCAGTTTGTGTGCTTGGCTCAATTTTCTACTGGAAAGTTTGATTCTTTTTGAGTCATAAAATGTCATTTATTCATGTATTCATTATCCACTCATTTCATAAATATGTTTTCAGTATTTGCTTTTGTGTTTAGCATTGTGCTGAGGATATAAGAATAAGCAAAATAGACATGGTTGCTGCCTTCTGGAACTTCCAGTTTCGTGGAGATAGACAATTCAACAAGCAATAATGAAAAAAGTGTAATAAGGAAAAGGAAAGAATAAAATGGGAACACTTGGCTGAGGAAGGAGCTGTAGATCATGGAAACTTCCCAAAGGTGGTGGAATTTAAGCTCTTGATATATCTTATTAGACATCTGTAGTCTTTGTTGTATATATTTAAAATTTGGCTTTCTCTTAATCTGGTTTGTTTGTTTGTTTGTTTGTTTTACTCTATAGGAGTTTTGTGTTTTTAATTGGTCAAATCCACCCATCTTTTCCTTTGGGGTTTCTTCCCTTGCTATCATGCTTAGAAAGGCTTTTTCACCCCCACACACTAAAATTACATATATATTCATCAACACTGCCAGTTTATTTATGTGCTTTAATATTTAATTTAAATACTTCACATAGAATTTATTTTGATGACAGTTATGAGGTATAGATCTAATATATCCCTCAACAGATGACTAACCATTTATCCCAATATAACTTAATAATCCAACTTTTTCTCACAGATTTGAAATGTCATCTTTTTAATGTCCTCAATTCTTCTATGTTCTTGGGTTTATTTCTGGACTTTATATTTAATATTAGTGGTTTATCCTGGACCGTTTTTCATCCTTTCTATAGTAACCTGCAAGTTGAGCGTTTTGTATTTGGTGATGTTCTAGAACACAAAGAAATGGTAGACATTGCTAAGGTATGTGTGTGGGTAGGTGGGAAGTTATTATGGATGGATATCTTTGATTCTTTCGATTTTGAGACTTCCAGAGTCTGAAATTCCACATGGGAACATTGTTAATCTGGCCCATTTGTTGGCTGTCTATATAATTTTAGCTTCCAGTAGGTGGCAGTACTGCCAAACAGTAAGTATCCAAACTTGCAGGAGCACCGAGGAACAAAATGATCTGGCAGGATTTTAGAATTCCCCCAAGAGCTTTCATTAGAGGAGGCATCAGGGCTGTGCTACTTTTAAGGTCATCTTTGTACCCTTGAACAATGGCACAATCAGAAGTGTGTGCTGAATCTGTTCCTAGACGTGTGCAAAACATTAGTGGATGGATTTTTTTAAAGCGGCACCTTGGCCTTGTGGGCATTTCTTCATATGCCTCATCCAAAAGTGCCTTTGGGCCCAGCCAATGACTGATTTAAAGCCTGGAAATGTGGTTTTAAACAATGTGATTGTGGCGGGAGTCAGGTGATTTTTATTTTCTTTATACTTGGTGGTGTTTTTCAGATTTTCCACAAAGAACATGTATTGTCTCTGTAATCTGAAAAAAAAAAAAAAAAAGATCAACACAGGATATGAAAAATATGGTGGTAAAATGGGTGATTGTGTGCCAGAAAAAACTTTACATTCTTTTTTGTTTCAAGAATATGCGTACATGCAACAAAATGAGTTCAATGGGCTCTCTTTATCCCTAGAGATCAGCTCAGTGTTATTGCTAATCTGAAAGAAAATTACCAGCAGGAAGCTGAGACAGTTATCTCATGGAACTACACCTGAGAAAGTCCTTTGGTAGGTGACAGGGGAGTAGGGTCAGCTCCTAACAAGATGCATTGGCATACCTAATGGGAGATGGTGAATTACCCATTGCAGCTCTGAGCCAGGGTAGGTTATTGGGACTTTGAGTGCTAAATGTAATTTTAGGACTTGCTATAGTGAAAGAAGATCTATAAATCTTGGAGTATGTCCACGGGAACTACAAAATTGATCCAAGGCCGGGAAACAGGCACTATGAATAAAAGATAAGGTGGCTGAATTTATTTACCTTAGATATGGAAAGCCTAGCTAGGGAATTAGACAAATCCCCATCTCCATGAATAGCTACTATAGCCCTCCCCAGACATGGAGGTGAGACCTGAATTTATTAACAGTCTTCAGTTGTACAAAGGACAATTGCACGGAAGGTGTTACTTTCACACTGAGGCTAAGGCAAGAGTGAGCACAAATTAACCAAGCAGACGTGATTTAGGTCACGCATTTAGAAGAAGGTGCTGAACACCAAGGCTGGGCTTATCTGTTAATAACTCTGCATGTATTTTTTTTAGTAGGAACTAGATTGAAGCTAAGGGTTCAGTATAGTGGAAGGTGGGAGAGGGCAGAGATGGGAGCTGAGAGCGTGCCAGATTGGGCTCCTTCATAATTTCTAAAACAATGGACCTGAAGTGAATTAAACTTCATGGGATGAAAATGAACGGCATTCAGGAAAGGATATTAAACTTGAATCAAACCTGATTTATGAAAATCAGGGTTTGAGGACCAGGTAAATTTGGGAGTGGTTACCTGCTTTGCAAAGGAGCAGTCACCATAGGAGTTTTTAAATAGCATATTCCCACACTGTACTACAAGTATTTGATTTAGAAAATTGTGATTTTTCTTGTATAACTTTCAAGGGTACGTCTTGATATGAAGCTAGTCATACCTATAGCCATGCATCAATTGCCAACTCACTGGAATACATCTCTGGACTCCAAGAATAAGGCCAACAACCAGCTGGTGTGATCTAAATAGAGGTATGCATCGCCTTTTGAGAACTCTTCCAACTCTTTAATCCTTTCACTTTCAATCAAAAAAACTAGAAGACAATTTCAAGGATAATTTCCACAACATCAGATATTAGGTTGAACTATATGAAGCTGCTATTTTTTAGGTCAAAAACAGTCAAATATCAGCAATTTCATATAATTCAACCTAATATGATAATTATTCCAGTAGTTTGTCTGTACCTCTCTTGCCCTTCACTAAAGCTAAAAGCTTGAGTATATTTACTTTTCAGGTCAAAATACTGGTGGACTTATAAATGCCTGTGCACATAAATACTGAGAAATTATTGGGTTGGGATTAAAGATGCATCTTGGATAAACCATGTATATAGCTCATCCTTTTATTGTGCTGGTCTCTGGTGCCTCTTATCTGACTTTAGGAATTTCAGACTATGGAAAACAAGAAAAGAAGTCCAAAGGCTTGATCTTTCAACCCATGGGAAATTCTGTCTGGGACATGGGCCAAAGGAAGAACAAGGGAAAATATAGCAAAATCTGTATCATGTTACAAGTTTAGTGGAGGAAGAGCACAGCAGAGCTGTGAGCAGAAAAACAAAGTGTGTGGCTTCCTCCTTTCTAAAATAGAGTATTGCTTAATGTGTCCTGCTTTTAAGATTCCAAGCATAAGACAAGACACCAAGTACACGTTGGAAAAGTCCTATCTGCATAGTCATCTAAAATGAGACAAGCTTAGCTTAACTAAAAACATTTTATTAACAATGTAAAATGTTAAGTATTTTTACGATCTGAGCTAATTCCAGCATGCCCTATAAGATTTAACACTATGCTGATGTGCAGACATCATGCTTCAGATTTCAATTAGAACAAAATATGATAATACTCAATTTTACATTTGAGGGTATATGTTACTACACCATTTCCTAACTGGATTACTTCATTCTCCAAGAAGCTGAAAAAGACACCATTGGATCGAAAGGAAATTAGTTGCCCATATGCATTGTAGGCAGTTATTAGGATTATTGTGTATTTACAAAATTTAAATACTTTTCATATATGGTTTTTGTTGCATTATAAATTAAGATATTTTTACGTTGAAGCTCTTAGATTCTGACAGAGTGGAAGACTAAACGTAAATGAGTGCAGAGAAAGCAATAGGTTGAGGTGGTATACGTTTGATTATAATATTATTCCTAATATTGGTTGGATTTTGAACAGTTTTGCAGTTTTAAATAGATTTCTATATTTAAAGACTCTCATATGTGATCATTTGTTGACATGAGATCAGCAAGAGCTATAGATATACTATTATACATGAAATAATTTTTCTCTGTGTAATACTTAAAAAACCTTTAAATAATTTAAAAATCATAATTCTTGCATCTGTCATGGTGTGGTTTGGAGCAGACATGCACAATGTCAGCTTTAAAAATCCTTTTAAAAACAGCCTGCTTTTCGAATCTGTCTTTTTTTTTTTTCTTGACAGCAGCTGCTTTCAAATGTAAAATCATTTCAAAGGGCAGCGGGAGGTGGATAAAAGTAATAAGGAAGCATAGAAAACATAGTCAAAAACCAATAACTGTGGTTCAGCTGTCTGGAGGTCCTCGGGTTCAGTGATATTTTCAGGTCTTCCTAGTGGTGGTTTCCAGGAGGAATCACCTAGCTTGAGACGAGACAGCACAGCCCAAAGAACCTTCTCTTCCGTCTTCTAACCAGGGGGTAGGGAGTTAGATTTAGAAGGCTGCTGTCATCTGTGATGGGATAGAATGTACATATGAGTGAGGTACAGACAAAACAACGTGTTTTTTTATGAATTGGCCTTAAAAATCCACCATCCTTCGAATCCAACTTTCTCAGCCTCGGCACCATTGACATTTTGGACCAGATCATTCTTTATTGTTGGGGGCTGTCCTGAGCATTGTAGGATGTTTAGCAGCGTCCCTGGCCTCTACTCACTAGATGCCAGTAGCACTCCCCTACCAGCTGTGACAACCGAAAATGTCCCCAGATATGGCCAAATGTTCCTGGGGTGGCGGTGAGGGTGAAGCAAAGAGCCCACAGTTGAGAACCACTGCTTAGAGTTAAATCTAAACTGCTTAGAGGCAGTTTTTCACTTGGGAGATGTATACTTCTTTGAAAAAGCCCATGCTTTGGAGTAAAGCTGGCTTCTTTCCTACACTTTACCACTTACTAGTCCTGTGACTTTGAAAGTGTCACTTAAGCTCGTTAGGCTTCATTTTCTCCATGTGTAAAATAAGGCTCAGTAATACTTACCCTAGGTGAGAATTAAATGAAATAATCTATTAAAACCATTGAGCTTGGGTGAGGACATTGGTGCCTAGCATGGAGGAAACGCTCAGTAAATATAGCTATTATTAACTATTTTCCTTTACATAGGACCTTGTCTTACCTCCATTCACCTACTTTATGCCTCGGGAAGAAGCTTCAGCTATTTCTCGTTGAGTCTTTCCCTAGCACTTTCTATAGATATCTGCACACAAGGGCATTCAGAGAAGATTGTCAGCTGTTGAATTCACAAGTGGTGGTTTGAAAATTTTAATATGATGACAAGTAGAGAAAGAAATAAACCAGTAAACCAAATACAGTTTAATGAGCTGGGTTTTTGGGAAATAGTGCAGTTCGACAGAGACTGTGGGTAGAAACAGCCTGTTGGAGCGGAACTGGCCAATGTGGGTTGCAGAGGCTGGAGAAGGACCACAGGGAAATAATCTGGAAATTGCTAGCTGGGGCAGCGCTAAGATATGGTCAGAATGGAACTAGGGGCAACAAAATGGCTGGTTGGCTGGCAACTCTTATATACCTAAGCTTTGCCGGGATTAGTTGCACTGCCCTCCCAGAGCAGAGCTAAAATGTTCCCTCCTTTCCCCATCCTAATGTTGAAGATGCAGGACCTTGAAAAAGAGCCCAGAATCAGGAGTCAGATGAAGTGATTGATATAGTGAAGAATTGTGCCCCACTTCAATAAAACTGGCTTGTAGATGAGGGTTGGTTTTCTTGATTACTGAGAGCCTAGACGCTCAGGAAACTATCAGGAACAAATGAGTCCTGGCTTTCTGGTCCTCTTACATAAATTGTCATCCAAGTGCCCTGGCTTTCCCTCCCCATCCCCCAAGGCTCCCATGTGTCATATTTATTTGTAAATTAGCATCACCCACTGAGTTGACAGTGTTCCTTGGAATGCTGCACTATGTTACACACGTAGATGAAACTAGAGTAGCAAGTCAGAGCCAGGGAAGAAAACAGGTGCCCCAGCTGGGCACATCAGATTAATCAAACACAGCCTCCCCCTCCAGGCTCCCCAGATTAAAATCCTCTCTTAATACTCACACTCTGCTTATGTGGAGAAAAACAGGACTCTGTCTTTTTCACAGTGAAAAATAATTCACTATAATCTGGATGTCAACATTTTGAGGCAAAAAAATAGGACATCTCTCTTTTACAGTTAAACTTGCCCCAAATAGTTAAGATGCTGAAAGCAATGTCAAATCCTATATATAAGCCTGATTTCTCAGAAGAATAACTGAGATGAATCATAATATATTTGGAGCAGATAGAAATGATAACCATACTCTCTCATCATTTTTAGGACTCTTACTTCTTTAACCACCAAATGACCAGTGAACTTAACCTAATTGGATATGGCCAAGATACAGCAGACCCTGAACGGTAAAGAATTTTATTTTTTGGTATCTCTTTGAATACTGACTATACTTCCCAAAACTCAGGTTCAACTGGAAGTTAATGCTTCCTTGGAACAGAATCACCAAAACTATGAAGATACTAATAGGAAAGAAAAATCTTATTTCTATTTCTATGAGACTTGGAGATCTATTTCCTGAATTCCCATTTATTTCCTGAATTCCCTATATGCTTGCCTTTCTTCAGTCATTTAAGAGACTTGGAAGTGACCTCACTGGTATTTATATATTATACAATAAAATGCAATTCTGATGTGTATCGTTCCCACTACATGAGGAAATGTCTACATACGTTGGTATGTTGTATTTACAAAGAAAGTGTGCACGTGTGTGCTGTGGTGGTATATTTGCTCCCATTCTCTATTTTTCAGATATTAAAAGCACACAGGTATTATGAGATTTGTATCAAGACTGACCCTTGTATCTGTGCATTCATTACAGTGAATCAAAAAACCTTTGTGCTATTGAAATTCTCCTCATTCAGTCTTCTTTTCATATATATATATATATATATATATATATATATATATAAAACATTCACGTGAGTGCTATATACACACATGCACACACACATACGTATATAGCATTCATAAGTGAATAGGAAGTGTTAGGATTGATGAGAAAGTGCTCAGATGTTAAGCGAAGGACAGACTGCCTATTAAGGACGACTGCTGGTTTGGGGCACCTTAGTTGAGCATTTGTGACACCTTTGCCTAGCCTGGAGCTTGTCTGATAATCACCTAGGGCTGAGGTGACACAAAAGCTCAAAAATTCTTGGCAGAAATTCAGAGCAGCTTTCTACACTCTAGGAGGCTGACACCTGCAGTAAATGCTGAAATTCACTGAGCAGTAAGTCTGCCTGGAATGGCTTGAAGTCAATTCAAAGCTAAGGAAAGATGTCTTCCCACATACTGAAATCCTGTCTCTGAAGTGAGGGGCTGTCAACAGAATGTGAGCAAAATGGGATGTTTCCCCACTCATTCTAAACTTTCTGCGCTAATCCATCTGAACTTGCTGGGAAATCTTTGATTTTTATTGGAAATGTTTGAGACTTTTATGGTATCTTTTCTCCAAAGTGCATACCCTCAGAGAACTGTAACTTAGGAGAGTTTTAAATGTGAAAATAAAAAGTGAGAAAGGGAAGAGGAGGCAGGAAAGCATAGCAGAAAGTGAAAGAAAAGGAGAGTAGGGTATTCAGCCATCAGTAAATTCAAACCCCAGTCATTTAATGTTTAATTCTTGGATGTTTAATGTTTAATCCCTACTAAAGCCAGGGATGCTGGAGTCCCCCAAGGTACAGTAATACCATTTCTCTATCGCTCAAATTTCTTTTGCCAATAAAAGATTTTTTACATAAATGATATGTTAAGAAACAGAAGGACATGAACATGAGAAGTTTTCAAATAATAAACTGAGTGTTTGAGTTTAAAGCTATGTTCTCTAAGTCAAGAGGAGTGTTTATAATGGAACTGCAGTTGCACATTTCTAATCTGTTAAAAAAGGAGAACTTCAGCTAATCCCAGGGTTCCCAAACATAAAATGCATCAGCTTCATCTGAGGGCTTATTAAAGCACAGATTGCTGGCCCTACCTCCAGAATTTCTGAATCAGTAGGTCTGGGGTGGGCCAGGCAATCTGCATTTCTTACAAGTTCCTGGACCTGATGACACGGCTGGTCCTGAGACCACACTTTGAGAACCACTGAATTAATCAAAGCTCTCTGAAGTGCAGGGCTCTGTGTCAGGTGCTGGGGGTAATACGAGATGGGTCCAAAGAGAAAGGTGAACCTTGGCCTCAGGGATCTTTGAGTAACTAGGAGCCTTCATGAGAAATGCCATTACAGAGATACAAATACAATGCTTTGAGAATTCCCAGAGGGGGAAATTACTCCCATCTGTAAAGAAGACATTTGTGGAAAATTCCTGGGGCCTTGGTGTTCATGCTGGGTTACAAGGTATGGGGAGAACTTGGACATTTGGTGAAGTAGGGGGGCAGGCGTTCGGGATGGAGAAAGCAGTGTCAAAGGAGGAGGTCAGGGCAGGTCAAAGACAGGGAGGTCAAAGGCAGCCTGAATTTGGGTCCAAGTAAATGGTCCAGTCTGGCTGGAATGAAAGGCATATGAAGGAGGGGATGGTCTAAAATAGAACTACTTAGAATTCCCTAAATAAGACCATTCCTTCCCTTGCCTCCCTGCCTTTACACACACCATCTCTTTTTTCAGAAAAGTCTTTTCAGACTGCTCCGTGCTCCTACCTTCCTTCATGCTTCCAAACAATTGCTATAGCCCTTGGTACATTGTCTGCTTCCAACCCTGTTTAGCCACCATTCTATGAGCAACTCTTTATGAAAGACTTAATAAATTTACCCTTTCTGCCCAGCTCTTCAGCTCCCACTTACTCCTCAACCCTCCTTAATTAGGCTTCCGGGCCCCCAATTCCAAGTAAGCTACTTTGGCCAACCTCACCAGTGACTCCCTTGTTGCTAAATCCTATGGACACTTTCAGTTCTTATCTAGCTGAACTACCCCACACTATCAGCCATTCCTTCCGTGCAACTTTCTTATTATACTATGTTGAGTTTCTTCTCAGTTTGTTTGTAAACTGCTCTTCTTTCCCCTCAAGCCTTACATTTTGGTATTTCAGGGCTCTTCTCTATGTACTCTCCATGGGTGGTCTCAACCATTTTTAGGGCTTCGATTACCACTACGCTGCTGGTGTTTACATCTGTATTTCCTGTCCTTCTAGCTCGCATGTCTCACCTCAGCATAAGACGTGCACATCCATCACAACCACTGGGCATTGCTCTTGGAGTCCCCCCACATCCAGAACTTCAACTGTCCTGTCCTCTACCTCTACTGGTACCGCTCTGTTCTAATTTAGTGATTGACACCATCATTCACTCTGCTTTCCAAGTCTGAACCCAGGTTTCATCCTTGATTCTGCCTTGGCCTTATGTACATCAGCCAACTGGTCATATCCTCTTCTCCAAGCCCCGGTCTTTAGGTCAGATTGTAAGCATTTCTCACCTGTCTTATTGTACTTGCCTACTAACTGAATCCCTCCAGTGACCTCAGGATAAAGTCCAAACCTCTTAACGTGAATTAGAGGGGCCTCCCCCAACCTCTCTAGTCTCTCTCTCTCTTTTCTTTTTACATATACTGCAATTTTATTTCAATCGCACAAACGAAGTTAGCATGTAGGAAATTTAAATGAACAGTACGGCAAAAATAGCAGAGAACAAAAAACTCTAATAAGGAAGTACACCTAAAGCATGAGAATTCAACATTCATTAGTGTTTCATCTTCAGTTTTGATTGACACCTGATGCTTGCAAAATTTTGAAACAAACTTTGAGATCATGGTGACTATTCTGAAGAGATTTCAGCACCAGCACTAAGATTTGTACATTCAGTTGGTTTGCAATTGACTTGTTAGCCATTTACATAGTGTATAGTACAGATTTGTCACAGGTCAGATCACAGTGTTGAAGGAAAGAAGTACCTTCCCGTAATTAGAAAGGATCCCCTAAACTGCACTCAGCTTAAGACATCCGATGTACAAGAGCATGAAAACCATCATAATATTGTGCCTCCAAGGAACATAGTTTTGATAAGGAAAATAACCTAAGCTTCTGTTTCCCATTTTAATTACTGAAATCTCTAACAATGACAAAACTGTCACATAGGACAGTAAATGTATACAGTAATTCAATCAAACTTCTTGGAAAGAACACATTTAGCAATCTGGGATAATGCAGAACGACAGGAAATAAAACGTGATTCAACACTGGTTCTTTCTGTCATTTTACACAGACGTCATGTTAATATTAGACCAAGGCACAAAACATTTAGTGCATAAACCACTTTCTTTTTTAAGATCTAGCATTTTTACTACAGTCTTTTATCTTACTTTGGACCACTTGTACCCAGTACTCTATCCTACTATAGACTGTTTAACTTAATCAACAAAATCAAAAGTGATTTCTGAGCAGATTTATGGGGGACATAAACATTTGTATCATCAAAGTGTTTGCATAACCAAAAGTACAATAATAAAGATGAAAATGCCACCTATTTCTTTTAAAAAGTAGTACTTCATAAGCTCGCTGCATCTTTAATGTCTTCACTATTGGATGACAATGAATAGTTGATAGAAAAAAAGAACTGTATACTTGAATTATGATAGCTCATCCATCACAGATCTAAAAATGAAGTTTCTACAGAAACAGAACTATTTTAACAAGGGAAGAAAATTCCCTCATTCAAACCTCTTTGAAGTGGTAATGGCTGCAAACTTGCAGCACTTAGAAAACTATGCTATCAACAAGTTCTGTCTTTAAGAACTTAGATTAAGAAATCTAGATAGCAGATGAAAGTGGATTATTTCTTCAAAATTTTAGTAAAACTACTGATAATCAAAAGTTTCAAAGCAAATATGGCACATAATAACTCAAGCATAAATCAAGATGGAGAGCCTGGAGAATTTTGATTTCCTAAAATTTCAAAAAATTCTATCATTGCAACATACAGGATTTCTCCCCTATTTTAATCTTAGAAGTTTCAAAGAAAAGGGAGTGGATAACATACACACACGTGAGTGCCCACACAAACACGCACGCACGCATGTACACACGGTGATAAGTAGAGTATCTAGTTCCTTCTTCCCACCACCTAAATCTCACTTTATTTATTAAAAGAAAATTATGCAGGACCCCCCTCACTGTTTTCCCTTTATCTAATGATTTCTGTGACCTTAATTGCTGCCATCACTGTTACTTTTCTAGTATTTCAACATAAGAGTCAAAAGCAGCTTTGTAGTCAGGAATGTGTACCTGAACACCTGTATAACTGCAGGGCGCCAAGGTAATAACTGCCAAATTCAGGGATGGAACTTTTGAGTTCCACAGTAAGATGTAATTCATGTGAAGCTCAGAATCATGTTTCAGACCATTGAACTTACTCAAGTTAAAATACAAATAGCTGAAGACATGATGTAAAAGATTAAGTACTTGATGCTGTTAACATATTTACCAATTAAAGTCACAAAATATTCCATATTATTATTCATGCAGATAACTGAGAACGAAGATAGTGCAGAAATTAACTTTAAATAAAAAATTATTCCTTCCCTTCCTTCCACTCCCCTATACTCTACAAAATGTTTTCCCTGGGACTAGGCCTTGAAAAGGCCACTACATATTAGTTTGACATGCATTACTGTCTGCAATTTAAAAAAGCTAGTTTTGTGGTGGTTTTTAAATTTTATAATTTATAATTACATTATAAAAATGTCCACATGCATAAATCTAAAAAAGGTTGAAAACCTACAGTGAATCTACAATATATTGTTTTACATTTGACCACTGGTTTGTGTTATGTAGGAGTCACAGATTTGGTAAAGCATTGTAACAATTTAGGAAGGCATCTAAATCTTTAAATTATGGACAAATTTTATGTTTGAATCTACAAAACTGCATGAAGGCTAAACTCGAGAGACTTCCTATCATTCTAAAATTCCTCACTCTGAACAAATCATTTTTAGGACACTTTCTTATAAATATCACCCTTTGAAAGCACATACAATTCTGTTTGTTCCACATTTTATGATCTTAACCTACATAGGGCTGAACTCAATTATTCATGGAATATCAAATATGATAGGAAGACAAACCTGAGAGAAACATTTACAATACAATAGCATAACTTGCTAAATTCCTCATCACCATTCTCTGAAAAAAAACTTCTCAAGCCTTTCTCCTCTTTATTTTAGCAATGGATTCTGGAAAATGTGCGATTTTCTCTTGACATGAAAATATTTCAATGCATGGTGATCTTGCCTGATAGATTCAGTATTTTCTGCATAACTGATGCAGGAACTCCTATACGACTCTCTTCCATCCTGTTGTAAAGGTCAGAAAAAAGCAGCAAACTGGGAGGGAAACAGCTTATCACCAGGGTAGTAATGTCTGAAGGCTTTCAAAGTATGTTGTTTTTTCCCTGCTTTGTCTCCGTTTTCTTCTTACAGCTCACAAAATGTAAGGGTTTTGTTGTTGTTACTACAGTTGTTCTTTGTAGGTTTTTTTTCCCTTTCTCCAGATTAAAGTCCTATCTCTCCTTAGTTTGATTCTCTATGTAGTATTTGACTTGCTCAGTTCCTGCCTGACTGCATCAATGAGCTCTGCTTTTAGCTTAGTTAATTCTTTTCTCATTTCAACTAAAACGTCCTGCTTCAGCCTGTCATAGTACAGTCCCTCTGTCTGGACTCCGTTGGCACTGGGCTGTGACGAGGGCGCAGATTTTGGTCTGTGTAATGAATCATAGGACGTGTTGTCAAAAACAATCTGATTTTTCCTTGGGGAATCCCATCTGGAAATAACAGGTGACTTGCTGCCATTCATTGTATTTGTTCTTTCCCAAGGTTTTCTTGTCGGTTCAGGTGTACTTGTTGAAGAGGCCTTAGAAGTTACAGGCTCTGAATCTTCATTTTTGTCCTCTTTTTGTTCTGTTTCTGTTGTTGATCCCTTTTCAGCAATTCTTCTCCTCCTGGCCAGCAGGGCACTCATTTCTTCCACTAAACCACTACCCCCTAACGGAAGGGATCCATTTCCACGACCCGTATCTGTTTTAGATGAGGCCGAATTCACACCAGTGGTGTTCCCTCCGCTTGGGAAGGAGGCATCCTCCATCCGTGACACTCTCCTAAGTTTTGCTCCAGCAACTGCAGCTGCAGGTCCAGTTAAAGGGCGATTGTCTTCAGACATGGATCCCGAAAAAAATCCAGATGCCGGGAGGGGAGGAGCAGGAAGTGGGGGGGGAGGAGGGGGTACCTGATTAGGAAGAGGTGGTGGAGGAGGCGGAGGCGGGGGCCCTGAGGACGGAAGCGGAGGGGGTGGAGGGGATCCTGGGGGAGGAGGGAGCGCGGCTGATGCCTGGGCAGGACCTGGTGGGAGTGGAGGAGGGGGTGGAGGTGTAGGTGGTCCCAAGACAATGCCCTGTTGGGTTGGAGTCTCGGGCCGGCTGAGAGGCTGCCTGCGAGCCTGGCTTAGAAGCAGAGGTGTCTCCCAGCACAGAGTTTAGAGGAGTCTCCACAGAGGCAGGGGCAGCGGCATTTGCCATTCTTCGCTCTCGCTCCCATTCCAGCTGCGCCCTTTCTAGCTGCCCTTGCCGCTCTCTTTCTGGCCTTTCCCGGTCCAGTCTCTCCAGCCTCTCCCGCTCTTGTCTCTCCTGCTGCAGACGATCCTGACGTTCCCTTTCTTGTCTCTCTCTCTCCAGCTGCTCCTGTTCTAGTCAGTCGCTCCCGCTCCAGCCTTTTCCTTTCTAACCTCTCCCTCTCCAATCTCTCCCTTTCCTTCCTTTCTCTCTCCAGCCTTTCCCGCTCCAGCTCCTTTTGTCATTGCTGTTCTTGTAGTTGCCTTCTTTGAATTTCCAATTCTTCTTGTGATGGGCCATTCTGAACTTCAGCAGGTAGTTGTGAATTTTGTCTAGGCAATGTTGGCCTTGTTTCCTGTGAATGCAACACTTCTAAGGCGTGCGTCATGGCACTTGCGAAGACGCTGGCATCTTCTCTGCTGCCAAAGTTGAGACCATACACCTGTCTAGCATCCCACCATTGGTGGAAGGTCTGTGTAGCTTGATTGTACTTCAACCCTTTAGGAATGGCACAATATATCATGACCTGCTGGTCCTGAATCTTCCCGCCCACCACTCTGAATGTGTTGTTGCCTGTATGATGATATAGATGAACTCTGATGAACCCCGTTGAACCACCAGCTGGCACCCACTTTTTATTGGCATCATCATAAACCATCACAGCAGCTCTTGCCTGACAGATACTCTGTTCACTTATTATTTTAAATGTATCCTGCCACTCCCTTCTGGTTTGCAGAGTTTCTGCTGAAAAATCAGCTGATAACCTTATGGGAATTCCCTTGTATGTTATTTGTCGCTTTTCTCTTGCTGCTTTTAATATTTTCTCTTTACCTTTAATTTTTGTCGTTTTGATTGCAATGTGTCGTGGCATATTCCTCTGTGGGTTTATCCTGTATGGAACTCTCCATGCTTCGTGGACTTGGATGATTGTTTCCTTTCCCAGGTTAGGGAAGTTTCCAGCTATTATCTCTTCAAATATGTTCTCAGGCCCTTTCTCTCTCTCTTCTCCTTCTGGGACCCCTATAATGCGAATGTTAGTGTGCTTAATGTTGTTCCAGAGGTCTCTTACACTGTCCTCATTTCGTTTCATTCTTTTTTCTTTTTTCTGCTCCACAGTAGTGATTTCCCCTACTCTGTCTTCCAGCTCACTGATCCATTCTGCTTCATTTACTCTACTATTGATTCCTTCCAGTGTGTTTTTCACGTCAGTTATTGTATTGTTCAACTCTGTTTGGTTGTTCTTTATATTTTCTAACTCTTTGTTAAAAAATCCTTCTGACTTATCCATTTGTCTCCCAAGTTCTTGGATCACCTTTACAATCGTTACTCTGAACTCTTTCTTGGGTAGATTGCCTGTCTCCACATCACTTAATTCTTCTGGAGTTTTATCTTGTTCCTTCATCTAAAACACATTCCTCTGCCACCTCATTTTGGGTTAATTACGTTTCTCAACTTTGGAGAAGTAGCCTTCTGTAGGAGACGTCCTATGGGTCCCAGCAGTGCACTCACCCAAGGGCCAGGGGCCAGCGGTCCCAGGGTAGTGTCTGGCCTGTGTTTGCAGACTGCAGTCTACTGGATCGCAGTTTTCTTCCTTCTGATTTCTGCCCCCTGGTGGGTGAGGCTGGTCTAGAAGCTTGTGTAGGCTTCCTGGCAGGAAGCGCTGATGCCTGCCCACTGGTGGGTGGAGCTGGGTCCTGGCCCTCTGGTGGGCAGGCTGTGTGATCAAGAAGTCTTTAGGCAACCTGTCTGCTTATGCATGGGGCTGTGGGGCTGTACTCCCACCCGTTAGTTGTTTGGCCTGAGGCATCCGGCACTGAAGCCTACAGGCTGTTGGGTGGGGCCAGGTCTTGGTACTAAAGACCCAAGCAAGATGTCTGCCTCAAGGAGAGTTCATGCCGATGAATAATCCCCAATATATCTGCCACCAGCTTTTATGGCCCCAGCATGAGCCACAGCCACCCCCTCCCCCCCCACCTCCCCAGGAGACCCTCCAAGACCAGCAGGTAGGTCTGGCCCAGGCTTCTATGAGGCTACTGCTTTTGCCCTTGGTCCTGGTGCACGTGAGATTTTGTGCAATTCCTTTAAGAGTTAAGTCTCTCTGGGCTTCCCTGGTGGTGCAGTGGTTGAGAATCTGCCTGCCAATGCAGGAGACACGGGTTCGAGCCTTGGTCTGGGAAGATCCCACATGCCGCGGAGCAACTGAGCCCGTGAGCCACAACTACTGAGCCTGCGCATCTGGAGCCTGTGCTCAGCAACAGGAGAGGCTGCGACAGTGAGAGGCCCACGCACCGCAATGAAGAGTGGCCCCCGCTCGTCGCAACTAGAGAAAGCCCTTGCACAGAAACGAAGACCCAACACAGCCAAAAATAAATATAAATAAATAAATAAATTTATAAAAAAAAGAGTTAAGTCTCTGTTTCCCCCAGTCCTGTGGAGCTCCTGCAAATAAGCCCCGCTGGCCTTCAAATCCAAATGCTCTGGGGGGCAACTCTTCCCGATGCCAGACCCCCAGGCTGGGAAGCCTGATGTGGGCCTCAGAACTCTCACTCCTGTGGGAGAGCCTCTGCAAGGTCACCCAAGGCGGGGTGCGGTGGGTAGGAGGTTAAGGATTTGATTATATTTCAAGTGCACCCCTCCTACCGTCTCGTTGTGCTTTCTTCTTTATGCCTTTAGATGTAGAAGATCTTTTTCTGTAGGTTCCAGTCTTTTCTATCGATGGTTGCTCAGATGTTAGTTGTGATTTTGGTGTGTTCACGAGAGGAGGTAAGCTCAAGGTCCTTCCCCTCTGCCATCTTGAAAGACTCCCTCTAGTCGCTCTCTTAAGCCTCTTTTCTTTTTTTAAATTTATTTATTTTATTTATTTTATTTTTGGCTGCATTGGGTCTTCATTGCTGTGCGCAGGCTTTCTCTAGTTGCGGTGATTGGGGGCTACTCCTTGTTGTGGTGCGCAGGCTTCTCATTGCAGTGGCTTCTCTTGTTGCAGAGCACAGGTTATAGGTGTGTGGACTTCAGCAGTTGTGGCACATGGGCTCAGTAGTTGTGGCTTGTGGGTTTTAGAGCGCAGGCTTAGTAATTGTGGCGCACAGGCTTAGCTGCTCCGTGGCATGTGGATCTTCCCAGACCAGGGCTCGAACCCGTGTCCCATGCATTGGCAGGCAGATTCTTAACCACTGTGCCACCAGGGAAGCCCTTAAGCCTCTTTTCTAACCACTTTCCCAAATAATGAAGTGCTTGTAGTTCATCAAAATGCCCTGATCTGTCATCCCCTCAGACACCTTCACACATTCAGAATCTTCTGCCTAGACTGTCTTCTTTACATCTTTTTCTTTAGCTAATTTCAATTTATCCTAAAAAATCTCAGCTCAGATACTTTCCAAAAAGAAATTCTCCTTCCCCATTTACAACTAAAATCTGACTAGGTGAGAATCCAATATGCCCTTGTAGCAACCTGTATCTAACTAATGGTTGCATTTTAAGCGCTATTTTTTTTTTTTGTCTTTCCAATAGTATGTGTGTGTGTGTGTGTGTGTGTGTGTATCTGTGTGTGTGTGTTATCTCTGTGTGTGTGTGTGTGTGTGTGTGTGTGTTAGTTGTTTCCAGAGTTCACATGTCATACCCTGAAGGCTCCATCACAATCTGTGCAAGGGGAGGCTTATGTCATTTGAAAAAGCTTCCCAGGTGATTCTCATCCCATTCTGTCCTGTTGAGATGGAAAGCCTCTAGGGAGAGTCATCCCCAGCACCTGACACAGAATCTGGCATATTGTAAGTGACTATCGCATGTTGGATGATGGTGGGGACAAGGAATGATGAGGTGAGAAGTCTGTTTTTCCTTCAATGGACAATGTGTAGACACATCAAATTTGTGAGTAGTGGCTCAACATAATTAGAGTAATGTATTTAGAAACTGACGTGTGATCAGTGATGAGTGGATTAGATTGGAGGAGAGGGGTGGGGGTATAGCATATGTCACGCTGAATCCTGGGCAAATGTTGTAGAGATTGCAAAGGATCTGGGGTAACCAGTAAAACTGCCTAGAATGGAATTCCCTGGTGGCACAGTGGTTAAGAATCTGCCTGCCAATGCAGCGGACATGGGTTCGATCCCTGGTCTGGGAAGATCCCACATGCCGTGGAGCAACTAAACCCATGCACCACAACTACTGAGCCTGTGCTCTAGAGCCCGCGAGCCACAGCTACTGAGCCTGAGTGCTGCAACTACTGAAGCCCGTGAGCCTAGAGCTCATGCTCCGCAACAAGAGAAGCCACCACAATGGGAAGCCCACGCACTGCAACGAAGAGTAGCCCCCGCTCGCCACAACTAGAGAAAGCCCACGTGCAGCAATGAAGACGCAACGGAGCCAAAAATAAATAAATTAATTAAAAAACAAAACAAAAAACTGCCCAGAATGACATTCAGACACCAACTTGAGGCACAGAAAGTCTTTATACGAGGTGCTGGGCAAGGACCTAAAAAGTCATCTCCAGGCTAGCAGGTGGCATAACTGCTCAGTGTTCTTCAGCCGGATGCCAGAGAACTCTTCCGCCTGCTATGGCTAGGTTGGTTCTAGTTATGCACGTCCAGACTGGAGTGGATCAGGGGTGTAGAGAATGGGGGAACTGTTCCTAGACCCAGTTTAGTCTGGAGTAGGACTGTCTGTGGGAGGGGGCTCGTTCTAGAACAGCTGCAATTCCTGACTGATCCACTTCAGACAGACTCTAATGCATGGTACCACCAACCGAATTCTAGACAAGAGTAAATGTATTGACACACTGCACAGCATTCATGAAGTCAGAATTTTGGAAAAGGTGAAACTGTCTTTCAGGCTTAAATTATTTCTGCAGTGTTTTGTCTGATTACAGCCTGCATTTAGAAGATGCTTGTCCTTCACTTTCCCATCTCCTTTTAGCCTTTGTCAGTAACTTTGCAGGCTCTACACAGGTGGTTCCATTTGTAATCCATTTGACACAGCAAGACTCTCATAATTAATGAAGCTCTCTACAGCACTGCCAGTGACCTGGAATGTAGGACAGGAGAGGTGCTGAAGCAGAGGAAAGGACAGCGGGCTGAGAGCCAGGAGACCTGGATGTTGCCGGGAGGCTGCCGGGAGCTGGAGCCTAGCAAGGGAGTTTTCTTCTGTGCACCTCTGTCTCCAGCCTTAAACTGGAAGCACGGAAGCAAAGGTCCCGTCTCAAATAGAGGCATAATCACTAACCATTACAATTCCTGCTCTTGGCCACCTTCCTTTATTTGTCACTGAAAATCAATTTAAAGCATATTGTTTTTGAGTCAAGTTTTGATTGTGGTGGGAAGGCGGGAAGATAGGATTCAACCTTGAAATGCTAAAATCAACATGGAAGAGTTTTTGAGTTGAGGGACAGGATGGAGTCTGGAGAACAGGGGATTCAGAGCATTTCCAGGGTGGGTTCCCCACCCGCACCCCATACGTGCCCGGCAGGATTTCCACATGGTCAGGGCTTGAGTAGGAAAAAGGGGGACCAGGAGCAGTATCTTTTCCCTTTTTCTCTCTGCTTCAAACTCACGTGTAAATGGAATGAAAAGAGAAAGGAAAGAAGCAGCCAGAAGGAAAACAGATGGCTCTCTATAATGCTTTTCATCCAGTTAGAATTATGTTTTGACAATAAGGTCCTACAGAAAAAAACTGGAACACGTTTTCCCACATTTCACCCCACACCATTTTCTGCATAGATTAGACCTGTATAATAAATAAATCGCCTGAAATGAATTCCAGGAAGGTCATGGGGCAGCCCCTATGCTCTATCTTGGTATACGCAGAGAGAGGGATCTGGCTGATCTGCTTATTAAAATAGTGCCGCATGCATCTGCTAAAAAATGTTCCCATGGTGACTCCAACAGACCTGCCTTCCTTCAGGCCTTCTCAGACACCCCAGTGGAGACTCGCATTCCCCTTCCCCACCGCTGCGCTCCCAGTGATGTCATGCTGTGAGTACACATTAAACATGCCCAGAACAGAGATGTATCTTCACGTGCTAAGGGTTCCCATTTCTCCCCCAAATGAAGAAATCTTAATTTCCCACAAGACTTCACCTGAATTTTAAAAATTATTTTAAAATCATACAGCATTACTCCCTCCTGAAGAAGTCCTTCTATCTCCTAGCTTTTTCCTTTTCATGGCCCAAATGGATTTAGGATTCAAGTCCTGGGCATCACTTGTTTCGATTTTTCCCTTTTCATTTGTGTTTTTACTCATAGTATCAATCATTCATTACTATTATTATATTTTTAAAATGTATTTAAAATTCTAATTATTTTTTTCCATTTATAAAAGTAATACAAAGTTATACAAAATATTTCTACTATAATTCTGGATTTTTTTGGCCACACCACTTGACATGTGGGATCTTAGTTCCCTGACCAGGGATCGAACCCACAACCCCTGCAGTGGAATCGCAGAGTCTTAACCACAGGACTGCCAGGGAAGTCCCAGTATTTCTATTATACTTTTTATGATTATAAAAATGTCCTAAGTAAAGAAAATAAAATTTCTATTTTTCCAATAACGCCCGATTCAAAAACTGTTTGATGAACTTTCACTAAATATAGAGGGAATGTTTCAGATATTTAATTTAAAATATAGGCTATGGCATCCATGAAACTCAGCCTGTGGGGCCCTGGGTTATCCTCCTAAGCAACTGGATGTGAAGTAAAAGAAGAGGCCCACGTGCTGTTGGTGGGGGGGACTTGCCTTACATAATAAGAAGGTGAGGATAGCTTCAGACATGAGCCCCAAATCCAAAGTCTCAGGGATCAATATTCTGGAGAGCTGGCTCAGGATCAACCTTTCATGGAAGCTACACATAGTCTGCTTCAGAGTGAAATGTAGCAGCTATTGTTCAATTTGATGATGATTTGGAGTTTTCCTGAACTAGGTTGGTGGGCCGGCTGGTAAATATCAATAATAACAATAACAATAATAATAATGCATCTGTTGAGCGCTTGCTCTCTGTAAGGTTGGTAGTAGGCATTGACAAGTCTTTAATCATTTAATCCTTACAACAATCCTCTGAAGTAGGTGGTCTAATTTCTTTTTCAGGGATAAGGAAATGTACATTTCCAGAAGTTAAACTACTTGTTCCAGGAAAATGGCAGAGCAAGCATCGGAACCCAAGGCTAGCCTTAACCATGCTTATTTCTAGCAGCAAACTTGCATGTTGTGTCCAGAGGGCTCTCATCACTACAACACTCTGTAGTAAAACACTGTTTTCTTAAAACCCTACAAAGCCTCCCAAACACTGTACCCATGACTCAAGCCAGGAACCCTCAGTCAGCAGGCCCTTCAGGGGGTGCTTGCGGTTACCTGATGCACCATATTGCCGGTCTCTTCTTTTCTTTTCTTTTTTTTTTTTTTTTAACTTTTCTTATTATTCAATTTTATTTTATTTTTTAATTGAATTTTATTTCTTTTATACAGCAGGTTCTTATTAGTTATCCACTTTATACCTATTAGTGTATATATGTCAGTTGCCCGCCTCTTATTTTCTGTTACCTGCCTCCGTCCCTTGCAGCTCAGGTCACACTACACTGTCTGGTGTTCTCACCTCCACCTCTCCACCTTCTGCCACGCTGCTCCTTGAGCCAAGCAGAGCTCCTGCTCTGCTCCCAAATCCTCTCCCTCCTCACCCAGAGGCAAGCAGCACCCTGCCCTCCCTCCTGCCTGGGCTTTGCTCGGTGGAAACGAGGTGTATCTTTCTTACTTCTAAAAACCCTTTCTCCACCCTCTATGGACCACTCTCTGAAGCTGATGCTTCCCTTCAGGCTGCTCTGGCCATATGTGCTTAGTGAAGGTGATTATTATTAGTCCATTGTACATATCTTCAGACTCTGGGGCTGCAAAGTTGGTTGCAGGTTGAACAAACATTTAATGTTTATGCTGGGTGTTATTCTACTACGTTCCGAGCATTTCTCTAGGTACTGAAGAGAAAACAGTTAACAAAAGCATACAGAGGCCCTTCCCTCACAGAACTTACATTCTAGTGAATATCCCCTTTCCCTTTCTGTGTTTCTGCTTCCTTTCCTGGTGTATACTCCCATAGGACAGTTCCAGAGACAGGCTACCTGGGATCACACCCCAGCCTTTCTACTTACAGTCTGTGTGACCTTGGCCAAGTTAGTTAACCTCTCTGTGCCTCAGTTTCCTGTAAATTGGGAAACATGAATAGCATTTCCCTCAAAGCTGTTATTAGAATTAAATAAGTTAATGTAGTTAATACATCTAAGGTATTTAGGATAGTGGCTGTGATATTGTAATTTATATATATTTGGTCTTTGACCTCATTCTTGGCACAGAGCTACCAAAACTCTGGGAACTTCCTTAGAGAGCAATAAAGATCTTTTGTTATGTTAATGATGTGACTTTTGGAAAACACCTGAGGATGGGGGCTGGTTGCTAGGAGAACCAACTACGTGATTGGAGGGTTAGAAATTTCAATCCCACCCCCTGACTTCCAGGGAGGGGAGAGGGGCTGGAGGTTGAATCAATTGCCAATGGCCAGTGATTTAATCAGTCATGTCTGTGTAAGAAGCCACTATAAAAACTCAGAAGGACAGGGTTTGGTGAGCTTCTGAGACTGGAGAGGGTGGTGCTCCTGGAGAGGGCATGGAATTTCCGCGCCCTTTCCCCATGCCTTGCCCTATGCATCTCTTCTATCTGGCTGTTCCTGAGTTATATCCTGTAATAGTAAACCGGTGGTCTGGTAAGTAAAATGTTTCTCTGAGTTCTGTGAGCTGCTCTAGTGAACTAACTGAACCTAAGAAGTTCATTGGACCCTCTGATCTATAGCTGGACGTCAGAAGCTCAGGTGACAACCTGGACTTGGGATTGGTGTCTAAAGTTGGGGGTGAGGGCGGGCAGTCTTTTAGGACTACTGAACCCTTAACTTGTGGAATCCGACGCTGTCCCCAGTTAGTGTCAGAATTCAGTTGAACTGCAGGACACCCAGCTGGTGTCCGATAATTGCTTGGTGGTATGGAAAAACCCCCATACATTGGAACTGGACGCAAAATCACAGTGGCAATATATGTTAATTACTATTATTACTTTGTTTAGGTAACACACAACACGTAGATGGCAGGGATCTTCCTTTGGAAGTGTTCTTAAGTCTCTTCCACTTGGCTGTAAACTTCTTAAAGGCAAGGGCCAAGTCTTCAGTCCTTTTGTGTTTGCCACACATGGTGTAGTGCTTTTCACAGCGTATACAATGAATAAATGCTCTTGACTTATAGGACCCATGGAGGTGTGTGCTGTGGCATCAGAGAGTTTCTCAGCTCCCCCTCAGAGCAAAACTGCATTCACCTGATACACTATTCTCATTCTCTTGTCTTCTCGAGGAAAGACAACTGTAGGCTCAATGCCTTCTATTGCTTGTGTAAAAAAAAAAAAAAAACTTGCTTTAATTTCTGAAGAAACAAGACCCAAGGTTATCATGTTAAAAACATCCTCTGCCTCAAAGAGAAATGACAAGACTCACCTTGATTTTTCAATGGTAAAGGCATAGTTTCCCTGAGTTTGCTTAAAAGGTTTTTCATTTCTCGCATGTCTCTGTAAAATTGATAAAAAGAAAAAATATCAGCTGTAAATTTTTGAAATGTAATCTCAAACCGTCTGTTCTGTGAGACAACTGAAGGACAAAGTCTGTGCCTAATTGTACCAGCTCGAGCTTCCAGTAGGCAAATATTTCATTTATTTTGCTTTTATAAGAAAAAAGAAAATCTGAGTTGGGTTGGCTCTGGAAAGAATAAGAACTACTCTGACAAACGTGTCCGCAGGGCATTCTGCTATAGGAGCCCTCATATCTGCCTTCAGTTGGACCTGGCTGAGATCAGAGAAGAGCCTCTGGTAACGAGGACAGTACTTCACGTTTCCGAGGGCTCGTGAAGGGCACACAACTAGAACAAC
The DNA here is from genome assembly GCF_965194825.1 of Balaenoptera physalus. Classification (NCBI taxonomy): domain Eukaryota; kingdom Metazoa; phylum Chordata; class Mammalia; order Artiodactyla; family Balaenopteridae; genus Balaenoptera; species Balaenoptera physalus. The sequence continues at coordinate 126,354,623 of NC_138890.1, forward strand.
AGGGGAACCCTGGGCAAAGCTGAGGCTGGGTGATGATTTTCTCATCTGGTCCGAGGGCTGTCCTGCCTGTGTGGGTTCACTCCCTGTCGTCTCTCATTATCGTGATTGGAATTCAGAGTAACACAGCTGTTAAGCATTCCCAAGGGTCAACATATTAAATTGACTTGGAATGTTTTTAATGTGCAGCCCAGTTTGAGACCCACAGATTTCTTAGGGCAAAGTGATAGGGAGAAGCAAGGAAGCCCCTTCCCAGACCAGGTCTACTGTGCCTACTTCTCCCAGTCACTCCCACCTCCTTTGCAGAATCTGAACTTTCAGGCTGAACTGAAATACCTCCAACGCTGAGGGCTAGACTCTCCTATTATTATTATCAGCCATAGCTTGCTCTCTGACAAGCTTACAAGGATTGGATAGAGATTCTGTGCAAGGTTTCTGAAAAGGAAAATGGCTTTGCTGAAGGATTACACACTGACCATGGCACTCTGGCAGATATTTCTTCCTGGGAATAGAGCAAAGCATTTTCTACTTTATAAATTAAGAGAAATCACTCATCATTTGTCTATAGCTCTATCAAACTGTGCCAAACAGCTTTATTGTTTGAATTGTTGGATTTCCAAGCATAGACAAAATCCCAGTTTTATTAATAGCACGTAATTACCACATGCTTCAATTTTCTATAAACACAGAAATTTGGTAATTAGCTTTAGAATTATATTACAATCTGAAAGTAGAACTACAATGGCTCTAAATGTCACTGTGTGATACATTTCTAAAAATAAAAAAGTAGTGTTCATTATCTTGTCAATGACTCAACCCCACACACACAGAGCCCTCGATGGAATTGCCTAGTATTCATTCAGCTGCTTCGTGCTGGCTCTGGGGACATCAGTAGCAAAGGACAAGATATCAGTGTGAAGGCCAATAAACAAGGGGCTTGTCCCTCTGCCTCACAGAATGGAATTTTTAGCATCTAGATGCATTTATGATTATATTATTGTTATTGCTTCCTTTTCCCAAATGAAATAGAATCACTGTAGAATCTCTTCTTCCCAAGAAAGAAACTCCCTCTCTAGCCATGAGCTACTGCTTGTTAAGACAAATGCATTAACTCACTTTGACCACTAAGGGGCCATCATCTACATCCTGTGAGAGTAAGAGAAGACAGCTCTTCGGAAAGCTGTCTGTGAACTGGACAGAGCCCTCAGCCCCTGACTGGCAACTGAATAGGCCATTCCATACACCTGAAATCTGAGAATCTACTGGAGGCACCTTTGCACAATTTTGAATTCTTCTCCCTTAAACAAATGGAAATTTTGGGACCCAGCCTGGTGGGTGAGCTGTGATGGGTATATAGATCCACCTTTCTCCCTTCCCAAGGAAGCACTCCATTTTCATCTCCACGGAGATGCAAGGCTGATGGAGTGGGCTAAGCAGAGGCCTGGGAGCCCACATCTCCTGGAGGTTCTGCTGTCATTCTGCAGATGGATTTGGACCCCTCACCGTCTCTCATCTCAGTTTCCTGAGAGCTCTGTTTCTGAATCTGAAAGAGAAAATCTCGACTCTCTCTAGCCCCTGAGTATTAACTAGAGGAGGATTGGCAGTCTATTTAGGGTAACTTCCCACTTACCTTTCAGTGTTCTCAATGTCTGTGGAAACCTGCCAGGAATGTTGCTGAATATCTACAGGGGATGATGAGGAGTCCTCTAGAGCAGGTGTTTCAGCACACTCTTCAATTTTGCAATCCAAACTCTTGGTTCCCCCTCCAGGCTCCTTTCCTAAGGGGGTTGGTGTTGGTAAAGAGAAGGGGATAAGAAATCATAAATGCAAATTCTATACCCAAGATATCATTGCAAACGTTGGCTATGCTTTGAGTCAAATGCTCCATTAACTCTAGAAACTTCTTTGAATACTAAAATAATGTGTATGTGTGTGTGTGTGTGTGTGTGTATAGCATATTTTCACAACATTCTGGGAAAGGTATCTGAGGTCAATGCAACCTGAAGGTCAAGATTAAAGTAAGGGCCCTGTCTTTGATGGAGTATTGGTGCTTTGTAACCCATTCTTTGTGAGTTAGATCGGATTAGCTACGGAGAAGAGATTCAGCCTGTGAAATTGTGCTGCTTTTTTGGTCCTCAGACGCAGGGGCAGGTAAAAGGGCCAGGAGCAGGTGACACCCAGCAGGAGGAATAGGAACCCCACTGCTCCCTCTGATTCTGACACTAGCCCTCTGGGCCTGTGAGAAGCAGCAGAGATTATGGACCTGCCTTCCATTTCCTTGGCTCTCCAACCTCCTTCAGTGTATCATTCTATGAGGAGAGAGCCCAGTCTCAAGATCCAGCCTCACTCTGCTGAGACCACAAAGTGCAGTCAACTAAAGCACCATGTACTGGGTAGCCGTCCACAGTAGTGAACTGCCAATGCACTAAGACTTGTATTTACCGGGACTGATCTCAAGGGAATAAATCAATACTTTCTGGAAACAAATCTCCGAATTGGTTAGGCCATAAATTCATGTGAAATTAAGTGGGAGTTATAGTCTGTGGCCCTGATATCCTCTGTTAATGTCTTTTATTCTGCCTTGAACTTCTGGGTATCTGCAAGGGTGTATCTTGCTATCATGGAAATGGCATACGAGGCCCAAGAACTGGGTTTTAATTTTTTATTTGTGTGTGTGTGTGTTTTTCTACTGTGCCGCATGGCTTGCGGGATCTCAGTTCCCTGACCAGGGATCGAACCTGGGACCCCAACAGTGAGAGCGCCGAGTTCTAACCACTGGACTGCCAGGGAATTCTCAAGAACTGGGTTTTATTTATTTATTTTTATTTTTTTAATATACCTTTATTGTAGTATAATTGCTTTACAATGTTGTGTTAGTTTCTGCTGTACAACAAAGTGAATCAGCTATATGTATACATATATCCCCATCTCCCCTCCCTCTTGAGCCTCCCTCCCACCCTCCCTATCCCACCCTTCTAGGTCATCACAAAGCATCGAGCTGATCTCCCTGTGCTATGCAGCAGCTTCCCACTAGCCATTTTACATTTGGTAGCGTATATATGTAAATGCTACTCTCTTACTTCATCCCAGCTTCCCCTCCCCACTCTGTGTCCTCAAGTCTGTTTTCTACGTCTGCATCTTTATTCCTGCCCTGCCACTAGGTTCATCAGTACTGTTGTTTTAGATTCCATATATGTGCATTAGCATATGGTATTTATTTTTCTCTTTCTGACTTCACTCTGTATGACAGACTCTAGGTCCATCCACCTCATTACAAATAACTCAATTTCGAAGAACTGGGTTTTAAACCTGGCTTTTTCAGTTGTTCATTAACTCACTCATAATATTTCCTGAGTGTCAGCTAAGTATCGGGTACTGGGTTTGGTACTAGAGAGACAGAGGTGAAAGAAAGGATAGTCTTTGTCTCATGGAGCTTAAAGTGCTAGAGATAGACAATTTAAAAAATATACAAATAATTATAAAGCTGTTGTATAATATTATGTAGTCTGGTATAAATGGTAGCTATATTGTTGCTTTCACTCTTTCAACCAGTTTTATTTGTATTATGTAGCTACATCTCCAGACTGGTTGTTAAGAAATCGTTACAGCCGGTATCATTGAATATTCATGAGATAGCAGCTCCACGTGGTTACCTCATAGCTCAATTTCCCTAATCATGATATGATTGTTTTTGTATGTTTAAAAAAATAAAAAATAAAACAAAAACACTTATGAAAAGGAAGGCTGTTTATGGTAAAATCTAATGGGAAGCTTTTCCCTTCGATTCCTGATCTGAAGGCGACTAGCAAAAATCTCATCCCTGTCATTTCTAACCCATGTAGTAGCAACACAAGGAGAAAGAGACAAGCAATTAACTGGTAATTAACTGTACAGCATTCATCAGCCTGTAGTAGAGATGGACCTCTGAATATTCAGCCAAAGCACAAACACAAGTTTACTGATGAAAACTTTTGATCCTTTTGTGTGTACTTTATGCACATTGATCCTGGGTGATGGAATTGCTCTTCCAATTTTATGGTATTGCTGTTGGGTAGAAATTAATTAAGTACATAGCATATTACCATTAAGTACATAGCATATTACCATTTCCCAGTTGGAGGGCATTGACCTCTTAAAAGCACTTGCATTGAATCTCCTGGTAGAGTGCACACATGCAGTCCATTTGGCACCTACCTCTGAGCAGTCAGCCTTGGGATGTGAGTCTGAGCAGGAGCGGCTAGGACTTGAGAGAGAGACAAAAGGGTGGTGTCCCCCCAAACAGCCCTCTGCTTTTCAAAGCTCTAAAGGAGAGGGCCACCTGAAAGCACACATGGCTCCTGTTCTGCTCTTTTGGGTTTGAAATGCCATGGAGATTGGAGTATGGTTTGGACAGCAAATGGTGGATGAAGAAGATTCACACAAAGAAATTCTCTGCTTTATGGGCTCTGCTTGGCGTGGGGCCACTGTAGCCCCTACCCTGTGGTCAGGACCTTAGAGCCCAAAACTTTCATTCATGGGAACAGGGAGGACTCAAGGTAGTAGCGTGATGTTCCTTCTTGGAGTCCTCTAGCTCCTTCATATTTACGCCTCTTATACACGAACACATACGTCAAGTCCAATCCACAGCCACTTTGTGTACACTTACTGCCTGTACTAATTCTACTTACATAAGACAAAAACATTCTAAAAAAAAAGTAACATAACTATTCATGTATTCCTGAAACATGCCTATGAGCTTGCAATGCCAAGTACACCCTCCTTTCCCTCATTTTCAGAGACTAGATATAACTCTGCTAATGCGGATGCACAAGAATGAAAAATTTGGATGCTGGACTTGCAGTTTGGTGCTTTCTGTTAGCTTACAAAATCTCTGCAGAATTTTGATTATATTATATCTTCTCTGGCTGGCACATCTTGAAAGACAGGAGATTGATAGGAATTGTAGGGATTTTCAATTCCAGAACATACGTGGGGAGATCATAGTTGCTCTCATTTACTGATAGCACTGACTTTACGCTGGGCATCCTTTGCCACTACAGTCCCTGTTTATTGCCTTCATAGAACACTTATCACTAATAGAAAATTATTTTATGTATTTGCTAACTGGTTTATTATTTGCTCACCCCAACCCCACTCTCATCTCCCATCTCCCCATCTCCAAACTGGATATGTAAAGTCTGTAAGGCTAGGAACCTTATCTGTTTTCTTCAGTTCTGTAAGTCCAGTACCGAGGACGACGGCTTACACATCAGATGATTTCAACAGATATACGGCATCAAAAAAAGTAATTATAGTATATATGTTATGCAACTTTCTTTGCCACATTATTATGGTTAGAGATACTTTCATGTTAATGCATTCTGATTTATTTTATGCTTTTAAATGGATGCACAGTATCCCCTAGTAAGGCACTTACATTGTAATTCTTCCCTTTCTCCGGAGTATGCCAGTATTTGTATGGGACAGATCATTTAAAGTAGAAAACTTGGAAAAAGTATATGTATTCACATTTTGTACTTTAATATATATTGCCAAATTGGCCTCTGAAAAGGCTATGCTAATTTACATTTGCCTTCCACCAACTGTAAATGAGAGAATCTATTTCCCTACACCTTTGCCAGAACTTCATATTATCAATATTTAATTTTTCTTATTTGATGAGGGAAAATAGAATCTCTCACTGAAGTTTATTTTCACCTCTTTTATTACTACTGAGATTAAATTTATTTTTCATAAGTGAATTGGCTACCTGATTTCTTCTTTTCATTTTCTATTCATATCATTTGTCCATTTAAAAAATAGGGCTGTCTTCAGGACCAGATGTCTTCACAGGCGAATTCTATCAAACATTTAGAGAAGAGCTAACACCTATCCTTCTCAAACTCTTCTAAATTATAGCAGAGGGAGGAACACTCCCAAACTCATTCTACGAGGCCACCATCACCCTGATACCAAAACCAGACAAAGATGTCACAAAGAAAGAAAACTACAGGCCAATATCACTGATGAACATAAATGCAAAAATCCTGAACAAAATACTAGCAAACAGAATCCAACAGCACATTAAAAGGATCATACACCATGATCAAGTGGGGTTTATCCCAGGAATGCAAGGATTCTTCAATATACGCAAATCAATCAATGTGATAAGCCATATTAACAAATTGAAGGAGAAAAACCATATGATCATCTCAATTGATACAGAGAAAGCTGTCGACAAAATTCAACACCCATTTATGATAAAAACCCTTCAGAAAGTAGGCATAGAGGGAACTTTCCTTAACATAATAAAGGCCATATATGACAAACCCACAGCAAACATCATCCTCAATGGTGAAAAACTGAAACCATTTCCACTAAGATCAGGAACAAGACAAGGTTGCCCACTCTCACCACTATTATTCAACATAGTTTTGGAAGTTTTAGCCACAGCAGTCAGAGAAGAAAAAGAAATAAAATGAATCCAAATTGGAAAAGAAGAAGTAAAGCTGTCACTGTTTGCAGATGACATGATACTATACATAGAGAGTCCTAAAGATGCTACCAGAAAACTACTAGAGCTAATCAATGAATTTGGTAAAGTAGCAGGATACAAAATTAATGCACAGAAATCTCTTGCATTCCTATACACTAATGATGAAAAATCTGAAAGTGAAATTAAGAAAACACTCCCATTTACCACTACAATGAAAATAATAAAATATTTAGGAAGAAACCTACGTAAGGAGACAAAAGACCTGTATGCAGAAAATTATAAGACACTGATGAAAGAAATGAAAGATGATACAAACAGATGGAGAGATATACCATGTTCTTGGATTGGAAGAATCAACATTGTGAAAATGACTCTACTACCCAAAGCAATCTACAGATTCAATGCAATCTCTATCAAACTACCACTGACATTTTTCACAGAACTAGAACAAAAAATTTCACAATTTGTATGGAAATGCAAAAGACACCGAATAGCCAAAGCAATCTTGAGAAAGAAAAACGGAGCTAGAGGAATCAGGCTCCCGGACTTCAGACTATATTACAAAGCTACAGTAATCAAGACAGTATGGTACTGGCACAAAAACAGAAATATAGATCAATGGAACAGGATAGAAAGCCCAGAGATAAACCCACGCACATATGGTCACCTTATCTTTGATAAAGGAGGCAAGAATATACAGTGGAGAAAAGACAGCCTCTTCAATAAGTGGTGCTGGGAAAACTGGACATGTACATGTAAAAGTATGAAATTAGAACACTCCCTAACACCATACACAAAAATAAACTCAAAATGGATTAAAGGACTAAATGTAAGGCCAGACACTATCAAACACTTAGAGGAAAACATAGGCAGAACACTCTATGACATAAATCACAGCAAGGTCCTTTTTGACCCACCTCCTAGAGAAATGGAAATAAAAACAAAAATAAACAAATGGGACCTAATGAAACTTAAAAGCTTTTGCACAGCAAAGGAAACCATAAACAAGACGAAAAGACAACCCTCAGAATGGGAGAAAATATTTGCAAATGAAGCAACAGACAAAGGATTAATCTCCAAAATTTACAAGCAGCTCATGCAGATCAATATCAAAAAAACAAACAACCCAATCCAAAACTGGGCAGGAGACCTAAATAGACATTTCTCCAAAGAAGATATACAGATGGCCAACAAACATATGAAAGAATGCTCAACATCATTAATCATTAGAGAAATGCAAACCAAAACTACAATGAGGTATCACCTCACACCGGTCAGAATGGCCATCATCAAAAAATCTACAAACAATAAATGCTGGAGAGGGTGTGGAGAAAAGGGAACCCTCTTGCACTGTTGGTGGGGATGTAAATTGATACAACCACTATGGACAACAGTATGGAGGTTCTTTAAAAAACTAAAAATAGAACTACCATACGACCTAGCAATCCCATTACTGGGCATATACCCTGAGAAAACCAGAATTCAAAAAGAGTCATGTACCAAAATGATCATTGCAGCTTTATTTACAATAGCCAGGACATGGAAGCAATCTAAGTGTCCATCACCAGATGAATGGATAAAGAAGATGTGGCACATATATACAATGGAATATTACTCAGCCATAAAAAGAAACGAAATTGAGTTATTTGTAGTGAGGTGGATGGACCTAGAGTCTGTCATACAGACTGAAGTAACTCAGAAAGAGAAAAACAAATACCGTATGCTAACACATATATATGGAATCTAAGAAAAAAAAAAAGGTCATGAAGAACCTAGGGGCAAGACAGGAATAAAGACGCAGACCTACTAGAGAATGGACTTGAGGATATGGGGGTGGGGGGAAGGGTAAGCTGTGACAAAGTGAGAGAGTGGCATGGACATATATACACTACCAAATGTAAAATAGATAGCTAGTGGGAAGCAGCCGCATAGCACAGGGAGATCAGCTCGGTGCTTTGTGACCACCTAGAGGGGTGGGATAGGGAGGGTGTGAGGGAGGGAGACACAAGAGGGAAGAGATATGGGAACATATGTATATGTATAACTGATTCACTTTGTTATAAAGCAGAAAGTAACACACCATTGTAAAGCAGTTATACACCAATAAAGGTGTTTAAAAAATAAAAATAGGTCTGTCTTGTTGATTTGTAAGAATTCTCTCTATGTAATAGATACTGATCGTTTCCACTGCAGGTGAAACTATAAATTACTACCATCTGAGATTTGGAACTTTATTGAAGGATGACTCATTGATTACTTTTTCAGTACTGTCTAGGTTTAATGGTTTATTAAAAGATTTTACTCTTCTTGAGTTAAATTTGATAACTCATTTGTCCTAGAAAATTATTCACTAAATACATTTTTAATAGTATGGTTTTCTATGGTAACTGTTTCATATCTCTAATGCTGTGTATTTATGGCTTACAGTTTCTTTGTACACCACTGTTTCTTGGATTCCATATCTTCCTGTTTCTTGGATTCATTTTAATTTTGCTGGAACATATCTTTGGCTAATTATTTCAGAGATCTCCGAATACAAAATTTCTTGGTCTTTATATTACTGAAAATACTTTTTCTTCTCTATCTCTCTCTTGCTGTACACACACTTAAATTCTAATTGGCTGGATATAAAAATGTATGTTCTAACTAAGTTTCTCTCACAACTTGGATGATATTGTTCCCTTTCTTCTATCTATACCCAAGGATGCTATGTATGTAGCCTGTTTATGGCCCTCTGAAAATTTTTTATCTTTAAACATTTGAGTTATGAAATGGTTCCTAAATACGTCTAGCTATGGGTTCTTCATATATTACTCCTTTTTTTGGCATTCGATTGGCATTTGCAATCTACTTTCACCAATTTTTATTTTGAAAATTTTCAAACCTATAGCAAACTTGCAAGAATAATACAATGAATATCCAAATATTCTAGTTTAACCAATTGTTAATATTTAGCCATATTTTTCTTTTATCTCTCTTAGTCTCTGTGGGTGTGTGTGTATTATACATATATAGGTTTCATATATATGGATTATGTGTATAACATGTATATGTATAAATGTATAATATATATAATTTTTTGTTGAACCATTTAAAAGTTGCAGACATTAATGTTACTTTATCCCCAATACAACATATAACTCCTAAAGAACAAGAATGTTTTCCTACATAACCTTAAAACAATTAGCACATGAAAAACTAATTTTGATTTAAATGATTCAATTCAATTTGATACAATGCTATTGTTTAATATATATATATTCTATATTGAAATTTCCCCATTTGTTCCAATAATGTCCTTTATAGCTTTTGTTTTTTACATTGAAGGATCCAAATAAGGATTATGTACCACATTTAATTGTCATGTTTCTTTATTCTCTTTTAATCTAGAGTAGCATCCTTATCTTTTTTCATTTTTCATGACATTGATATTTTTGAATAAAGAGTCCGGGCCAGTTGTTTTAAAGAAGGTCTTTAAATTTGGATTTGTCTGATTGTTTCCACAAGTCTAGGTTCAGAGTAAACATTTTTTGCAAGAATATTATAGAAGTGATATTTTGTCCTTTTTAGTGCATTGCATTAGAAAGCATACGTGTTTGTCCCATTATTAATGATGTTAGTTAAGTATTGATTACTTGGTTAAGGTGATTTCTTCCAGTTTTTACCATGGTAGAGGACTCTTTTTCCCTTTGTAATTATTAAGTAATCTATGGAGTGATTTATTAAGATGTTATAGCCTTTTCAATATAAATATTTCTTTAGGTTTGCAAAAAGTTTTTCTATTTTTCTTAATTATCTATTTCTCTCTGTTTTCTCTGCTCTTTCAGAATCCTATTTCATGTTAGAGTCTCTGGATCTTAATTAGCCCTATATTCTATATTCACTGTGGGGGGCTGAGTTCTGGGAGAATACCTAGACTTGACCTTTCAGGTCCCTATTTTAGGCTCTCAGTATTTCCATTATAATAATTGTTAAGAACTGTGAAGGGTCTGAGATTTTCCTCTACCTGTGAATTAACCTGCCACAATCTCATGGATCCTGGAAAGAGACACGAGACTCCTGGGTTAGAGACAAAGAAAATTTAGTACTCACAAAATAGTAGTAGAGTATCAGCATTTGTGTTAATTTCTTGAGTTTTAATTCCCACAGGGAGACACAAGAAGAGCCAGATCATTATACCTCCACACACACACAGGAGACAGGAACCCTGAGATTAAGGATCTGAAGTCTTCTATAAGCATGTCTGCTCTTTGCGCCAGAGGGCAACATTTTCATTATACTGAATCGTAAGCATGCCTTGCTCTGGAGGGGAGGCACTGTCTCTATTTTTCAAGAACATTTACTAAATAAACATCCTTGAAAGATAGTGTAAAACAAAGGGCAGTCAGTGCCTCACTTTGCAAGAAAAACTCTGTTCCCTGAAATGCAAGAGCCTCAAGGAGAATTCTCTCCCAACACTAATTAAGCCATCTATTAAAATTTTATTTGATGGGGCTTCCCTGGTGGCACAGTGGTTGAGAATCTGCCTGACAATGCAGGGGACACTGGTTCGATACCTGGTCCGGGAAGATCCCACATGCCACGGAGCAACTAAGCCCGTGTGACACAACTACTGAGCCTGTGCTCTAGAGCCTGCGGGCCACAACTACTGAGCCTGCGTGCCACAACTACTGAAGCCCACACGCCTAGAGCCTGTGCTCCTCAACAAGAGAAGCCATCACAATGAGAAGCCCGCACACCGCAATGAAGACCCAACGCAGCCAAAAATAAATGAATAAAAAAAATTTTTTTATTTGATGGATAACACTTTCATTTCCAACAAATCTGGTTGCTTCCTTTCTGTTACAGTTACTGCTTTTGAGGTATGACAGACCTAAAATAAATCTATTGATTACGTTTATATTTTAAACTCTTCATCTGTTTCTACTTTAAAATTTGTTCATCAAGTATTAGTTGTTTGCATGTTGCCATTTGGTACCTCCCTTTCAGGGTGTTGATTTTTCTTAAAAATCTGCTCATCCCTGGATGTCTGTTCAGCTTTGTCTTTGAGGATCTCTCTTTGCCCATCATTCTGATGAGTATCCTCCTTCTGGTGATTGGAAAAGGGGCAGGATGTGTGGCTGGACAATGTGTGTCTAAAGCTTGTCTTCTGGGTGCTTCTCATCTCCATTGATAAGTTTACCTGGGCACACAGCCTATTTTTTGGGTCCTGTGTTTGCTTTGAGTTTCCTGTTTACAACTCCTACTCCAAAGAGATATGTGGAACAATTTAGCCTGGGAAAAAACACTGGAGTCATGTGCTCACTTTCTTGTTCCTCTGCAGCAGTCCTTATGGAGGATTCGAGTTACTTCACCTTCTGTTCTGCTTTGCTGCCTGGTCCTGACACTCACAGCAGGTGTCCTCCTGGGGTAAGCAATGATGGTCTTGGTGACTCAGTGTAGGGCAGCCCAGCTTTTCCTGAATGCAATTTCAAACATTCATTTCCCTGACAGCAGTTCCAGAAATCCTTCCTGTGATTTGCATTTGTTGACTCCTACTTTGAAGTATCTCTGGAATTGATTTTATTTTTATAGTATTTTTCTCCTGCATGAATTTCTTTTGTTTCTTCTTGAGTTTCTTACTGGCTGTGGCTTCATTTCTTCATTTATATCCACCAATCCAATCCCTGTTGCTTTCTAGCTTTGAGAAATTCCTCAATTTCTGGTTTGTTGAAATCATACTTCCTTGTTTTTCAGGGCCATGGGAGACTGTTTTGTGTCTGCCGACCTCTTTTTTTTTTCCCTCTTACAATTAGTAGGGCCCATTTGACAGAGTTATGGCAAATGGATTCTGAGTAAGAGTGGTGTATGCCTCTTCCAGATTGGCTTCTAAAAATCTTCCCATGGGAACGCCCATGCTTTCTTTTCTCCCCAGACAATTGGATGGATGTGGGGAATGGAAAGAATAAAAGGGCCCACCCCCCCCCAGCTCTGGCATTGGACTATGACAGTGGTGAATAATGAACTCTCATTGTTCTCATCCATTGAGATTTGATGATGTTTCATGCAGCTGTTACCCTACCCTGACAAATGCAAGAACGAATATGGATTTATTGTTTTCATTATATCTTTTGCTGTTATTTCGATGGATTTTTAGTAGGAGGGGAAATATACATATGAGTTCAGTCCAACACCTCTGGACAAGCTTCTTTTTCTCCAATTATACTCCCTCTCATTTGACAACAGATGCAGAATGAAAGCAAAGTCCTTTGCTTATTCAGTAATTATGAATTGAAACTTTATCTGCTCCAGGCACTGTACTAAATGCCAGAGATACAATGGTGAACACACTCAAGGTGATCAACTCTGGAGAGGACAACAGACAACAAATCAGTTGTCTACCCCTCAATGTAACACGTGCCTGGGGGACACATTGCATGGGCATAGGCCCCGCCTTGGAGAGCCAGGAAAAGCTTTCTGCAGGAAAGTCCCATCTAAGTTACAAACCAAAGAAAGCATAGGGTAGACCAAGTGAAAGGGATGGTTGTGGAGTGGGGCAGGGTGAACAATATGTTTCAGGCAGAGGGAGCAACTGTAAAGAACTCCCAAGTTCAAGTTCCTCAAAGTAGTTCAAGATGCCGTGTGTGTGGCCGGCAGGGTATGGGGGGCAGATGAGATGGGGTTGCTGGTGAGAGTTGAGGCTGGAGAGGCTAGAAGGGCCGGTCCATAGATGTTCTTCTGAGCCACATTAAAAAGTTGGCAGGGGAGCGCCTCACAAACCTGGATGTTGGCCTATCTGAGCTCTGTATCCCCAGCTTCCCCCCTTTGACCAGTTATCCTTAGAAGGAGCACCTGTTTCTAACATCAGCTGGGCTCTCTGCTCTGCTCTCAGGAAAGGGTCAAGCTGCTTCTAGATGGTAAGTTCAAGTCAAAGTTTTACTTTGCCCAAGAGTGACTATGCATTTAAAATCATTTTTTGTTATGAAATGAAAAACTCTGTCCCCTGAAACATCAGTTTCAGGCCTCAGTGAACAAGTATTTTCTCGGGGAGGGGATGGAGGGGGAGGGGAGGAGAGCCTTTAGAGCGCCTTAAAATCTCACTAAGCTGGCTGCACCACTGTTGAGAACCAGGATGTCAAAAAGTTGGCCACTTTCCTCAGGGCCTCGCAAAGCTTTTGGCCTTCAGCTCCTTTGGGATTTCCATGTATTTTTAGCCTGTTTATGGATAATATAATAGGCATGTTTGAGGAAAAGTTAAGGGAAACCACACATGAAGCACATACCAGTTTGGAAGGCTGGTTATTCTTATATTTGTGAGAAATGGTCAGTTGTTTAGGAGGAACAAAAACACATCTGACTGTGGGGCAGCCTCAAGAGTCCCACAGATCTCTTACCCCTCAGAATTCCTAGGCACTGGCCTCAGAAGACTGGGATGGGGTCCTTTATCTAGAGTGGAGGCCCCTTTATCACACTCTACTCTGGAGACCTCTTTCCTTCTCTTGATCTCATTTCTCCCATCCTCTTTCTTTCCTATTCATATTTTCCTCTCTCCATTTCCCCTTCTCCTCTCCACTCCTTGCTTGCCTGCCTGTCTTCAGCCTATAGTGCCAGTAGGAAGCATTGCCATAGTGTCTCCTTGCAGGCCCTGAGTTTGGACTCTGATGTCCAGCAGAGTCAATTTTATCCATTTGTGTAAATTTCCCTAGGAATCAAAACAAAACAAACTAATCTTCTCTGAGCTAATATTCTATCACTGCACTATCATTTCCTTGATGGCAGGGGCAAATTTCCTCTGTCCTTTGTGCTCCTGACACATTATCTGCTATGATACTATACACAGGGAAGGCTCTCGGGACAGTTTTCATACTGACTGTGAACAACTAAATGAACACAGTTTACATGAGATGCGTGGAAGCTTGTCCACATGGTTACTCTCACTCTCATGCATTTTCATACTGGGTAGGAGATTTATAACTCCATCCAGTGTGAAAAGGACTGGGGAAATGTAAGCTGTTTGTTAAGTAATCCACTTTTACTCTTGCATTTCCAAAAAGCATATAATTTAAATAGAAATGAGTTATATTAGTTCAGTTAGTTGTTTGCCTGTATTAAAAAATAGTTTCAAAGGCTTTTCTACATTGTGGTAAGAAGATATTCATAGTGCCATAAAACACATAGTGGAAAATAATACTTATACCATAAACAGAAATCCATTCTTGCCCATACACTGGGAAATAAACATTTTCCAATACAGAGGTATTTCCCTCCCCCGCCCTGTGTCCTTCTCTGTGCTCCTTATGACACTGTAGTCCTATCATTGACCCCAGAGTAGTAGTCATCTTGGTGGTTCCATTAGCTGAGTGAGGAAACAGAATCACAGGGCACAGGAGAAGAGCAGGCAATGGAAACACATTTAAGAGAGGTCCCTATGAGGCTTTCACTGCTCCACTTCCAACCCCTAAGGTAGAGCAGAACAATGTGCAGACAGTATTGACTGTATAGTTAATTAATTTCAACTTTCCTTTAATGGGTATCATGGCTAAATCATGCTCCCTTTGGATCACAGCAAAATATCTTATAAATCATTAAATGATCTATGGAATTAACTTTCCCTCTCATCTTAAAAGTAACTCTCTGAACTTATTTTGGTAAGAAATTAAATATACAATAAAATTTAGCCATTAAACATGGTATTTTGGAATATGTGCACCAATCATTGTCAGATGTGTGGATAAAATTCAGCCCATGGTGCTAGTATCTTTCATTTCCCGATTTGATATGTTCTCTTGCCTTTCTCCAATGTAGCTTAGTGGGAAATGGTCTGGTGTAGTGGAATAATCATGAACTTTGCAGTAGGATTAATGTGCTCTGTGACCTTGGACAACAAGTTACCTCTTTGAGCCTCAGCTTCTCCATCAGTAAAATGGGAACAACGATACTTGAGGATGAAATAAGTGACAGGTATAAAGCACCTGGCAAGTAGAAAGTATACAATAAGTGGAAGCTATTATCATTGCTGTTATCCTAGTCCTCAGCTGACATCTACTTTGACAAAAGGTGATGAATATTGTGTCCTGTTCACTGTTTGGTATTGATGTATGAGGACACGGAGACAGAGTAATAGATGGTGTTAGATTGCCCTTAGATTCCAGAAGTTGGTTATATTTATGTTCTTCAGATAGTACAAGCTTGTTCTGGTCTTGGGTCCTTTGCATTAGATACGAATGTTTATGAAGTTGTGTCCTTCTTGTCATTAAATCTCAGATTAAGTTCTACCTCCTCGGAGAGCTTTGACCATCCCTTCTAAAGTAGCCACCTAGTCATGGTCACTTTCTATTACATTACCTATTCTAATTATTGACATTGTAATTTTAGTGTTTGGGATTTTTAGAAAATTTTCCCCCTATTTCTCTGCACGAGACTATATACTCCATAAGAACAGGGATCTCCTCAGCCCTGATTGTTTCAGTCTCCCAGTACCTTACATAGGTGCTCAACAAATATTTGTTCAAAGAACAAATGCCTGTTTCCACTCATAATTTGAATCATAATCTATTTTAAGATTTATTCTGCTTCATTTCTTCTAACCTAATGTTCTATTTTAGTATCAATTGCCTCATTACATTGGAAAATAAGGCTTTACTTGTGGTTTTATTCTATTTCTGTCTTTGTGTTGCTTGTTTCTTTTATTGGTGTGGGTCATTTTTTTTACATTTCTTAATAGGAGGCTGGAATACCCTGGAGTCTTTACTGCTCATATTCTGTTCTTTGTCTTAAGTTTATCCTGTATTTTGCTGGATGGATGGCGGTTCATTAATTTCTTATGAGAGCATCTTGAGCTCTCAACTCCCACTAGATTTTGACATTTCTCTCTTCTTTCCCCCCCCTTTTTTTTAAAAAATTTATTTATTTACTTATTTATTTTTGGCTGTGTTGGATCTTCGTTTCTGTGCGAGGGCTTTCTCTAGTTGCGGCAAGTGGGGGCCGCTCTTCATCACGGTGCGCGGACCTCTCACCATCGCGGCCTCTCTTGTTGCGGGGCACAGGCTCCAGACGCGCAGGCTCAGCAGTTGTGGCTCACGGGCCCAGCCGCTCCGCGGCATGTGGGATCTTCCCAGACCAGGGCTCAAACCCGTGTCCCCTGCATTGGCAGGCGGATTCTCAACCACTGCACCACCAGGGAAGCCCTTCTTTCCCCTTTTGTGACTACATTTCCTCCGCATTTTTTCTCTCTTTATATATCCTGGTGGCACATTGCAGGGGAAGGACCCATCTTATCTTAGGGGGAGGAAGGGAGAATGGTATACCTCAAAGGACCTGGGGACAACCTGGCTGTAAGTGATGGCAGAAGAGTGGAGCAGAGTCAGAGAAGACCCTTGAGAAAGCAAGGAGAAATGAGAATAAAGATGAAGGAGCAAGTTCACATGTGAAGGGGGACTGCACTGGAGTGCTCTCTCTTCTCTGCTCCTTTCAGAATGGGAAGGTTGTCAAAGCTGACTGACTGTGGGGAGAATGGGAGAGAGGAAAGCTGTGGTCAGAACGGCAGGATCATCCAATTCTCTTAGAAATCTGGCTTCACTTTCTGCCAACAGAGTGAATGAAACCCGTGGTCGCATTTTATCTGGTGTCAGGAAACAGGCATTAATGGTCAATATGATACATGGATTCAGCTGTGGGGAAAGACTTCCTACCTAATTAACTGTGAAGAAGTGAGAGAAACTATTTTTCACTATAAACATAGAAATTAGACTTTGTCAAGTAATGGCCCAATCTAAAACTTAAAGTGTTAAAATATGAGATTACACAATGCCTGAAATTATTCCCATCTGTCATCTTCTCCACAGTTTTTCAGAACCACACTCTGCATGGTATATTCCAATAGCCTTTATTAAATGTGGATTTTTACCTCATATTACCATAATTTACTTTAATTTTGTTGGCCATGAAATAAGACGATCATCTTAGTACTGTTTGTCTTCATTTTTTTGGGCAATAGCATGATCTTATAAAGTATAAAAGATTTCCAAGTAGATTGTACCAATCAGACTTATGAGACAGCAAAAATTCAGAAACATGGTGCATGCAAAAAGCATGAAGGTCCACTGAAGATGTTGTTAAGGACAAAGGATACTTATAATTTGCTTAATTGGGAGAGAAGGACAATCTTCATTATTAAATTCAAGCTTTCTGCAGAAAATGAGATTTAAAATGATTTGAGGCTTATTTTTCCCAGAAACAAACCATACTCCTCACCCCTGTGGTAACCTTGTGTAACCTTTTTCTTCAAAGAGTAAACACATGACTACTCAATACAATAGTAAAACTAAATGTGATATTCAATACTTTCTGGACTTATGATGGCAGTCAGGGAGGTAATTAGAAATAAAAATAAATTAAGGGGCTTCCCGGGTGGCGTAGTGGTTAAGAATCTGCCTGCCAATGCAGGGCACACGGGTTCAAGCCCTGGTTTGGGAAGATCCCACATGCCACGGAGCAAGTAAGCCCATGCACCACAACTACTGAGCCTGCGCTCTAGAGCCTGCATGCCACAACTACTGAGCCCGTGAGCCACAACTACTGAAGCCCGTGTGCCTAGAGCCCATGCTCCACAACAAGAGAAGCCACTGCAATGAGAAGCCCGTGCACTGTAACGAAGAGTAGTGCCCGCTCGCTGCATCTAGAGAAAGCCCACATGCAGCAACAAAGACCCAATGTAGCCGAAAATAAATAAATTAAATAAATTAATTAAAAAAATAAAAGTACAGATAATTGTGAAACAATTTGGCTTCAGAATCTAATCACAACAAAAATTGACCAGAGACTCTCATATAGAGCCCAAATAATGACTCAATTACAATTCCTTTTTTTCCATGATAGAAGACAAAGAGTAAAGAAGAATTGGCCAAGCTGTAATAAGAAATTAGGAGGGAAAAAAAATTAGTTAACCTAAAAGTTATCAAAATACCAATTTTTACCATAGCATTAAAAGAAACATACCAGAAAGAGATTCTAAGCAGAAAGAGATTTCGAGTGTTATAGACTAGAATGGGAATCACCATACCCCTAAGACTCTGAGGACTATACTCATCCCTCAGTATCTGTATGTGTGTGTGGGGGAATGGGATGTTGGTTCTAGGACTTGCCATGGACATCATAATTCATGGATGCTCAAGTCCCATAGTTGGCCCTCTGTATCCGTGGTTCCATATCTGTGGATTCAAACAGCAATAGATTGTAAGCATAGTACGTGATCTGTCGTTGGTTGAATCCATGAGGGCCAACTCTATTTGATTTCTTGAAGGGACTGAGTGAGCTCATCTAGACAGGACCCCTCCTAGCCCAAGGCCACACTAGAGATACCACTGTTTGGATAAAGAGTATATTATCTGGCATCTTAATTCTTGGTAGACAGACTTCTGTCTAGTGGTGATAAAGAATAAAGCATACAATAAAGTTGAAAGTATGTACTTAGGTGAGTAAGAATAGCCAGGTAAGGGCTTGAAAGTTTCCATTTTTATACATATGATGGGGTGATTTCCTTTTGTTTCAAAGGTAGCAAAACAGTTATCCATCTTCACTGTGTTTCAGAATCACCCAGAGTGCCCTCAGATTCTGATTCAGTGGGTCCTGGACAGGATTCATGAGTCTCCATGTTTATCTAGCACCCTGGATAATTTTGAAACACATTTTCTAAGGATTTACACTTTAAGTAGTAATGATTTTAGAAGAATCAAATAGAAATCCAACTGGATACTTAATCCTACAATGGGGAGAAATCAAAGATTCCATCAGGTATATTCTTTTTAGAGTCATACTTAGAGGGTTAGGTGCTAGAGAAGGGAGCAGGGGTTTATTATTTTTAAAGGAAGAGGCAGGGAAGGATAGGGATCAGAGACGGACAGTGAAGATAGGAGGCAGTGCAGACCACATGAGCTGATCAGTTAAGAGATGATGTGTTTTTTATTTGTGTGGTCAAGACCAAATACAATAAGGAAGAACCTGGATGAGGGAATACCTTTTACTTTTAAGCAGAGAGCTAGCAGAGATGAGTCTTCCTTTCAAAAGTCATTTGTGAGAAGACAGAAAGTAGGAGTGGATGGCAGGGAGACCAGGTGAAAAACTAAGGAATTAGAGTGAGACAGGGAGTGCGGGTCACATGGTGTTATGGACAATCATCAAGGGCGATCTTGGGGGCAACATGGGCATGAAATACTGCAAGCACAGTCAATGCAGACCTGGGGAAAAAAATGACCCATACCCAATCTAGTCAACCATGATTAGAAAGAATGCAAATACTACTCTGTGTGTGTGTTTATGTGTGAATGCACGTGTGTGTGCGGGGGGTGTGATGGTGGCGGTGCATGAGAACAGAGAGGACAAACAAAGACATTGGGCCAATGACAACTCTTTGGGTCTTCAGTGTGTCTGAGTATTCAATTTTCTGATCAGGACTCCTGAGTGTCAAGGGGATAATCTCTCCAAACATGAAGTAAAGGTGGAAACCCGTGAAAATTCAGCCTTTAGAAGGAAAAAGAAAAAGATAATATTCATGTATCGAGAAAATAATCTCTCTTTGGAGCAGCGTAGCATAATCTTATTTTTAGTTCTGCCTTGTGCATACATATGTGTGTATGCAAGGTTTGATTTTTACAGGTACTTTATCATGTCATCTAGTTCCTCTCAAATTGCATGCTCATTTGATTTCATATCTCTTCTTCAGCTGCTTCTTCACCTGAAAGGTCTTTCTTTTTCCTTCCCTATCTGAACCCTATCCTCACAACCTAGCTCAAGTCCCATCCTTTCTAAAAGATTTTCCCTGATTATTACAGTTTACTGACCTTTTCTATCTCTGAATTTAAATCATAGACAAAGATTACCTTCTGTGCATCCCTCTATTTCTTGATCTCAAGCACAAAATGTTTGCATTCAGGAGGCTCCCAAAAATTATTGTTCAATGAATTAGCAAAGAAAATATAGATTGAATCCTGCAGTGACAGAAACTTTTGGCTTCCTCCCCAGCATCCATTCCATTCCACACTGTCCCTTTATGCAATAGCCACTGGTTGGGTGGGGTTGACTCCTCTCCTAGCTCCAGGAATGGGCCTTGATTGCCTAAACCAATCAGTTTAATTCCATCCCCTTGGCTACTGTGATTGGTTCAAGTGTAGACATGTGGTCTGACCTGGTCCAGTTAGAACAAAGTTCAGGACATTTGCTAGTCTATAATGGGAGAAATTCTCTCTGTATGCATATGTGATGACTGAAACTGTAGGAGTCAGTTTGCAAGTGTGGGGGAAGGGCAGCTTGAGGGTAAAGTCAACCCCCCACCTCCCCGAGAAGGCAGAACATCACTCAGACTGGGAATCAGAAGTCTGATCAAGACATGCTGAAGCCACTGCTGCCTCTAGAGGTTTCATTCATTTAAGCCAATATAGTCTCTTTATAGTTTAAACCAGGGAATGAGATTTTGTTTGTTGAGTTCCCCCTATTTTTAAATCTTTGGGACACAACTTGTAATTTGTCGTCTTGCAACCAAATACATTTAGGGAAATAGCAGCAATCTTGGATAGCATTTACTACCCTAGTTAAGATCATTATATATTTTTGCTGCCCATGCTGATTCTAGCCAAAGTCATGTTCACATGTGGTAAAATAATAAATTTGAGAATTGTTTCTACCACAATTTCTATTCAAGATGATCAATGTTCTTATGTACTTTGATAGTACTGATATAGACTTCTTTTATTCATTTATATCAAACATTTCCTGAACATTTATATCCATTCCAATTGTGTGTAGATAGACAAATGGTACACATAGGCCTTTGCAAAAGATGAGGTTTTGTTTAACATTTCTCAGTGTTTATGGCAACATATTAAACGAAGATACCTTTTCGATGAAATTGAAGAGACCCCAGCAGACACATGGATTTTAGCATCTCTGTTGTGTACATTTCTAAGCAGCATTGCAGCTGGATGTAGAGCCGACAGATTTCTGGATGGATCTCACCATCTTCTGGGCTGCAACAGAATGAAAGAGAAAAGCTGTGGACAGTCTCAAGATTTCACTCATCAGCCATTTGTCTCAGCTCTGAGAGGAGAAAATGCCCACTAAAGATTTCTAAAGCCTTGGGTCTAAAATATAGGACTTCTTGCTTTCAAACCAATAACCAAGGTCACAGTTCTTACATAAGTGTCTTTCTGAATAACAGCTCGTAATATTTTTCCCCTTCAGCAGCAGATTTCTGCTAGGAGCTTAAAATCATAAATGTTTTAAGTAATTGAAAATATCAGACATTTTCAATTTAACTGTTGGAACAAGCTTCCAAAATATATTTAAACCATAAGACTATCCTAGCTTGCAAGAAGAGATTAAAAACTCTTATTTTTAGAGAAACTAACGAAGAGCTATTCAGTTACCAGTTAGAAGATAGCTCTTTAATATTAAGGCCCTAGCATAATATGGTTAGAGAGCCAAGATACAAATTATTTTTATCAGTCTTTTGTCTCAGTCTAAAGGACATCCTTTATTGTTTGCTATGGTTAATTTATCAAAGGCTAAGTGTTTTTAGTGAAAAAATGAAAAATGTATGAAAAAAGAAAAGTAATAAAATTCTAATAATTTTGCTTAACAATCTAAGCCTAAATAAATACTGAATTTATGCTCTAAAATTTATTATAAAGTACTTGAGCCTTTCTCTATTAACTGTGGTAAAGCAAACAAATGTGAATATGATAAAACATGGAGTGATCACTTTTTAAGAGGAGAGAAATTAGTTGTTGACAGAACACTTTATTTTAGATGCAGGTAAATAAGCATGTATTGAATAAAGCGAACTAAACAAAAGGGATACAATTTAGAGATAGATTAGAAATGGAAGAAGTCTAAAAGGGAACTCTGTCAAATGTCCTAATGTGTTATCTTTATTTTTATCTCCATTCATTTAAAATGCAATGAAACCTGACTAAACAATGCAGCATTTGGATTTGATTCCTTTGTAAAGTGGTCAGTGGCAAAATGTCAGGGGCTATTATCAGAAAAAAAATGGTGGCTTCATTTTTATTTAAGTTCTGGAATCACACTATAAAGAATTTGTATTTACATAGCACTTTACAATGATAATAAGTTTACATTTTGAATACTTATTTAGTAGATGAGCCAGGATTATTCAACTATATGGCTTATATAACACAGGAAAATGCAGAATTCTTTGCCTGAGTATGAGTGATGCCTGCAAAGTTATTCTATGTCTTTCCTGTGTCAGAACAAAGGAACTCAAAAGAATTTATATGCAAAATTTGGCTTTATCTGAAAAATAAGAGCCTACATTACTTTCTCATTTGTGTCTCATGGGTCCAGCCCTAGGCCAACGCTGGAATCAAGTATATCTTTGGCGAAAGTCCCAGATTTTCTTGCAGAGCTTCTTCCCCCAGGTGCTTTCCACCCTCAAGCTCTCCTCCTGCTCCCTGGAGTTCTCCCCCATCGCTCTGCCACACACACACAACGCCTCATTATTTCACATCATCTTCAGCCTTTCACAATGTCTCTGCATCTGTCCCCTCCCCTCTCCTCATGGCCCTGCTAGACTCTGAAGGAATAATGGGCATCAGTGGTTCATATAATAAAAAGTGATCCTGGTATATTACCTGCTAATACATTGATTTTGATAGAAAAATCTGAAGGTAATGTCTTATCCCAAAGACAGGCTAGCGGGAAAATATTTTAAAGCAGGCAGGTCTTTTCTGTGCTGCTTCATCGTCTCCATCATAGCTGCTTATTTTCACCTACGTATAACATTGGCCCTAGTGGCTCATATGCAGATTAAAAAAAAACTATAAAGAGTCTGTGGTATGTATTGTACATTTGATGAATGGGACAATTAGCCAGTACAGTATCGTTCCAAACCGTGGAGTATTCTTATTTTCAGAAGTACAAAATATGTGTTTTGTGGCTTAGTTCCAAAAGTATGCAAACTTCATATATATATGACATTTTATGTAATTTAAACAAATGATTACTGTATTAACAAATCTTTAGAGCCAATATATTATTTTACAGCTGGACTGTGAGAGACAAAGCAATGTATTAAGTGCTTTTGAAAAAAGGCATGTCAGAACAGAGATTAAAATGCCTAACTCCTATCATTTCCTTGGGTGCCAGCTTCTTAATGCCTCTGTAACCAACGGAGATTCTCTAAACTGTGGAACCATTTTGCCCTTCTTACATGTTATGGGAGGAAACTGAATGGATGCCGCCAAATCAGCCTAACAAAAATTAATTGATGCTAAAGTTGCGTTATAAATTTTCTGGTTAAAAAATTCTTACATATGCTCATATATTATCCTTTAACATCTTGGAAAATTGAAGTATAGAGAAAGAAAGAAACTAGTCAAAGAGCAGTGGACAAGTTATCTTTTGTGTTAGTGTTTCCCAAGGCCTTGACTAGGCTACATTAGCCTCAAGTCTTGTACAATTTATTTCTCCCACTTTAAGAGCTCTAAGCTGTATTACTGCTACTGATTACTAAAAGTTCATTCAAAGAAAAATTGCTGAATGGGTTATAATACATCTAATATCATGATCAGTGGGCTGAAATACATTTTTGAGAAGAATTAAGAGCATTTAGGTTATTTTTATAACAAGTGAGCAAGAGTCAGAGCCTGGAGAATGGAGGAAAGTCAAGAAAACAGCAACATGGAAACTTGAAACTTCCTAGGGATAAGTTATAAGACCTAGGGGGGATTTCACATTGAAACAAAATTAGGCTTACATACTTACTCCAGGAACTGAAGCAACTTAACTTAGAGGTAACTTTACCATGTGTGACTGATGCTTAGTCTAAAATGATTTACTCTTATTAATCCAGTTGAGGTCTATGAGAGTCACCCTGAGGTGATGCTCATTTAATTCAGTGAAAGAAATTTCATAAGTTAGTGACTTAGGTGTGATTATTTATTTATTTTTCTGTTAAGCAGAAGTCAGGAGCTAACCTGATCATTTTGATTAATTTGAAAGCCTAAGTATTAATAGAAAAACACCCTAAAAATTAACTTCGACAATATTTCAGTGATTTAGAGCTCAAGTTGAATCCAAAAACTTTTAAAATAACTGCCAAGTTATGAACCTTTCAATCAACTCTTTAAGGATGAGAAACAGGATTTAATGTCTTAATATTAGGACTTAAGAGACCTGCACTGGTGTAGTAATAGGGGGACATGAACACAGACATTGCCTAAGTCACTCCTTGATAATGGAAATGCTCTCTAATGTGAATATTCTTATTTTGTAATTCAAAAGTAATATGATGAACACCCACCAGAATGACTAAAATTAAAAAGACTGACAATGCCAAATGATGATGATATGGAACAACATCTCGTACATTGTTGGTAGGAGTTAAAATGGTACAACGCCTTTGAAAAAAGTTCTGGAAGTTTCTTATAAAACTAAACATATACCTCCCTATGACCTGGCAATTCCACTTCCAGGTATTTACCTAAGAGAAATGAAAATCTATTCATAAAAAGATCTTTTTAAGAGTGTTCATAGTAGTTTTATTTAGAATAACTAAAAACTAGAAATAGCCTGGGTGTCTGTCAAGAGGAAAGTGGATAAAGAAACTAGAATATCATACATCAACTATACTTCAATTAAAAAAAAAAGAAACTAGAATATTCCTACAATAGGATAATACTCAATAATTAAAAGGAGTAAACTCCTTATACAAAAAACAATACTGGTAAATCTCAAACATATAATCTTGAGTGAGAAGACCCTTATACAAAAGAGTAAATACTGTATGACTCCATTTATATGAAGTTCTAGAACAGATAAAACTAATCCATGGTGATAAATATTAGAACAGTGGTGGAGAGAGTATCGACTGGGAAGGGGCATGAGAGGGAACTTTCTAGTGTGAGGGTAGTATTCCATATCTAGATAAAAGTTTGAGTTACCTGGGTGGACACATTTGGCAAAACTTATTGAACGGTACACTTGAGATTTGTGCATTGGATTATATGCAAATTTCATTTTTTTATAAAAGAACCATAGGCAGTGATATTTCATAAAGGAAAGTACAGATGAGTTCAAAGTTTGTCCCGAAGCTTTTGCAACATGTACCTGGAAAGTAGTACTTAAGTGTAAAGAAAGAAAGAGAAAATTGTAGTCAGAGAGATTTTCAGTATATTACAAAACACTTATTCCTTAATTTTGTATTAAGATGTTTTAAAGCATGTTTCACACGGAAGTTGTTGTTAAGATGACTTTAAGTTATAAGCACTTTTCTTTTACATATTGTATTTCCTCTCCTTTATCCTTTTCAACCCTTTCAACTGAGGCATAATAAATAAATGAAATTTAAAAAAAAGAACCATAGGCAAATATTGAACTCCACTTAAAGATAAACATGCTGAACTGTTTAGGTGTGAAGTTTCCTGATGTCTGCAACTTCAGAAAAATAATACAGATTGCGGAGGGTTAGAGGGATGAACATACAGATGGATGTGTGGTAAAGCAAGTATAACCTGGCATAAATTGAACAAAACAACTGGGAAGCTTTATGACTAGTAAGGTCAAGTTCAGGGGTTAGCCTACTGGGGATTTTGGTTATGAAATGCCTTGGCCCTGCATCTGTCTGCTCTTTTGCCAAGCTTGCCAGACTTGGTGTTTTGTGCAGCTGCTAATAGCTTCTTAAAAACCAGCAAAATGTTTTTTATTTTGAAAGTCTGTCCCTAATGCAGTGGTTTATATATTTAGATGAAGGCAGAAAGACATAATAAAAGGAAAATGGGTTCCGGAGTCAGAAAACTTAGCTCTAAATATAGACTTTGCTGTGTAGAATTGTGATTGTGGGAAAACCACTTTAAGTTCTCCAAGACTCAGTTTCCTCAGCTGTGAAATAGGCATAACAACTATTCAAGACCAAAGTATCTAAAGGTTGGTGCAAGAATCAAATGAGATCATGTATGGGAAAACAAGTAAAAATTGTGAAGGATTGTTAGAAGTTGGCTGCAACCCATCTAAATACATCAAAGTTGTGTATAATCTTATACACAAGCCTTATGGTTGTGTATAATCTTTAGTATTAAAACTTCTCTGCCATTCTAAAACATTATTTGTTTACAGCTACCATATATGGAGCTGAAGGAGACTTTGGTTAAATAAACATACCCTTAGGCTGAGAAAGAAAGGTGTGACCCCATTGACAACCACTCAGCATTTCACAGACTTTGGTGATGACAGATAAACACTTGGGGGTTGTCAGCTAGCAGAGATGGAAACCAGAACTCCTGTTGCAGCAAATATATCCAAGTCGTTCTTCTCAGAACCACCTCTGTTGTTGGCTGTTAAGCCAAATGACAAGGAAAGACTCAGGGAACCAAATGGGATGAGGGAAAGGGATGATATTCTTTGCTTTATTTTTCAGAGCAAATAGCTAGGGAGGAAAGGGATTAACTGACCTACCCTAGGATAGTGATCTCCGGGATATCTCTTCAAATACTCCCAGTGGTTTCCTCTCAGATAGATTCCACTTATACAAGGATATATCCTAATTCTGTGCCAAATTCAGTGAAGGCTTCAGAGCCCAGCCTTCATACACTTTCATGAAGGAGATTTCTCAAGGAGGCTCCATGAGTTTACATAATCAGTGAATAGTCAGAGGGCAGAGAGGGCACAAGTGTGTGTGTCTGTGTGTGCATGTGCATGTGTGAGACCTAGTTATTAGTTTAGGTTTCAAATTCTTAAATGTAATTACAGGGTCTATGCAAGTTCATAAACACAGAACAGATGGCAGGTACCTACTAAATGACTATACTCTTTCATACCAAAATAAGCCCTGCAATAGAAAGAGGAGCCCAGTTAAGCAGAAGAACAGAAACAAGATATTTTTCAAGGTATCTTTATATAATAATAGTTGACTCTCTCTTTTGTCTCCAATTTTCTCATAATCTTCCTTTTAGTGAATTTTTATGAAACTTGTGTTTTAAGTGGCAATCTCCTATATTTTCTTGATAGAGAGTCATAGCAAGTTTGGTTCCTCCAGGAGCCTTTGAAGAAGTAATTGCAGTAATCCCCCCACTTCACCGCATGTCAGTTTCATGGGAACATATGGCTTGGTGACTTTCCTGGCCACTGAACATGAGTCTGGATCAAACTCTGCCCTGGTGCTCTTCGGGTTCAGTCAGAAATGAAACTTGACTTTTAACAGCAGAGTAAAACCTGTAGTGCAACAGAATTATCTTTTGGTGGCTACTTTGCATACCTTTTGAGAAGCAACAGGCCTCAGTGGGGCCGCACCTTTTATGATTTAGGGCTGTATTCTGGTCTTCATCTCCCTGTTGTTTTGGTTTGCCCTCTGGCAGGACCTTTGACATTTCCCCATGACCCAGTTGAGAGGTTGATAAATAATGGGTAGCATTACCAAGCACCTTGTTCATTTTTTTTCCTATTTAAAGAGTAAAACCTATATTTAAACATATTCAAACACTTTCAAAAAATCAATAGCCATCAGTTTCCTGACATTGTGATACTTACAATGAAATAAGACTAAAAATATTACTATTGAATTGTAAATCATCTTTTATTCATCTTAAATGTTACTGTTTAAGGCATTACTGAGGAGAGCTGGGAGTAGGTGGTGACCTTTGTGATGCCTTTTTGGGCATATCCCAGGGCATCTGAGGTTGAAGGAGTTAATGGGCTGAACATCATAATTTTTTTTTCTTGATACCTGAAACTCATGCTTATTGATCAGGAGAAAACTAACATTTGCAAGGCACTATTCCTTCCATTTCCAGAATAAAATATCTTATTCTGTCTTGGCTTCTTCTCCCACCCTTCCATTCTTTTTGGCTTGAGAGTCTTTTGGCCTTTCCATTTTTCCCTCTGATTTTCTCAATGTTTTTCTCTTTATGGTCTCTGGTTGGGACTTATGTGCGGTCTGCAAACAGCTCTGTAAGCCTTGGCTCTCCAGGTCTTGTGATTCTTACAGCTAGCAGACGGAAGCCTCTGGCTGGTGGAGTCTGAGTCTTAGATTCTTGAATCTTTGCTGAGATGACAATCAGCACCATGGGTTACATGGCGACAACCAGCCCTATCCCACTGTAGCTAGGATCAGTTTATTTTTAAATATATATGTATATACATACTTACATTTATATTTAAATTAAAGAAGTATATATATGTTTCCACATTTTAATTAGAAAATATTTTTTGCATCAAAAATCAAGATTTTCAACCTCTAATGCTTATTGTTTTCACCTGGTAGCAAAGATCTTCAAAGATCAGTTATCATTCAGTGATCATGTGTTACACTGGAAAGAACTCAGCTCATTAATTTTCACTATATTCAAAGTCTGGGACATTAATTGCAGCAACTGGTTAATTCCTGCTTTTATCCACTGGAATTTTAAGGTTCAACATATTAAACTGTTGGTTTATCTAAATGGCATATAGCTCCTCGTTCTTAATTATGTCATTAAGCTAGGTGATGCTGTATTTTTCTTTAGCTAAAGCTACAGGCTTCATCAATATTGCCAGAACAATGACATGACTTTAAAACAACCTGAGGTAACTGGGCTGACCAAATTTAACTCATTCAATTAATCCAAAAGAGAGTTTTTGATTAAAAGAAAAAGAAATTTCCTCATCTCATTTAACTGGACGGCACAAAATGTTGATCAATACTTTAATATCTAATGATGACAATTCAGTATAGTTACATATACTAATATGTATAGTTATAGAGTAACTAATTGTCAAATCCATTGTGGTTGTGGCTTCCTCTTATATGTGAGAGATTGTTTATCTAGTGTGATGACCTGAGGGGTGACAAAACGTCATGAGAGTCCAAAATATAGCTCACACAGGCCTGAAATTCTTTTTTTTTTTTTTTTTTAGCCTCACAAAACAATTAAACCAGGAAGGCTCTTTGGGGAGCATTTAGGAAAAGGGTAGAAAGATGACATCTGTTTATCATATAAATAACAATGGCAAATACATATAGCTCCTCCTATGTGCCAGAGCTTCAGTGCTGCCAGTTTAGCTCTCTGGCTCATTTTTCAGTTTACATGAAGGATTTTGAGAAGACTTAGAACTTTTTTAGCATTTTGAGTCTACTTTTCCAACTTCAGACTCCTACCCAATGCTAGAAGTTCTTCAAACATTATACCTAATGGGATTCTCTCGTGTTATTCTGTCTTTCTATTGGCATGCAATGATAATTTGTATTTTTTGTGTAACTCTCAAAAGATGACACTTCATGCCAATATGTTAATGTGCGTTTCTAAGACAGATGTAACAGCTATTTTCTACAAAAAGGCAAAAGCTTTATGCAAACAGAAGAGACCAGTATCTATACACATGGAAAATATCATATACTACCATGAGTTTTTTTCACTGGACTATAAATTCCTTGAGGCCAGAAAGTTTATCTTATTTATCTCCATAACCTCCAACACTTAACAGATTGTCTGGTACATAGTACGTTCTCAATTAAACAGTTCCCCAAGGCAGCCTTAAAAAGTAGCGCCTACATGATATGAAGAAGCTGAGGCTGGAATTACAGTGCTTGGCTCTGCCATCACCAGGTCCATTTCACAATTAGAGATTGGTTTCTTAAGAATTTCCTTTCTTGCAGCCTTATTTTTTCTTTAAGCTGTTTTATAAAAATAATTCATATTAACAGACATTTTATGTAGATAAGTAAAAAAAAAGGAAAGGATGACTTATACTAATACCAGAGGTATCCATAATTAATGTTTTGGTATATTTCCTTCCAGATTAATATCCCCAAGAGCATGAAGTTTTATCCATTACTTCTGTTCCCCAAGCACCTAGCAGAGTGCCTGGCTCACTGAAGGCTCTCAACCCATGTTTGTTTAAATGAATCAAACTGAACGCTCAAGGCTGACCATGTATGAATCCAAGTGTTACATGTAGTGTTCGCAAAGGGGCAAGGCTAGTAACTTCAGAGTGGTCAAGTCAGTGAAGGAAGCAACGGTAATCTGACTGCCTGAGGGGGAGAGTCCATTTTACAGCAGTAGCTCACGTTTTCTCAAAGAAAGAAAAAATATTAACATAAAGGCCACCTTCCAACCTCCATATAAAGCATAAGTGGTCCTGCATCAAACAGTTCTGGGTTTAGATCTTCATTTCTTTACTTGTAACTGTGTGATCTTGGGCAACTTTCTGAACCTCTCAGTGCCTCAAAAACTGAATTAGGATAGTGATACCTGATTCATAGCATTATTGAAAAGATTTAAGTGAAAT
Source organism: Balaenoptera physalus (assembly GCF_965194825.1). Lineage (NCBI taxonomy): Eukaryota > Metazoa > Chordata > Mammalia > Artiodactyla > Balaenopteridae > Balaenoptera > Balaenoptera physalus. The sequence continues at coordinate 126,385,347 of NC_138890.1, forward strand.
AATAGATGGGAATTATATGGTCATAACAAGTACAAATGAATGGGGGAAGTATTCCAGGGAGGCAATTCTGCATGTAATACCTAGACATCTTTATGACTTTGTTACAGGCTTTTTTCCTATTTAATTATTAATTCAAATAATGTTTATTGATTTCCTGCTATTAACAAAGGGAGAATCTGGAAAAAAAAAAAAGGAAAGCGTTACTTTTTCTGGAGTCCTTTTTTAAGAGTTCATGGAAACTCCCATTATTATCCTATGGTGTTTTTATTTGATGATAACATATTGTAAAGTCTCCCCTAAGACATTAATTTTTCTGAACAGTGACAGAAAACTTGCAGTCTTTTGTTTCTTCCTTGATGTGGTATCATTTTACTGCCATCGGGTTTTCACCTTAATGGCTCCATCATGGAGATCTGCATATAATTTTTTTTTTCTTTCTTAATGGTAAAGTATAATGTGCCATTAGGTGAAACAGAATGAAAGGACTCTGCACCCCTGACAATAGTTAGCTTAAGAACAGAAATGGCTCTTCCAAGCAGACAGACATATGGGCAGGAGAGAGTGATTAACAAATCTTTAGGTCAGTCTCTCCAATAGAGGCATTACTTCTGATTTTCAAAATAGTATGAGTTATGTAAGATCATTAGCCTTTAGCTAGGAAAAAACAAAAAGGGTCGTGGGCTTCACTGTCACAGGGCTTGAGGGTAGGAACTCGCTTTATTATTTCTTGACATTTGATTCAGCATTAGCAAAGTGCAATAAAAAGGAACATTTCATGGGAGTTTACTAGGTGCCAGATACCATGCCAAGCACTTACATCTCATTTAATTCTCCCAGTGAATCTGAGAAGTAGTTACTGTCCTTATCCTTAATTTACCGATTGAAGGAAATGAAGTTTAAGGGAGGTTAAAAAACTTGTTCAAGGTCAAACAAATTGTAAACACAGTGACAAGACTCAAACCTAAATTTATGCTTTTAAGTACTCCGTTATACTACCAGAACTGAATGCTCAGGCACCGAACTGTATTTATATCTTTGTCACTCATCTCATGCATAGTTATTGAGAGCATACTTTACGCAAAATATTGTGCTAGGAATGAAATAATTTTTTTTCTACTTTTTCTTTGTTGAGGCCCTTAATTATTGTAGCTTAAGTTGGCCCTACTCCTAGTTCTTCAATTTTTCCATTTATAATAAGTGCACAGTGATATCTTCTGCCTGGCTCAGGGAAATGCATAACACTAAGGGAGCATAAGTGTATAACACAGGATGCACGCCAGGCTAGTGCAAGCTGGTGTATGTGGGGGGAGCAGGGAAGACTGCCAATGAGGACAGTGTGTCCCCTAAGCCCCCAGGGGTCCCTCCATCTAAGCAGAGCAATGAGAGTGGGGAAAGGGTGTGTTAAATATTGGGTATGGAGTTCTCTTTCAGGCTTTTTGTGCTCTTTTCTGATGCACAAACATGAATGGACTGAGTGGGGAGTGGGGAGGTGCCCTTGATGCTGTTCATGGGCCGTCACTATTCTCTCTTTTGCCTACCGAGAGGGAGAAGTCTCCAGCATGCAATGCAGAGGGCTCTTTTTACCACTTTATTATAAATGTGAGAGTTCTCTGCCCAAGAGGAGGAATAAACACTATAGATTCTTTGCAAAGCATTTTAGAAGTGAGCAGTGAGATAAATATATTAATGCAAATATATGACATTGTTGGTGGCTAATGGCTCAGCTGACTTAGACCATAAGAGTTTTAAAATGTTATACCTAGACAAGTAGTCTTCACACTTTGTATATCATGCATCCCTATCCATAAAAAAATTAAGTGTACACTCCTACTATACATGTATTTGTTGATAAATCATACATATATAATGATATTAACATATTGGGCATATTAAAATGTAAAAAAATAGAAATTAGAAAAAGAGACCAGGGCTTCCCTGGTGGCGCAGTGGTTGAGAATCTGCCTGTCAATGCAGGGGACATGGGTTCGAGCCCTGGTCTGGGAGGATCCCACATGTCGCGGAGCATCTGGGCCCGTGAGCCGCAATTACTGAGCCTGCGCGTCTGGAGCCTGTGCTCCGCACCAAGAGAGGCCGTGATAGTGAGAGGCCCGCGCACCGCGATGAAGAGTGGCCCCCGCTTGCCGCAACTAGAGAAAGCCCTCGCACAGAAACGAAGACCCAACAGAGCCAAAAATAAATAAATTAATTAAAAAAAACAAAAGAAAAAAAAAGAAAAAGAGACCATAAAATATAAAGTTATAATATTTTCTTTCAGATCATCTTGCACACACTTTGAAGCCCACAGGCTAAGATCAGAGGTTCTCAAACTTTAATGTGCATTAGAATCACTTGAAAGGCTTGTTAAACCATAGTATGCTGGGCTCCATCCCTAGAGTCTGGGCTGTGGACTGATCATTTGATTTCTAATAAGTTCCCAGCTGATCTAGGAAACACACTTTGAGATGCAACAGGTTAGCCTAATACAGCCTTACCCCTTAGGGAAGGTATGCAGCATCCAATGGAAAGAAGCAATAATGATGGCCAGTAGAAAGGCTGATATTTAAAGCAGACGACCCTATGGAGAACTCCCAAATCATAACACACAGCCACAGAGCTGATTTCACTAAGCAAAAGCGTCTCTTAATGGAATCCAAGTATGTTCCAGGCACATAGAGAGAAAAATGTTTTCAGATAACATTCCAGATACACATTAAGGAAATCTTAGTAAGTAGATCCAAACCCACACCTTAGCTCAGACTTAAGCAGATGGAAGACCATGGGAGGTTCCAGGACCGCAGTGATACAGCATCCCACATGGCAGGCACCCCTGAGAAGCCAAGCATGGCTTGGCAGATTCTCCTGAGAGGCCTCCTGGAGGGTGAGCATCCAAGTTGCAAATCCTATTTGGTTTGCTCTCCAGGTTTTACTGGGCAAGGCTTTATCCTAATTTTAAAAACGTCTTGTTTTAAAAGTTTTGCTTCATGTTGGCCTTCTTTCCTTTCTTGTCTTTGAACTCACATCGCAACACTCTTAATGCAAACTGACATCTTATCGCAAACCAAAGGAAATGCAGTAACACCGACTTTACAGATTAGTGTATGAGTTAATGAAGAGCCCCCAAATACTGAGATGACTGGAAAGTGACGCTGTTCGGGCAAGGGCAGGGCTGATAACCTCTACCTCCTGCTCTGAGCACATCCCTCACAGGTGTGCTCATTTGGACGCCAGGGGGAAAGGCAGGGAATGCACAAAAGTATGTTCCAGCTCACACTACTAATAGTCCAGAGACTCATAACAGAAACCAAATGTGCCTACAGCTGATGAAAACTGCTTGAAGGTTGTGAGGCTGCAGCATGGACTGGGGCCTGCCGTCTCAGTGCAAAGTAAAGACAACTCCTCTCTGTCTTTGTAAAAGGTAAAAATCCTGCTTGTGTTCTCTGGACCTGCTGCAAAGAGCACTTGCACAAGGGTGGGAAACATCCTTCCGCGGAGTGTAACAGGGAAATTGGAAAAGTTGATCCAGGCAGGAAATGGAAGAATAATAGAAGCCTGGCTGACACGAAGACAGAGGGAAAGGACCAATGGGGACAATTCTGTGTGGGGACTTGTCTATATTTCATGGTGGAAGGTTATGCATGCTGGCTGCTAAGGCTGCAGTGAAACATGGAATATAGCCCATTCTTTCCCCGGGGTTTGGGTGGACAGGAATTAATTTCTATTGAATTTTTACACTACCATTTCTCTCTGTCTTGTTTTTATTTTTTATAAACAGTGCAGCAACTCTTTGTGAAGAATGTCATTCCTTTTCCAAGTTGATTACTTTGACTAGTGTGTGCTTAAGTTACATTTCCCAACATGAATATGTGAAGTCTCTGAGTGATATACACACATTCATTTCCCTCGACTGTGAATTATGAAAGGCAATTTCTGTTGCAATTTAAACATGTCGTCTAATTAAAGATGCAAATCTTGAAATGTTTATCTTTTTTCACCATTCTATCCTTGCTTTTACATACACACACACACACAGAGGCACACACAGATATTTTTATGTCAAGCATGCAGTGTTCTACCAGAAAGGAACAATGTCAAAAATAATAGCAAGGATAAAGAAAAATAATCACTCAGTCTACATGGAGCCAAGAGAAAGACTTAGAAAACAGAGTCAGAAGTTGTAAGGCAATTTTCCCAAGCATCAAGCAATATTATATTCGTTTGCTCTCTGAAAATGAGAAAATAGTATGACAAAGTTAAAATCATTTTTAGATGAAAAACAAATTATGCCCAAATCCCACATCTTAATGTATCTAAGTTAACTTTTGTGACAAATTTTCTAAACTTTGACTCTCTGGGTATTTGCTTTTGCTCAGTTAGAATAATTGTAGGCCAATTTTGTATTTCTTGTTTTTTTAAACTTATCACCCTATCATAAACATTTTCCCATTTTAAATAATTTCAACATGGTAATGAGGGTTAAAAAAACCAAATGTCTGTCCTCCAGAGCAGCATTGTTCAGCAGACCTTCCTGAAATGATGGAAATAGTCTTCTGCGCTGAGCAGTGTGGTAGCCACTCGCTTCATGTGGCTGCTGAGCCCCTGAAACAGGGTAATGTGACTGAGGAACTGAATTTTTAACTTTTAAAAAATTTTATTGATGTATAATTGATTTACAATGTTGTGTTAATTTCTGCTGTACAGCAAAGTGAGTCAGTTATACATATATATACATTCTTTTTCGTATTCTTTTCCATTATGGTTTATCACAGGATATTGAATACAGTTCCCTGTGCTATACAGTAGGACCTTGTTGTTTATCCATCCTATATATAATAGTTTACAACTGCTATTCCCAAACTCCCAGTCCTTCCTGAATTTTTAATTTTATGTAAATCTAAATTTCAATGCCTCCAGCATTATATAAGTATACCAGTTTCACTGCAGAACTACCAAACCTGGATGTAATTATTTTTTGACATTTTGCTAATTTACACTGTGTAAGATTCTCTATATTATTTTACCATGTGCCTTATCACCTATTAGCAGAGTTGAATCTTTTCCTTCATGTTTGCTTACTCCAATTGTGTGTTTATGCCCTTTGTCTATTTTAGGCTGAAGTCTTTGCTATAAATCCCATGCAATGTATTTCTTTATTTCTGGCAATAGTTCCTACTAATTTTATATGCTCCTTTTTTTTCTAATTTGTATCCCCTAGAATTTCAGTACAATTTTTCCATTGTATTTTTTAAATAAGCATTAAAATATTTCTGCATTTTTACTTACAGTTTCTTGTTCGAGGGTTTAAAACAATTTTAGTAAGATTAACAGGTTCACCTGTATAAAAACTAAACTAGTATTAAAACAAGAGAAAGATGCAACCAGTGATTGCACTGAGTAAAATGGACAAAGATATTTGTATAATATATGAAGCTCATTCAGTTCATAAGAAAACAGTCCACTGAGAGGTGTAGCAAGGTTTTTTGCTCATTTTTGTGTGTGTGTGTGCCTATTAACTGCTACACATTTTATCCTATTGGCATCTGGCCTCAATTTTTGTTGTGGAGAAATCTGCTTTCAGTTTAATTGTAGTTCCTCTGTAGGTAGTGTCTTTTCTCGCTGGTTGCTCTTAAGGTCCTCCTTTTTCCTTGGGTCCTGTTGTATCATTCCATTCTATTTTCTCTTTCTGATACTCTTATTAGAAATATGTTGGACTGTCTCATTCTAGTCTTCATGTCTTCTTAACCCTTCTTTAATTCTTCTTTTGTGCCTTTATTATGATTTAAGACATGCATACTCTAAGTCATTATCAGGTAATGCTATTAACTAGAGTTCTTGGAGAGTTAAAATCCTACTGTTTATTTTACATGTTATTCTTACCTTTTGCTGGGTTCTTTGTGTTTTACAATTTAAGCTTGTTCTCATTTTCAGCAGGACTTTATCTGTAGATTCCTGAGAAGTATTGCTTTTACACTACAATAGCAGAGTAAAGCCTGGTTATAATTTCTTAGAAGGCCAAGTCAAGTAAACATCGTGGTTACTTGTGCTGGTGGTACATTATGCATGGACTACCTTTTCCACAGAATGAAGGAAGGAAGGGAGGAAGGGGAGGAAGGAAGGAAGAAAGGAAGGTCTACAAATTCAAGTAATACTAGGTCATCTGTAAGATTAACTGGGAAACTCCAAAAAGAGAAGATAAAAAGGCTAAAAAACAAAAGCACCAGAGATTCATTAATGTAAGAACTAGCATTAAAGTGTTATGTTTGCAGGTTTGAATTTGACATTGATTCTTCCATGGAAGCCATCATTAGGAGAGGAAAAAAAGTGAATCCTGATCATTTATTTTTCTTTGAACAATACGAGACTTGAAACAAAAATACCCTGATTTAAGATTATCTGAGCATTTACCACTATACCATGACCATGTTACTTCAAAACAGAATCAAAAGCCTCCAAATAGATAAAACCATCAACAGACACCTTAGAAAGAAAAAAACAACATTTAAAAGTCCATAAAAATCTTCAATTTAAATTCAGACCCAGGTGTAAGAATTTGATGTAGACCACAAAGAAGAAATTCTGATTCCTGATTATGTTGAATCAGATCACATAATTGCTTCATGTGTAGAAGAAATTAAAAATGAAGATGTGTTAGGCATATTAGGCCAGTTATATTTTAAAACTTTTGTTTTACAAAAGCAAAGAAAAATTCTGCATTGTTGAGAAATTAGTGCAAAGGCAAAAAAAAAAAAAAAAAAAAAAAAAAAGGGTGGGGGAGTAAAAAAGAAAAGAAAAAGAAAAAGGAAAAATCCCTGGAATGCAGTAATATACATTCTACTTGAAAGGCCAAATAATCAAAAAAATGTCAGAAGTAGCTAATATAGGCTGAAAACTGAATGAATTTTGGAAGGCTATTTAGAAAATATTGCTTAGGAAAAATAATCAGAATTGATAGAAGAAAAAGGAGTTAAAAATAAAAAAAGATGATTTTCCTAATATGTATATTTTAAGATATCATTTGGGGACCTGTTATTCAGGGGATATACTTTTTACATTAGACCACATTATCAACATTTTGTGATCATCAAAAGCATAGTTTATTGAGTGTGGAGGTAATTTGCTTTAAGATATACCTTAAAAATAAGGAAAATGAATTCTGTAGATAAGAGATGAAGAGATGCATTGATTTTTCAAAAATATTTGACAAAGGTGCATATCCAGATTCTGATTAAGGAGAAAAGGTCAAGTTTGTAAGATATCAGACATGGAGATGGTATGCTAACCTGATACTGTTTGGGTACACTGGTAAACTTAATATGAGGATGTCAGGTTAACAAATACATTTTAAAAAGAAACTATTTGTGAACCAGATGATACTTAATTGGAAGACTTGAAAAATTGGCCTAAAATTTAAAAAGTGAAGGATTTTAGATTAACTACAAAGAATAGTGTGCTAATATGTAATGGACTAATTAATTCAATATTAATTGCTTAATATATAATGAAAGAAAAGAAAGATGCAATGTTTCACAAAAAATTGCAGCAAAACACACTGTATGATGCTGATTTAAAAAAGATCAGAAGCTGCATGGAAAAAAATCCCTTTGGTCTTATTAGCCAAGTGCTGATCTGAAATACTTTTTCTGAATACTTGATGTCTGAAAATGAATTGAAGCACACTCTATTGTTCTGATATAGGCTGACTCCCATAAATATCCTTAAGACAAAGTATGTTTCTGTAGAGAGTAATCTTTGTCTATTTTAGTACTCTGTTGGCAAAAGGGGTCACATTCTAGAACGATGGTAACAAATAAATGGAAATCCCGATACAGATACAAGGTGGTAATGACTGGGGTTTCAACAAAATAAAATATCATTTCAGTGAGCATTTGGTTTGAGAAATTGCTGATATGATTTTATTCTGGGTTAATTGCTTTAGAAAATACTATTTTGATAGGTTTAGGCTGCTTCATGTTTAATGTATTTAAAAGTGTGTTTGTTTTACAAAATGAGGAATGTTCTATTTATGGTCTGAATGTTTATGTACCCTCAAAATTCATATGTTGAAGCCCTGACCCACAAGGTTTTGGTATTTGGAGATGAGGCCTTTGGAAGATAATTAGGGTTAGATGAGGTCATGAGGGTGGTACCCTGGTCTGACGAGATTAGTGCCCTTATCAGTAGAGTCACTAGAGAGAGTTTGTTCTGTCTCTCTGCCATGTAAGGACACAGTGAGAAGGGAGCCATATGCAAGCCAGGAAGAGGGTTCTCACCAAAACCCTACCATGCCAGCACCCTGATCTTGGACTTCCAGCCTCCAGAACTGTGAGAAATAAATTTCTGTTGTTTCAGCAGTCTGCCTATGGTAGTTGTTGGGTGGCAGCCTGAGCAGGCTAAGACATTCTACTAAAAAGGGAGGGCTATATTCTTCAAAAATGGAAATGTCATAAAAGACCCAAAATAGTTTATAGAAATATCCCAGATTAATGGAAGCTAAAGAGACATGGCAACTAAATGCAATACCTGACCTAGAGTGGAGCTTGCACTGGAAAAGGAGAAAATGCTGTAAAAGACAGTATTAAGTCAACTGACAAAAATGGACTATGGATGGTAGATTAGATGATTCTTGTTTCACTGTACATTTATGAAGTTGGTAACTATACTGTGGTTATGTGGAGTAGCCCTATTCTTAGGAAATATACACTGAAATATTTAGGCATAAAGGGCCATGATGTGTGCAACTTACCCTCAAATGGTTCAGAAAATAATCATATATATAATGACATGTACATATATAATGATAAAGCAAATAGGGTAAAATATTTACGAGTGAATAAAATATTTACAATGGGTATGCAGGTATTCTTTGCACTATATATTTGCAACTTTTTTTATAAGTCTGAAATTATTTCTAAACAACAAAAATTATCTCATTTTGAAATTCAGGCAGAAAGGAATATTTAGGTTCTTTTCAAGGTGATGTTCAGTAAAAGGTATAGTCATACTGGTTTCATGAGTCAGTCCCTGAAAATAACAAACCAGTCACAATCGGCTTTGTTAGCAAGATGCATTTCTTAGATAACTGCTTAAAAAAACAACTCCTGAGGATCCGCGGAAAAGTCAGGAGTCCTGATCCCCCACTCCCCACCCCTCTCCTCTGACACAAGGAAAGAAGGCAGTTTATCCCTATGACCTTCTCTTTGTTTAATTATAAAAGTATGAGATCAGACTTATTTCAAATGCCTTCATAGGGTTTTGTGGAGATAATGTGTGAGAAAGTACTTCACACTTACCGATACATAGTTAGATCAGACAGAAATACAGCAGGAGCTACAATCAAGTAGGGTTTGAACACTTTTCTGTGTAGCAAAAGGAAGTAGAAAACACTTTTCTCAAAAGACTGGCAAAGCTACCCAATAGGTCACTCTTTTAAGGGTAACATTTTTTCCTTAATAAGAAATTAACACATACTCATCCTAGAATCTTAGAAAATTAACTTTAAGGAAGACAAAAGAGTCACCCATGATTCCACACAGTAATTTACTGTATTTTTCATGTTTTCCTTAGTGAATATATAACTATAAAATTCATAAGTTTAGAATGAATGGGATCATATCATAACTAGTATTTTGTAAGCTGCTTTAAGAATAATGTTACATTGTGAGCACTTTTCCATATTAATATACCCCTAGAATTCCTTTTTAAGGAAAACATCCACAAATCTTTGAAAAAATACATGACTGTTTCCTTGGGATAAGTCACTACAATTGGAATTTCTGAATGAAAGCTGGGAATTTTTTTTACAGCTTTATTGAGGCATAATTGACCAAAATTATATATATTTAAGGTGTACAATGTGATGTTTTGATATATGTATACATTTATGAAATGGTTACCACAATCAACCTAATTAATATATCCATCATCTCACATAGTTACCATTTGTGTGCCTGTGTGGTGGGAATATTTAAGATCTACTCTCTTAGCAAATTTCAAGGTCACAAATACAGTATTGTTAACTGTAGTCGTCATGCTGTACAATGGATTTTCAGAATTTATTCATCCTGCATAAATTAAACTCTGTAGCCATTAGCCAACATCTTCCCATTTCCCTCACTCCACAGCCGCTGGCAACTACCATCCTACTATCTCCTTTTATAAGTTCAATTTGTTTAGATTCCACATATAAGCGAGATCATGCAGTATTTGTCTTTCTGTGTCTGGCTGATTCTACTTAACGTAATGTCCTCTAGGTTCATCAGTGTTGTGGTAAATGGCAGAATTTCCTTCTTTTTTAATGCTGAATGATATTCCATTATATATATGTATATATGGCATATGTGTGATAAATAAAATTGTTTTAAAGATTATTTATTTTATTTATTTTTGGCTGCATCGGGTCTTAGCTGCAGCCCAGGGATCTTCATTGAGGCGTGTGGGATTTTTCGTTATGGCCTGCAGGTTCTTCGTTGCAGCGCTTGGGCTTCTCTCTAGTTGTGGTGTGCAGGTTTTCTCTTCTCTAGTTGTGGCGTGCAGGTTCCAGAGCGTGTGGGCTCTGTAGTTTGTGGCACGTAGGCTCTTTAGTTGAGGTGCACGAGCTTAGTAGTTGTGGGGTGTGGGCTTAGTTGCCCTGCAGCATGTGGGATCTTAGTTCCCTGACCAGGGATCAAACCTGAGTCCCCTGCATTGTAAGGCAGATTCTTTACCACTGGACCACCAGGGAAGTCCCTAAATAAATGTCATATGTCACATTTTCTTTATTTGTTCATCCATCCATGGACAATTAGGTTATTTCCATGTCATGGCTATTATAAATAATGCTGCAGTGAACATGGATGGCAGATATTTCTTTGAGATACTGGATCTCATTTCTCTTAGATATATATATACCCAGAAGTGGGATTGCTGGATCATATGGTAGTTCTTTGTTTAATTTTTTGAGGAACCTCCATACTGTTTTCCATAATTGCTGTACCAATTTACTTTCTCACTAATAGTGTTCAAGGGTTCCCTTTTTCCCCATCTTCATCAATAGTTGGTATATTTTGTCATTTAATAATAGTCATAGTAACAGATGTAAGGTGATATCTCATTGTGGTTTTGATTTGCATTTCCCTATGACAAGTAATGCTGAGATATTTCTCAAAAGGAGACATACAAATGGCCAACAGGCACTATATGAAAGGTAGGAATATTTTCAAGGCTTTTACGTTGCTAAATAGACATCCATCAAGATTAAACTAATTTATGTTCTCTACCAGCCACTTATGATAATATTTAGATTTCATAATTTTTTCAATATTTGGCGATCTGATTTGCATTTCTTTGATTACCAAGAAACTTAGAAATGTTTCCACAAATTTTCTGATCATTTTATTTCTTCTTTCATGATTTGGGATTTCATGTCCTTTGCCTATTTTATTCACAAAGTGTTTATCTTTTTTACTGATTTGTAAAAGCCATAAAGGTAAGTTATAAACTTATTTCAAAAACATTTCTTGAAACTATTTTTCTTAGTATGTTTATCCTTTAATTGCTAAATAAACAAATAGCTACAGAAATTGATTCATAAAGAAATTAACTTTATAATTAATACAGAAAGCATTCTTAATACTATCTAATATGCTTCCAAATTTTATCAATGGTCCCTAAATAACTTAAAAAAAATTTTAAACCAGGAATCAATCAAGGCTCATCACACAAGGTTAAGTCTCTTTCATCTCCTTTTAATCTACAACAGTCCCTTGTCTTTTTTTTAAATGTAATTTAATTTATTTTTTTATACAGCAGATTCTTATTAGTCAACAATTTTATACACATCAGTGTATACATGTCAATCCCAATCGTCCAATTCATCACACCACCACCACCCCCCCCCACCACTTTCCCCCCTTGGTGTCCATACGTTTGTTCTCTACATCTATATCTCTATTTCTGCCCTGCAAACCGGTTCATCTGTACCATTTTTCTAGGTTCCACATATATGCATTAATATACATATTTGTTTTTCTCTTTCTGACTTACTTCACTCTGTATGACAGTCTCTAGATCCATCCACGTCTCAACAAATCACCCAATATCGTTCCTTTTTATGGTTGAGTAATATTCCATTGTATATATGTACCACATCTTCTTTATCTATTCATCTGTCGATGGGCATTTAGGTTGCTTCCATGACCTGGTTACTGTAAACGGTGCTGCAGTGAATATTGAGGTGCATGTGTCTTTTTGAATTATGGTTTTCTCTGGTTATATGCCCAGTAGTGGAATTGCTGGATCATATGATAATTCTACTTTTAGTTTTTTAAGGAACCTCCATACTGTTCTCCATAGTGGCTGTATCAACTTACATTCCCACCAACAGTGCAAGAGGGTTCCCTTTTCTCCATACCCTCTCCAGCATTTGTTGTTTGTAGATTTTCTGATGATGCCCATTCTAACTGGTGTGAGGTGATATCTCATTGCAGTTTTGATTTGCATTTCTCTAATAATTAGTGATGTTGAGCAGCTTTTCATGTGCTTCTTGGCCATCTGTATGTCTTCTTTGGAGAAATGTCTATTTAGGTCTTCTGCCCATTTTTGGATTGGGTTGTTTGTTTTTTAATATTGAGCTGCATGAGCTGTTTATATATTTTGGAGGTTAATCCTTTGTCCGTTGATTCATTTGCAAATAATTTCTCCCATTCTGAGGGTTGTCTTTTCATCTTGTTTATGGTTCCTTTGCTGTGCAAAAGCTTTGAAGTTTCATTAGGTCCCATTTGTTTAGTTTTGTTTTTATTTCCATTACTCTAGGAGATGGATCAAAAAAGATCTTGCTGTGATTTATGTCAAAGAGTGTTCTTCCTATGTTTTCCTCTAAGAGTTTTATAGTGTCTGGTCTTACATTTAGGTCTCGAATCCATTTTGAGTTTATCTTTGTGTATGGTGTTAGGGAGTGTTCAAATTTCATTCTTTTACATGTAGCTGTCCAGTTTTCACAGCACCACTTATTGAAAACAGTGTCTTTTCTCCATTGTATATCCTTGCCTCCTTTGTCATAGATTAGTTGACCATAGGTGTGTGGGTTTATCTCCGGGCTTTCCATCGTGTTCCATTGATCTATGTTTCTGTTTTTGTGCCAGTACCATATTGTATTAATTACGTAGCTTTGTAGTATAGTCTGAAGTCAGGGAGTCTGATTCCTCCACCTCCGTTTTCTTCCCTCAAGACTGCTTTGGCTATTCGGGGTCTTTTGTGTCTCCATACAAATTTTAAGATTTGTTGTTCTAGTTCCACAAAAAATACCATTGGTAATTTGATAGGGATTGCATTGAATCTGTAGATTGCTTTGGGTAGTATAGTCATTTTCACAATATTGATTCTTCCAATCCAAGAACATGGTATATCTCTCCATCTGTTGGTAGCATCTTTAACTTCTTTCATCAGTGTCTTATAGTTTTCTGCATACAGGTCTTTTGTCTCCCTAGGTAAGTTTATTCCTAGATATTTTACTCTTTTTGTTGCAGTGGTAAATGGGAGTGTTTCCTTAATTTCTCTTTCAGATTTTTCGTCATATAGTGTATAGGAATGCAAGAGATTTCTGTGCATTAATTTTGTATCCTGCAACTTTACCAAATTCATTGATTAGCTCTAGTAGGTTTCTGGTGGCATCTTTCGGATTCTCTATGTATAGTATCATGTCATCTGCAATCAGTGACAGTTTTATTCCTTCTTTTCCAATTTGTATTACTTTTATTTCTTTTTCTTCTCTTATTGCTGTGGCTAGGACTTCCAAAACTATGTTGAATAATAGTGGTGAGAGTGGACATCCTTGTCTTGTTCCTGATCTTAGAGGAAATGCTTGCAGTTTTTCACCATTGAGAATGATGTTTGCTGTGGGTTTGTCATATATGGCCTTTATTATGTTGAGGTGGGTTCCCTCTATGCCCACTTTCTGGAGACTTTTTATCATAAACGGGTGTTGGATTTTGTCAAAAGCTTTTTCTGCATCTATTGAGATGATCATATGGTTTTTGTTCTTCAGTTTGTTAATATGGTGTATCACATTGACTGAGTTGCATATATTGAAGAAGCCTTGCATCCCTGGGATAAGTCCCACGTGATCATGGTGTATGATCCTTATAATGTGTTGTTGGATTATGTTTGCTAGTATTTTGTTGAGGATGTTTGCATCTATGTTCATCAGTGATATTTGTCTGTAATTTTCTTTTTCTGTAGTATCTTTGTCTGGTTTTGGTATCAGGGTGATGGTGGCCTCATAGAATGAGTTTGGGAGTGTTCCTTCCTCTGCAATATTTTGGAAGAGTTTGAGAAGGATAGGTGTTAGCTCTTCTCGAAATGTTTGATAGAATTGACCTGTGAAGTCATCTGGTCCTGGACTTTTGTTTGTTGGAAGATTTTTAATCACAGTTTCAATTTCATTACTTGTGATTGGTCTGTTCATATTTTCTGTTTCTTCCTGGTTCAGTCTTGGAAGGTTATACCTTTCTAAGAACTTGTCCATTTCTTCCAGGTTGTCCATTTTATTGGCATACAGTTGCTTGTAGTAGTCTCTTAGGATGCTTTGTATTTCTGTGGTGTCTGTTGTAACTTCTCCTTTTTCATTTCTAATTTTATTGATTTGAGTCCTCTCCCTCTTTTTCTTGATGAGTCTGGCTAATGGTTTATCAATTTTGTTTATCTTCTCAAAGAACCAGCTTTTAGTTTTATTGATCTTTGCTACTGTTTTCTTTGTTTTTATTTCATTTATTTCTGCTCTGATGTTTATGATTTCTTTCCTTCTGCTAACTTTGGGTTTTCTTTGTTCTTCTTTCTCTAGGTGCTTTAGGTGTAGGGTTAGATTGTTTATTTGAGATTTTTCTTGTTACTTGAGGTAGGCTTGTATAGCTATAAACTTCCCTCTTAGAACTGCTTTTGCTGCATCCCATAGGTTTTGGATCGTCGTGTTTTCATTGTCACTTGTCTCTAGGTATGTTTTGATTTCCTCTTTGATTTCTTCAGTGATCTCTTGGTTATTTAGTAACCTATTGTTTAGCCTCCATGTGTTTGTGTATTTTAGGTTTTTTCCATGTAATTGATTTGTAATCTCATAGCGTTGTGGTCAGAAAAGATGCTTGATATGATTTCAATTTTCTTAAATTTACCGAGGCTTGATTTGTGACCCAAGATGTGATCTATCCTGGAGAATGTTCCATGCGCACTTGAGAAGAAAGTGTAATCTGCTGTTTTTGGATGGAATGTTCTATAAATATCAATTAAATCTATCTGGTCTATTGTGTCATTTAAAGCTTCTGTTTCCTTATTTATTTTCATTTTGGATGATCTGTCCATTGGTGTAAGTGAGGTGTTAAAGTCCCCCACTATGATTGTGTTACTGTCAATTTCCTCTTTTATAGCTGTTAGCAGTTGCCTTATGTATTGAGGTGCTCCTATGTTGGGTGCATATGTATTTATAATTGTTATATTTTCTTCTTGGATTGATCCCCTGATCATTATGTAGTGTCCTTCCTTGTCTCTTGTAACATTCTTTATTTTAAAGTCTATTTTATCTGATATGAGTATTGCTGCTCCAGCTTTCTTTTGATTTCCATGTGCATGGAATATCTTTTTCCATCCCCTCACTTACAGTCTGAATGTGTCCCTAGGTCTGAAGTGGGTCTCTTGTAGACAGCATATATATGGGTCTTGGTTTTGTATCCATTCAGCAAGCCTGTGTCTTTTAGTTGGAGCATTTAATCCATTCACGTTTAAGGTAATTATCGATATGTATGTTCCTATGACCATTTTCTTAATTGTTTTCGGCTTGTTTTTGTAGGTCCTTTTCTTCTCTTGTGTTTCCCACTTAGAGAAGTTCCTTGAGCATTTGTTGTAGAGCTGGTTTGGTGGTGCTGAATTCTCTTAGCTTTTGCTTGTCTGTAAAGCTTTTGATTTCTCCATCAAATCTGATTGAGATCCTTGCCAGGTAGAGTAATCTTGGTTGTAGGTTCTTCCCTTTCATCACTTTAAGTATATCATGCCACTCCCTTCTGGCTTGTAGAGTTTCTGCTGAGAAATCAGCTGTTAACCTTATGGGAGTTCCCTTGTATGTTATTTGTCATTTTTCCCTTGCTGCTTTCAATAATTTTTCTTTGTCTTTAATTTTTGCCAGTTTGATTACTATGTGTCTCGACGTGTTTCTCCTTGGGTTTACCCAGTATGGGACTCTCTGTGCTTCCTGGACTTGGGTGGCTATTTCCTTTCCCATGTTAGGGAAGTTTTCAATTATAATCTCTTCAAATATTTTCTCTGGTCCTTTCTTTCTGTCTTCTCCTTCTGGGACCCCTATAATGCGAATGTTGTTGCATTTAATGTTGTCCCAGAGGTCTCTTAGGTTGTCTTCATTTCTTTTCATTCTTTTTTCTTTATTCTGTTCCACAACAGTGAATTCCACCATCCTGTCTTCCAGATCACTTATACGTTCTTCTGTCTCAGTTATTCTGCTACTGATTCCTTCTAGTGTAGTTTTCATTTCAGTTATTGTAGTGTTCATCTATCTCTGTTTGTTCTTTAATTCTTCTAGGTCTTTGTGAAACATTTCTTGCATCCTCTCGATCTTTGCATCCATTGTTTTTCCGAGGTCCTGGATCATCTTCACTATCATTTTTCTTAATTCTTTTTCTGGGAGGTTGCCTATCTCCACTTCATTTAGTTGTTTTTCTGGGGTTTTATCTTGTTCCTTCATCTGGTACATAGCCCTCTGCCTTTTCATCTTGTCTATCTTTCTGTGAATGTGGTTTTTGTTCCCCAGGCTGCAGGATTGTAGTTCTCCTTGTTTCTGCTGTCTGCCCTCTGGTGGATGAGCCTATCTAAGAGGCTTGTGCAAGTTTCTTGATGGGAGGGACTGGTGGTGGGTAGAGCTGACTGTTGCTCTGGTGGGCAGAGCTCAGTAAAACTTTAATCCGTTTGAGTGCTGATGGGTGGGGCTGGGTACCCTCCCTGTTGGTTGTTTGGCCTGAGGCAACCCAACACTGGAGCCTACCTGGGCTCTTTGGTGGGGCTAATGGCAGACTCTGGGGGGGCTCACGCCAAGGAGTACTTCCCAGAACTTCTGCTGCCAGTGTCCTTGTCCCCACAGTGAGCCACAGCCACCCCCGCCTCTGAAGGAGACCCTCCAACACTAGCAGGTAGGTTTGGTTCAGTCTCCCCTGGGGTCACTGCTCCTTCCCCTGGGTCCCGATATGCACACTACTTTGTGTGTGCCCTCCAAGTGTGGAGTCTGTTTACCCCAGTCCTGTCGAAGTCCTGCAATCAAATCCCACTAGCCTTCAAAGTGTGATTCTCTAGGAATTCCTCCTCCCATTGCCAGACTCCCAGGTTGGGAAGCCTGATGTGGGGCTCAGAACCTTCACTCCTTTGGGTGGACTTCTGTGGTATAAGTGTTCTCCAGTCTGTGATTCACCCACCCAGCAGTTATGGGATTTGAATTTACTGTGATTGCACCCCTTCTACCCTCATTGTGGGTTCTCCTTTGTCTTTGGATATGGAGTATCTTTTTGGTGAGTTCCAGTGTCTTCCTGTCGATGATTGTCCAGCAGCTAGTTGTGATTCTGGTGTTCTCACAAGAGGGAGTGAGAGCACGTCCTTCTACTCCGCTATGTTGGTTCCGATTTTTCAGTCCCTTGTCTTTTTTCCCCCGTGACATTGACTTTTTTTAAGAGACCAGGTCAGTTGTCCGGTAAAATGTTTCACATTCTGAATCTGTTTTTATGTGGCATTATTTTACTCAAATACACAAATTTAAAACTTTTAAATAGTTAAACGTGTCAAACATTTTATTACTTATGGTCCTGTCTTTGGTGTCATTTCTAGAAAGGCCTTTCCCATTACAATTATATAAATGTGTATCTCTATTATTTTCCAGTACTTTAATCACTTCAGGTTTTACACTTAAATCTGTAGCCCATCTTATTTTGGTAAAATTGTGAACAGATTTCTTAATAGATTTACCATGACACTTGTGAGAATTAAGTAAATTATTAGGTGATGACATCAACAACCAATTTTGTGTGTAATAGTAACATGAATAAACATTTATTTAATGCAACAATAAATCATACAGGTAATGTTATTTGAGTGTCATATATTCGTTTTCTTTGTCAGGTTTCAGATATTGCATCAAACAGAAACTGCATCAAACAGAGGGAAAGATTGTGAGTCAGATTACAAAATAATCAGTATTTAATTTTGTGTCCACAGTTTATTCTATTTCATTATTTTCCCCCAGAAGAGTCACTAGTATTCTTCAAAGTAGTGGAGTCTATAATTCCGATCATAGTGAGTGATGATTTCAAATACAGTTCATTTAAATGAAAATGAGAAGAGGAAACAGAGCCATTATCTCCAAACTCACTACTTACACAGAATGTAAATTGGAATTATATACCAATGAAGAATTTCTATCATCATATAAACCACTCCATTCTTACTAGTACATTGGATGGTAATATTTCCAACATCTTCATAATTAGGACTGAGATTCTTTCTGACAGGATTTTCCTGATCATTATGTTATAATTTAGCTAACTTTAAAGGAGAATTAAATTATCTCTTTCTTATGAAGCATCCTGACTTATGTTTACATGTTTTTAATATTAGATTTGGTTTACTGAAGGGCAGTAGCCAATGCTGGGAAATACTTAAGGTAAAATGCTTTGTAAGTTTTATAAGTACCAGATGAGAAGCTGTGGTTTGTAATCTCAGAAAACCTGACTTTCAAAATATCTGCTCACCAGAAAGGTATAATTAAAAAGACAGACAGTACCAAGCTTTGGTGAGAGGAATTTCTATATCTTGGGAGTATAATTGGTACTTCAAAAACACATGGCTTTATTTATTCAAGCTAAATATACGCCTATCCTATGATCCAGCATTTACCCCTAGGCATTTCCCCAAGAGAATGGAAAACCTATGTCTACCAAAACATAATATACGAGAGTATTCATAGCAGCTTTATTCATAACAGCCCCAAACTGGAAACAACTCAAAGTCATTCAACAGGAAAATGGATAAATTGTAGTACATTCATACAATGAAATATTTTACAGCAATTTAAAAAATTACTGCTGCACGCAACACATGGATGCATATCACAGATATGCTGTATGATTTCATTTACATGAGCTTGAAGAACTGGTAAAGCTAATCTATGGTGATAGAAAGCAGAATAGTGGTTATTTACCTCTTGGGGATGAGGATGAGTGAGAAGAGTCATGAGGGAACCTTTTGGGGAGCTGGGAATGTTCTACATCTTGATCTAGGTGGTGTTTATTCACAAGTAGGAATTAAATAAACTGTACACTTAAGACTAGTGCATTAACTCACTATTCTGCCTCATATGAGAAAAAAATTCTGTTGTTGATGGTTTTAACTGTATGAAGGTTAGAATAAATATATTCAAGTTTCTTCCAGCTTAGAAGAAATCCTTAATCCTGTGTCCCCTCCTAGTACCTTCCTATCTCTGTCCTTCCCTTTACAGTCAAAGTTCTTTCAAAGATGTCTATATTCACTTTTTTATTTCTAATCTCCCAACCACTCGCTTCAACCACTGTCCTCTTATCTCTCCTGAAACCCTTTCCAAGTCCCTATTATACTTGCTATCAAATCTAATGGACAACTTTTTATTATTTTATGACCTCTCTGGAGCATTCCACACTCTTGACTTCTTCCTCCTCCTTGAAATTCTTTCTTGTTTCTGTTATGCTGCCTTACTTATTTTCATTCCTACCTCTGAGGGTGCTGCTTCTTAGTCTACTATGCTGACTCTCTTATCTGTCTGTCCTTAATTTTGGTGTTCCTCAAGGTTCTGCCCTGGCCCACCTTACGCATTCCCATTACTTCCATTAATACTTGTAACATTTACTTCCAGCCCAGGCCACTTTACTGAATGAAGTCCAGGTCCATTTATCCAACAGCCTATTAGGCATTTCCATTTTGATTTCCCACAGGTGCCCCAAGTTCAGTGTTATTACCCTGCCCTCAAATCTTTTCCTCCTGTATTCCCTACCTCAGTGAATGATACCCCCAATAAATCATATGACCAAGCCAGAATTTCATGGGTTATTCTTAATATATCCCCCTCTTTCTTTCCTCAGATGCAATTAACCACTTTGATTCCACCTTCTGAATAATGCTCAATTTTCTCTGCTTCTTTCCATTTTCACTACATTAACAGAGTTCAGATTAACAATCACACTAACATCCTCCTAAGTTTAGACCCCTTCCAAGTCATTCTCCATAGTAGAGCCCAAGTAAACTTTCTACAGGTATTCCATGAAAATTGTTCCACACGTAGATGTATTTTTGACAGATTCGCGGGAGGGTGTGAGCTCCACATCCTTCTACACCTTGATCTGCTCCCCGCCCCCGCAGAGTAAACTTTCTAAAATACAAACTTGATCATATTATTCCTTTGCTTAAAACTCTTCAATGGCTCCCCATTGCCCTTAGGATAAAACCCAACTGCTTAATATGGCTTACAACATGGCTCTTGATAACCTCTCCCGCCTAATCGCTCTCTTCTGCTCATTGATTACTACACTACAGCCTTATATTAAAACTACTTTCAGTTCTAAGATGTGCCATCATTTCTGGCATCTCAGGGCCTTTGCACATGCTTTTCCACTGGCTGTCACACTTTTCTCAACTCCTTTATCCTCTCCAACTACTATACATTCTTAAAGTCTCAGATGTCAACATCATTTTCTTTGGGAAATTCTCCCTAAAATCTCTAACCTGCATTAAGTGCCATCCCTGTGAGATACTTATCCCTCGGATGACCTGTGTCATGCTGTATTATCGTTGCTTGTTTGCTCCTCTCCATCTCCCACTTCAGTGTAAGCTTGATGGGTGCAGGGGCTGTGACTTGTTCACTTTCGTGCCCCAGTGCCTGATACAGTGCCTGACACATTGGCTTAGTATTTGTTAAGTGAAGAATAAGCCAACCATTTTTAAAGTACTATATTTTAAACAACATTAGTGTATTTATATGCATAATTGTGCTACTAACAGGAAGTAGTGAATCAGAGGTGTCTAAAGCATCATCTTTTTGACATTTCTGGAAAGGGAACTCGATTCAATTTTTTTTTTTTAAATACTCAAAGTCCACTGGTTGTACAGAGATACCAAAGACTTTATTTTGGCCACAGAAACTAAAACTCGGAACTTAAAGTTTGTGATTGAAGACCATGGTTTAAAGGCCTCTGCTCTTCCCCCTTCTCTGTTCTTTACAGGAAGGATAGAGCGGGTACCCTTTTCTCTGCCCTCCACACTCTCCACGTTTGTCTGAGCACTGATCCCCTGGGAACAACTCCTCTCCCTGCTCCACTAATGCAGCTCCTATATATCTGTCATTTTCTTTCATGACCCTGCTTTCCTAGACACAGTAATTGATAGAGGTGGCCAGCAGACTTAAGCTGTTTCATCACAGTACCCATCCCTTGCCCCCAGCTGATTAGCCTAGAGGTGGGAGTGAATCTGTTCGTCTCCAGGATTTTTTTTTTTCACTTTCTCTCCAGGTGGAGGGAGTTAGTCTTGAGTGAGGGGATGAACTGTCACAGAGATGACAGAGACTCCTCATGGTGTTTAAGTTCTGGATTCAGTTATTATGCAAGTTATTCCTGAAAGGACAGGGACCTCCCTATCCTTCCTACGTCTGATTTCAACACTTTCATAGAGTTCTTGTGCCAATTAATTCTCTTTTTTTTTTTTAACATCTTTATTGGAGTATAATTGCTTTACAATGGTGTGTTAGTTTCTGCTGTATAACAAAATGAATCAGCTATACGTACACATATATCCCCATATCCCCTCCCTCTTGCGTCTCCCTCCCACCCTCCCTATCCCACCCCTTTAGGTGGTCACAAAGCACCAAGCTGATCTCCCTGTGCTATGCGGCTGCCTCCCACTAGCTATCTATTTAACATTTGGTAGTGTATATATGTCAATGCTACTCTCTCACTTCGTCCCAGTTTACCCTTCCCCCTCTCTGTGTCCTCAAGTCCATTCTCTACGTCTGCATCTTTATTCCTGTCCTGCCCCTAGGTTCTTCAGAACCAGTATTTTTTTTTTTTTTTTTTTTAGATTCCATATGTATGTGTTAACATAAGATATTTGTTTTTCTCTTTCTGAGTTACTTCAGTCTGTATGAAAGACTCTAGGTCCATCCACCTCACTATGAATAACTCAATTTCGTTTCTTTTTATGGCTGAGTAATATTCCATTGTATATATGTGCCACATCTTCTTTATCCATTCATCTGTTGATGGATATTTAGGTTGCTTCCATGTCCTGGCTATTGTAAATAGAGCTGCAATGAACATTGTGGTACATGATTCTTTTTGAATTATGGTTTTCTCAGGGTATATGCCCAGTAGTGGGATTGCTGGGTCATATGGTAGTTCTATTTTTAGTTTTTTAAGGACCCTCCATACTGTTCTCCATAGTGGCTGTATCAATTTACATTCCCACCAACAGTGCAAGAGGGTTCCCTTTTCTCCACACCTTCTCCAGCATTTATTTGTAGATTTTTTGATGATGGCCATTCTGGCTGGTATGAGGTGATACCTCATTGTAGTTTTGATTTGCATTTATCTAATGATTAGTGATGTTGAGCATCCTTTCATGTGTTTGTTGGCAATCTGTATATCTTCTTTGGAGAAATGTCTATTTAGGTCTTCTGCCCATTTCTGGATTAGGTTTTTTTTTTTTTGATATTGAGCTACATGAGCTGCTTGTGAATTTTGGAGATTAATCCTTTGTCAGTTGCTTCATTTACAAATATTTTCTCCCATTCTGAGGGTTGTCTTTTCGTCTTGTTTATGGTTTCCTTTGCTGTGCAAAAGCTTTTAAGTTTCATTAGGTCCCATTTGTTTATTTTTGTTTTTATTTCCATTTCTTTAGGAGGTGGGTCAAAAAGGATCTTGCTGTGATTTATGTCATAGAGTGTTCTGCCTGTGTTTTCCTCTAAGAGTTTTATAGTGTCTGTCCTTACATTTAGGTCTTTAATCCATTCTGAGTTTATTTTTGTGTATGGTGTTAGGGACTGTTCTAATTTCATTCTTTTACATGTAGCTGTCCAGTTTTCCCAGCACCACTTATTGAAGAGGCTGTCTTTTCTCCATTGTATATTCTTGCCTCCTTTATCCTAAGTTAGTTCAGTGTTGGTTTCTGTCCCTCATAATTGAAAGAATTTTATCTAATTTACAATGAAATGTTTCTGTCTTTGCTGATACTACTACAAGAAAGCTCCCCAAACATCTCATAATCTGGCCAAGTAATCAATACACAAACTATGGATAATATGGTCCTATTCTACCAGCAGATGTCATTCCTAGCATAAACCTTGTGTGTGTATCCACAGAGTGATTCCTCCTCCATTTTACTTGTTCAGAGGGTGACTCTTTGTGAAAAATTCTTGTCATTACCCTATTTCTGGCTCTAAAATGTGGATTATTTTCAATGTGTTTTTCTGATATATGTTAACTCTCCTCAGTTTTCTAATACTTTTATACTGATGTTTCTTGTGCAAAGTAAAAAGGACTTTGCTTAGAGTTATAAAGGTTTTTGTGTATTTGGCCACACTTAAGTAGACTTTCTATGTTTAAGACATGTTCTATTGAAAGAGTTATATATTTTCCTGCATATATCATATGTATTCAAAGCATTTTCCATTTAACTATTATGAAATTCCAATGTAGTACCACTTATAAAATGGGGATATGCCTCCTGTTATGGATCAGAATTAGGACATTACTTCCACATGGAAGGAAATGTCTGGAATGAGTTAAAGGGGTTTTCCCCCAACACTGACTTCAGAGCCATATGGGACCAAACAGGAATGATGCATGTACAGGAGACAAGTATCATATGCTTAGTAACTTTGTATTTATTTATTTTTGTTCTTTTTTTTTATATTGGAGTATAGTTGATTAACAATGTTGTGCTAGTTTCAGGTGTACAGCAAAGTGATTCAGTTATACATATACATATATCTATTCTTTCTCAAATTTTTTCCCATTTAAGTTATCACAGGTTATTGAGCAAGAGTCCCCTGTGCTATACAGTAGGTCCCTGTTGGTTATCTATTTTAAATATAGCAGTGTGTACATGTCAATCCCAGACTCCCAATCTGTCCCTTCCCCCCACCCTCCCCCCCCCAGTAACCATAAGTTCATTCTCTAAGTCTGTGAATCTGTTTCTGTTTTGTAAATTAGTTCACTTGTATCATTTTATTTTTTAGATTCTGCATATAAGTGATATCATTTGATATTTTTCTTTCTCTGTCTGACTTGCTTCACTTAGTATGATAATCTCCAGGTCCATCCATGTTGCTGCATATGGCATTATTTCATTCTTTTTAATGGCTAAGTAATATTCCATTGTATATATTATATGTACCACATCTTCTTTATACATTCATCTGTGGATGGACATTTAGGTTACTTCCATGTCTTGGCTATTGTAAACAGCACTGCAATGAACACTGGGGTGTGTGTATCCTTTCAAAGCATGTTTTTCTCCAGATATATGCCCAGGAGTGGGATTGCTGGATCATATGGTAGCTCTATTTTTAGTTTCTTAAAGAACCTCCAACAGTGTAGGAGGGTTCCCTTTTCTCCACACCCTCTGCAGAATTTATTGTTTGTAGACTTTTTGATGATGGCTATTCTGACTGGTGTGAGGTGATATCTCATTGTATTATAGTTTTGATTTGCATTATTCATTCATTTTTGTGATGAAAATGTGGTACCATAAAATGCTGATGAATTCTAGGCACAGAATTCAGATTATTCAATTCATGGTGCTGGAAGGGACATGGAAATTGGATACAAAAGAAATTGTGTATGTTACCTTTTATTGGTAAATCAAGAGATACTCACATGGGAAGTAAAGAGTTAACAGCAGGCCTGGGACTCCCGCCCTCCTTACTAGGGGAAAAGGATTGACCACAGCCAGAGCTACTTATAAACATGCTAATGGTACTTGTTAGTGGAAAGATACCTGAGAGTCCCTATCTGAAATACTAATGCTTTTTGGCAGCATAGACCTGGTCTGTCTAGAATGTGTATTATAAATAAGCCAGCACTTTATGGCTTGATGTGGCAAGGCTGGCTGGAGATTGAGAGGGAGTCATGTAAGCATTTTCTGTCCAACTAAAGGAGTATAAAACTGGGAACCCCAAAATCAAAATGATGGGCTCTGTTTTGTGTGTGTGAGAACAACATGTTCACATAAATTGTTCAGAACTCAGTTGTCAATCTGAAACCAAAACATATCCTAATGCAGGAAAAAGGGACAGTTTTGGGAAGCTGTGTCTGATGGACTCAGGCTTCTCCAGAAAGGAATAGATATCATCTGTGATGGGTTCTTGTCAGTATCCTTTGTGTCACTTGTAAAGCTTGGTGTTGGGTAAGATGTATGATACTCAGGAGTCTACTCTGATCTTTCAACTCTTTGGCTAACATATCATGTATACACAAGAGACAAGAAGCTGATGAATGTGGCGTAACAGAATAGAGAAAGAGTATAGATTATTTATAAAAATAGTGCTGTGAAAATTGGTTAATATTTAGAAATAAATGGATTACTACTCTGGATAATATACTAGAACAAAAAATAAAAAAGGAAAAATCATTAAAAAATAGAATGAAATAGAAAATGTATGAAAATATTTCTGATTTTAACTTAGGGAAGCTCTTTCTAAGCCAAAAAAACACAAAAGATGAACTAGCAGAGAAAAGATTGATAGACAAAGAATACACTGAGGAAATGTATTTGCACTGCGTTTAACAAAGGTAGATTTAGTATATTAAGAGTTAAAAAGCACTGAAAAAAATTAATACCACTGTAGGAAAAGGGCAAAAGTGATGAACAGTAATGGCTAAATGCAAAAATATAAATTATCAATGAACATAAATACAACTATATTACTTATCAAGAAAACTTAAAATAAGTTTAAAAAATAGATATTATTTTCTACTACATTGGCCATGCTTAAGAGTAATGTTAACATCCTTATGGTTGGCACTGAATGTGGCAGCCACAGGAGAGAGAACATGCTGTGAGGAGTGCAGCAAGCTCAGGGCCTCTGGCTGCTGTACCTCTGGGATCCACCCAGGTGTGCATGCCAATGCCCCATTCTGCAGAGCTCCTAGCAAGTGACTGAGGACGGTGGGCCACTAGAACTGGGCCACGCCTGCCCAATACAAGATTCCTCTAAAAGGTCATCCTTGCTCAAGGGTTGCTCATTGGCCTGGCTGAGAATTTTTCAGTGCTGCACTGCAGTTTGAGGCTCTGCTCACCCATTCCTCCTTTCCTCCCACTCTTCTTTCACAGGTGTCAGTCCTGCTGAAAGCTTTCTCTTTGTACTGCTGTTCCTGCTCCCCTTAATCTTTCACAAATGTTTCCCCCAGTAAATATCTTGCATGTCTAACTTCATCCTGAAGAAAATCAATTAGTACAATCTTTCTGGAAGTCATAATAGTAATACTCTTTTACCCACATTTCACTTCTAGAAATTGACACTAAGGAAATTAACAGATATATTTATAAATTTTATGCAGGATTATCTGACAGTATTATTTATAATTGAAAAAAATGAAAAGAAACTAATAAAGGATTAGATAAATTATAATATCCTATAAAATAAAACAGTATATATGGTCTTAATTTTAAAGATATGGGATGTTACTTATTATATTTATTAATGTAAAAAGTTTACAAGGGGTACAATTTTATTAAAATATATATGTAGACAAAAGAACAAAGTATATATTCAAGGACGTAATTTTAATTTTCTTCTTTGTACTTTTCCCTATAATATCTAAATTCTGCAATGAACACATTGCCTTATGGTAAAAATACATGTTATTTAAATTATACCTATATAGGCATTTAAAAACCAGGAAAAATACCAAAATATAATTAGCAGTTATTCTTTGAGTGATGATATTATGAGTAATATTATTTCTTCTTTACTCTCCTGAATTTTAAAATTTTTCTAATATTAAAAATAATCTTCATTAGAATTAGATTTTACTGATTTTTTAAAACAATGCAAATCAACTTAAAATGGTGCTTGAACAATTGGACATATGTATTCAAAAATATAAACTCAGCCTATGCATCATACTCTATACAAAACTTAGCTGAACATGGATCACAGACCCAAATATAAAACATAAAACTATAGAAATTTTAAAGGAAAACATAGGAGATACTCCTTGATGTTTTACATGAGACAAAGAGGTCTTAAACAAGACACCAAAAACATGATTCATAAAAGAAAAGTTGATAAATTGAAGTTCATCAAAAAATTTTTAAATTGTTCTGTGGAAGACACTGTTAAGAAATTGAAGAGAGGGCAGACAGCAGAAGCAAGAAGAACTACAGTCCTGCAGCCTGTGGAACAAAAACCACATTCACAGTAAGATAGACAAGATGAAAAGGCAGAGGGTTATGTACCAGATGAAGGAACAAGATAAAACCCCAGAAAAACAACTAAATGAAGTGGAGATAGGCAACCTCCCAGAAAAAGAATTCAGAATAATGATAGTGAAGATGATCCAGGACCTCGGAAAAAGAATGGAGGCAAAGATTGAGAAGATGCAAGAAATGTTTCACAAAGACCTGGAAGAATTAAAGAACAAAGAGAGATGAACAATACAATAACTGAAATGAACACTACACTAGAAGGAATCAATAGCAAAATAACTGAGGCAGAAGAACGTATAAGTGACCTGGAAGACAGAATGGTGGAATTCACTGCTGTGGAACAGAATAAGAAAAAAGAATGAAAAGAAATGAAGACAGCCTAAGAGACCTCTGGGACAACATTAAATGCAACAACATTCGCATTATAGGGGTCCCAGAAGAAGAAGAGAGAGAGAAAATATTTGAAGAGAGTATAGCCGAGAATTTCCCTAACATGGGAAAGGAAATAGACACCCAAGTCCGGGAAGTGCAGAGAGCCCCGTACAGGAAAAACCCAAGGAGAAACACGCCGAGACACATAGTAATCAAATTGGCAAAAATTAAACAAAAAGAAAAATTATCAAAAGCAGCAAGGGAAAAACGACAAATAACATACAAGGGAACTCCCATAAGGTTAACAGCTGATCTCTCAGGAGAAACTTTATAAGCCAGAAGGGAGTGGCATGATATACTTAAAGTGATGAAAGGGAAGAACCTACAACCAAGATTACTCTACCTGGCAAGGATCTCATTTAGATTCGATGGAGAAATCAAAAGCTTTACAGACAAGCAAAAGCTAAGAGAATTCAGCACCACCAAACCAGCTCTACAACAAATGCTCAAGGAACTTCTCTAAGTGGGAAACACAAGAGAAGAAAAGGACCTACAAAAACAAACCGAAAACAATTAAGAAAATGGTCATAGGAACATACATATCGATAATTACCTTAAACGTGAATGGATTAAATGCTCCAACTAAAAGACACAGGCTTGCTGAATGGATACAAAAACAAGACCCATTGGGCTTCCCTGGTGGCGCAGTGGTTGAGAATCTGCCTGCCAATGCAGGGGACATGGGTTCGAGCACTGGTCTGGGAAGATTCCACATGCCGCAGAGCAACTAGGCCCGTGAGCCATAACTACTGAGCCTGAGCAACTGGAGCTGGTGCTCCACAACAAGAGAGGCTGCAATAGTGAGAGGGCCGTGTACCGCGATGAAGAGTGGTCCCCACTTGCCGCAACTAGAGAAAGCCCTCACACAGAAACAAAGACCCAACACAGCCAAAAATAAATAAATAAATAAATAAATTAATTAAAAAAACAAACAAAAAAACAAGACCCATATATATGCTGTCTACAAGAGACCCACTTCAGACCTAGGGACACATACAGACTGAAAGTGAGGGGATGGAAAAAGATATTCCATGCAAATGGAAATCAAAAGAAAGCTGGAGTAGCAATACTCATATCAGATAAAATAGACTTTAAAATAAAGAATGTTACAAGAGACAAGGAAGGACACTACATAATGATCAGGGGATCAATCCAAGAAGAAAATATAACAATTATAAATATATATGCACCCAACATAGGAGCACGTCAATACATAAGGCAACTGCTAACAGCTATAAAAGAGGAAATCAACAGTAACACAATAATAGTGGGGGACTTTAACACCTCACTTACACCAGTGGACAGATCATCCAAAATGAAAATAAATAAGGAAACAGAAGGTTGAAGTGGCACAATAGACCAGATAGATTTAATTGATATTTATAGGACATTCCATCCAAAAACAGCAGATTACACTTTCTTCTCAAGTGTGCACGGAACATTCTCCAGGATAGATCACATCTTGGGTCACAAATCAAGCCTCAGTAAATTTAAGAAAATTGAAATCATATCAAGCATCTTTTCTGAAAACAATGCTATGAGATTACAAATCAATTACAGGGAAAAAAACGTAAAATACAGAAACACATGGAGGCTAAACAATAGGTTACTAAATAACCAAGAGATCACTGAAGAAATCAAAGAGGAAATCAAAACATACCTAGAGAAAAATGACAATGAAAACAAGATGATCCAAAACCTATGGGATGCAGCAAAAGCAGTTCTAAGAGGGAAGTTTATAGCTATACAAGCCTACCTCAAGTAACAAGAAAAATCTCAAATAAACAATCTAACCCTACACCTAAAGCACCTAGAGAAAGAAGAACAAACAAAACCCAAAGTTAGCAGAAGGAAAGAAATCATAAAGATCAGAGCAGAAATAAATGAAATAGAAACAAAGAATACAATAGCAAAGATCAATAAAACTAAAAGCTGGTTCTTTGAGAAGATAAACAAAATTGATAAACCATTAGCCAGACTCATCAAGAAAAAGAGGGAGAGGACTCAAATCAATAAAATTAGAAGTGAAAAAGGAGAAGTTACAACAGACACCACAGAAATACAAAGCATCCTAAGAGACTACTACAAGCAACTGTATGCCAATAAAATGGACAACCTGGAAGAAGTGGACAAGTTCTTAGAAAGATATAATCTTCCAAGACTGAACCAGGAAGAAATAGAAAATATGAACAGACCAATCACAAGTAATGAAATTGAAACTGTGATTAAAAATCTTCCAACAAACAAAAGTCCAGGACCAGAAGGCTTCACAGGTGAATTCTATGAAACATTTCGAGAACAACTAACACCTATCCTTCTCAAACTCTTCCAAAAAATTTCAGAGGAAGGAACACTCCCAAACTCATTCTATGAGGCCACCATCACCCTGATACCAAAACCAGACAAAGATACTACAAAAAAAGAAAATTACAGACCAATATCACTGATGAATATAGATGCAAACATCCTCAACAAAATACTAGCAAACATAATCCAACAACACATTAAAAGGATCATACACCATGATCAAGTGGGATTTATCCCAGGGATGCAAGGATTCTCCAATATAGGCAAATCAATCAATGTGATACACCATATTAACAAATTGAAGAATAAAAACCATATGATCATCTCAATAGATGCAGAAAAAGCTTTTGACAAAATTCAACACCCATTTATGATAAAAACTCTCCAGAAACTGGGCATAGAGGGAACCTATCTCAACATATTAAAGGCCATATACGACAAACCCACAGCAAACATCATTCTCAATGGTGAAAAGCTGAAAGCATTTCCTCTAAGATCAGGAACAAGACAAGGATGTCCACTCTCGCCACTATTATTCAACATAGTTTTTGGAAGTCTTAGCCACGACAATCAGAGAAGAAAAATAAATAAAAGAATACACATTGGAAAAGAAGAAGTAAAACTGTCACTGTTTGCAGATGACATGATACTATACATAGAGAATCCTAAAAATGCCACCAGAAAACTACTAGAGCTAATCAATGAATTTGGTAAAGTTGCAGGATACAAAATTAATGCACAGAAATCTCTTGCATTCCTATACACTATATGATGAAAAATCTGCAAGAGAAATTAAGGAGACACTCCCATTTACCACTGCAACAAAAAGAATAAAAAACCTAGGAATAAACCGACCTAGGGAGACAAAAAACCTGTATGCAGAAAACTATAAGACACTGATGAAAGAAATTAAAGATGCTACCAACAGATGGAGAGATATACCATGTTCTTGGATTGGAAGAATCAATATTGTGAAAATGAGTATACTACTCAAAGCAATCTACAGATTCAATGCAATCCCTATCAAATTACCAATGGCATTTTTTATGGAACTAGAACAACAAATCTTAAATTTTGTATGGAGACACAAAAGACCCCGAATAGCCAAAGCAGTCTTGAGGGAACAAAACGGAGCTGGAGGAATCAGACTCCCTGACTTCTGACTATACTACAAAGCTACAGTAATCAAGACAATATGGTACTGGCACAAAAACTGAAACATAGATCAAAGGAACAAGATAGAAAGCCCAGAGATAAACCCATGCACCTATGGTCAACTAATATATGACAAAGGAGGCAAAGATATACAACGGAGAGAAGACAGTCTCTTCAATAAGTGGGGCTGGGAAAACTGGACAGCTACATGTAAAAGAATGAAATTAGAACATTCCCTAACACCATACACAAAAATAAACTCAAAATGGATTTGAGACCTAAATGTAAGACTGGACACTATAAAACTCTTAGAGGAAAACATAGGAAGAACACTCTTTGACATAAATCACAGCAAGATCTTTTTTGATCCACCTCCTAGAGTAATGGAAATAAAACCAAAAATAAACAAATGGGACCTAATGAAACTTCAAAGCTTTTGCACAGCAAAAGAAGCCATAAACTAGATGAAAAGACAGCCCTCAGAATGGGAGAAAATATTTGCAAATGAAGCAACGGACAAGCGATTAATCTCCAAAATTTAGAAGCAGCTCAATATCAAAAAAACAAACAACCCAATCCAAAAATGGGCAGAAGACCTAAATAGACATTTCTTCAAAGAAGACGTACAGATGGCCAAGAAGCACATGAAAAGCTGCTCAACATCACTAAGTATTAGAGAAATGCAAATCAAAACTACAGTGAGGTATTATCTCACACCAGTTAGAATGGGCATCATCAGAAAATCTACAAACAATAAATGCTGGAGAGGGTGTGGAGAAAAGGGAGCCCTCTTGCACTGTTGGTGGGAATGTAAATTGATCCAGCCACTATGGAGAACAGTATGGAGGTTCCTTAAAAAATAAAAATAGAATTACCATATGATCCAGCAATCCCACTACTGGGCATATACCCAGAGAAAACCATAATTCAAAAAGACACATGCACCCCAATGTTCACTGCAGCACTATTTACAATAGCCAGGTCATGGAAGCAACCTAAATGCCCATCGACAGATGAATAGATAAAGAAGATGTGGTACATATATAGAATGGAATATTACTCAGCCATAAAAAGGAATGAAATTGGGTCATTTGTAGAGACGTGGATGGATCTAGAGACTGTCATACAGAATGAAATAAGTCAGAAAGAGAAAAACAAATATCGTATATTAATGCATATATGTGAAACCTAGGGAATGGTACAGATGAACCGGTTTGCAGGGCAGAAATAGCTACACAGATGTAGAGAACAAACGTATGGACACGAAGGGGGGAAAGTGGCAGGGGGTGGGTGTGGTGGTGTGATGAATTGGGAGATTGGGATTGATATGTATATACTGATGTGTATAAAATTGATGACTAATAAGAACCTGCTGTATAAAAAAATAAATAAAATAAAATTCAAAAATTAAACTAACTAACTAACTAACTAACTAAATAAAAGTGAAAATACAAACCTCAGACTGGAAAAAATATTTGCAACTTACATATTTGACAAAGGAGGTATATTTAGAAAATACAAAGTACTCTCAAAACTCAACAGTTAGAAAACAACCCACTAAAAAATAAGCAAAACACTTAACCAGACACTTCACAGAAGAATATATGTGGATGGCAAATAAGGACATAAAAATTGCTCAGGGACTTCCCTGGTGGCGCAGTGGTTAAGAATCCACCTGCCAATGCAGAGGACATGGGTTCAAGCCCTGGTCCCAGAACATCCCACATGCCGCGGAGAAACTAAGCCCGTGCGCCACAACTACTGTGCCTGCGCTCTAGAGCTCGCGTGCATAGAGCCCGTGCTCTGCAACAAAGAGAAGCCACCGCAATGAGAAGCCCGAGCACAGCAACAAGGAGTACCCCTGCTCGCCGCACTAGAAAAAGCCTGCACGCAGCAACAAAGACCCAACGCAGCCAAAGATAAATTAATTAATTAATTAATGGGAAAAAAAAGATGCTCAACATCATTGGTCATTAGGGAAATTCGAATTAAAAACACGAACTACCTCTATAAGCTTTTAGAATGCATAAAACGAACAAAAGCTAACAATACTAAGTGCTGGCAAGGATGCAGGGACACTTTAATTCTTATACATGCTGGCTGGAGTGCAAAATGTTACAATCACTTGGGAAAACAGTTTGGCAGCTTCTTATAAAGTTAAATACATAGTACATAATTGCCAAGTGACCCAGACATTCTACTCCTCTGTATTTACCCAGAATAAATGAAAATTATGTTCGCCCAAGAACCTGTATGTCAATGCTTGCAGCAGGTTTATTCATAATTACCCAAACTGGAAATAACCCAGATATCCTTCATTTGGTGGATGGATAAACAAATGGTGGTGTATCTGTATGATGGAACGCTACTGAGCAATAAAAAGGAATGACCATTCAACAACATGGAGCAAGCTCAAGTAGAATCAAGTAGAACCTCAGGGGAGTGAAAGAAGTGAAAGAAGCCACAGTTAAAAGGCCACATGCTATATGATTCCATTTACATGACATTTGACAAAGACAAAATTAGAGTAACAAAGAACAGATCAACGTTTGCCAGGGGCTGGGGATTCCCGGAGGGACTGACTATGAAAGGGAGCATGAGAGAATGTTTTGGGGAAATTGAACTCTTCTGCATGTTGATGGTGGTGGTGCTTAAATAACTGTATGCATTTGTCAAAACTTATAGAAATGTGCAACAAAAAAGTAAATTTTACTCTATACACGTTAAATAAATTTTTAAAAGATAAAAATAAAGTAGGGGCACTAAAATGGAAAAGCTTGGAAAAAGTTAATTGTTGAAGCTGAAAACATTGTTTTCTATCCAAACAGATCTAACATGAATTAAATTAGCTATATGTATGGTTTAGGTTAAGTGGATACAATAATGCATATTTATTAGGTTTATCAACTTCTAAAATCCACAAATCCACAAGAAAACATGTTAAAGCAGAGGGAAAGAGGAGCTTTATAATTAATCGGTTGAGACAGTTACGTCAAAGGCTGTGATCTTTCTCCTCTTCCTTTCCTGTCTCTCCTACTCTTCCCATGTGGCTGCCTTCAGGCATTTAACGCTGCGTGAAGTTTTCCTGTGGGTCTTCACGTACTTTGAAGAGTGTATCAGAAAGCTTAGAATAGCAGTTTGACAGACCAGGCAGAGATAGTCTTCATATGATCATCTCTTTTATGGATTCTTGATAAAAGTCAAGAGTCTAACACTAAAACATTTCTCTGAAGGAATATCCAGCATAATCTAGATCAAAATGGTCTGTGATGTAGCTTTCTGGGGATCTGACTTGATCCAGGGATAGAACTGAGAGAAACTCATGGCTAACCTATTTCTAGGATATATCTCTTGAATATAAATGATTTAGCCAAGCTTCTAGTGAGAAGTAAAGCTCAGAGACTCCAAAATGAACAACCCTAGCAGGTACAGTAGAAACTCTCTTATCCAGTATCACTGAGACTGGTAATTGTGTGGTTAGTAAGTCAGCTCTAACTCTATATCTTAAACTGTTATTTTAAGCTGAGACATAATTTTACAATCTTCCACCAGTTTTCTGATGAAAGGCTAAGGTCTTCCCTTTGAATGTGGATTCATTGATTGGGGTTCTCCGTCTGACAACAAAACCCCACGCCCATAACAATCATCTCCAATTTCCAGTTTCAATTTCTTTAAAGTTCAGCAAGAACTTAAAGACACTTGTGATGCACACCAAGTACGGAATCCTCCTAATATTTTATGATTATTGTTTATAGCGTTTTACAGTTATCTTGTCCATACCTAATTTGATAGTAATTTTCTCTTACCAGCTCACATTTATGGTCACTTTTTAAGGTGTTCAACTACTTAGTTTGTATGTTAACAGCTCTCTTTTTGCCCCTCCTATCTCATTAGTTTACCTAATCAAAATTACAGTGTAAAAATAAACATGTTTGGAAACCAACATAACTGACTCTTGATAAGCATACAACTCAACTGGGGTGGGGTGGGGATGTGCAGAAGTCCATGGCATGTATTAGATGCTTGCTAACGTGGGCATTTGGAGGTTCTACAGAGGAAATGGAGAGCTTCCCTTAATCCAGTGGCTCAAGTAAGTGAAGGTCAGTTAAAAGGATACCTATGGAGAACAGTATGGAGGTTCCTTAAGAATCTAAAAATAGAACTACCATATGACTCAGCAATCCCACTCCTGGGCATATACCCTGAGAAAACCATAATTCAAAAAGAGTCATGTACCACAGTGTTCATCGCAGCACTATTTACAATAGCCAGGACATGGGAGCAACCTAAGTGTCCATCAACAGATGAATGGATAAAGAAGATGTGGCACATATATACAATGGAATATTACTCAGCCATAAAAAGAAACGAAATTGAGTTATTTGTAGTGAAGTGGATGGACTTAGAGTCTGTCATACAGACTGAAGTAACTCACAAAGAGAAAAACAAATACCTTATGCTAACACATATATATGGAATCTAAAAAAAAAAAAAAAAAGGTTCTGATGAACTTAGGGGCAGGACAGGAATAAAGACGCAGACATAGAGAATGGACTTAAGGATACGGGGAGGGGGAAGAGTAAGCTGGGATGAAGTGAGAGAGTGGCATGGACATATGGACATATATACACTACCAAATGTAAAATAGATAGCTAGTGGGAAGCAGCTGCATAGCACAGGGAGATCAGCTGGGTGCTTTGTGACCACCTAGAGGGGTGGAATAGGGAGGGTGGGAGAGAGATGCAAGAGGGAGGGGATATGGGGATATATGTGTACGTATAGCTGATTCACTTTTTTATACAGCAGCAACTAACACAACAATGTAAAGCAATTATACCTCAATAAAGATGTTAAAAAAAAAAGGATATCTTAGTAGCTAAAATGTAGATATTCTGTGCTGTTGGTTGACAGATGACATGACATGTATGCTTTATACACATTTTGGTTTGAAAAGTAAAGTGTGTGATATGTATTCCTTGCCTTGATGAGAAATCAACCCCTCGAACAAAGATAAATTGCAGGAATAAGTGCAAACAGGATTAAGATTTTCATACTACTACTACTACACATATTTGGATTTTTTAAAATTGTGAGTGTACATGGCAATGAACACCAGAAGGAACATAATCATCGTGGTTAACATAATTTCTTTTTCTTCATGATGTCCTCTCCCAGGATATCTGATGCTTAAAAGGTCCCTCTCAGAATTTTCTTATTTCTCCACTTCCTCACCGTGATCATCACTTCCTGCTCCCACTTGAGGTTTGCCCACAGAAGTCAGAAATATCTTGTTTTTACTGCTACAACTACAGGCTTCTGTCTTTAAATGTGGCCCTGTTCCAAGATTATGATCCACTTTTTGGCTGTTCCTTGATATTTAATGAGGATATTACCTACCTGAAGAGATTTCTGGACTCCAGTTCTCAAAGCCCTGCTATACAGGGCAAGGCTATTTTGACTTTGAGAGTTACAAATTATCCTTTTCTGCAAAATAGAGAAAAGGATAAATTGGTACCTCCATAGCATTTTTTTTCAATCATGACTGCACCCCAAAGGCTTGTCTATATGAACACTCTAGACAACTAAGTCTCTGAATCTTTTTTGTGTTTTACATTTTGATTCCCAAGACTCTCTTCCAAAAGACTAGATTTTTGGGCTTCCTTGGTTGCACAGTGGTTAAGAATCCGCCTGCCGATGCAGGAGACATGGGTTCCAGGCCTGGTCCAGGAAGATCCCACATGCCGTGGAGCAACTAAGCCCGTGTGCCACAACTACTGAGCCTGCGTGCCACAACTACTGAAGCCCACGTGCCTAGAGCCTGTGCTCCACAACAAGAGAAGCCACTGCAATGAGAAGCCCACGCAACGCAATGAAGAGTAGCCCCTGCTGGTCACAACTAGAGAAAGCCCGCACGCAGCAATGAAGACCCAACACAGCCAAAAGTAAAATAAATTCAAAAGACTAGATTTTTTCTTTTTTAAAAACTGATATTAAGCTGTTCCACTGACAGTAACTAGTCAAGCACATTCAATTGTTTCTTGAGGCCACCACCTAAAAGGTGTTGGCAGGACAATTTAATCTCCATAACGGAAGACATGCATCTTTCTATCTGCTAGAGAAGGAGGGTGAAAAATCTAGTTCAGCTAAAAGTTTTAAATGGAAATGAATAGGAATTTGAGGAAGTCTTACTTTATGCTATTTAATATCTAAGCTATGCTAGATAGCCTTTTTGTCATTTAATAATCAACTTTTACTTATAGCTTTTAAGCTGACCATACATTTTGCTCTTTGATTATGATGGTTAGCTGGAGAGGTGAGCCTGGTAGGAAGCATCTTTCCAGAAGTTATTCACGCTTGGGGTGAGAGCAGAACCAATCCTATCCCAAGCATTCATTCAAGTTTCTTGCAGCCATTATGCCAACCAGGGGATGCCTTGAATATATGACATTCAAACTGGGATCAGGCATCTGATGTATTCACCTGCCTTGACAAGAGAAATGTGTACACTGTAATGGGTTTCTTCAGTGATCTAGATCAGGACAGAGATAAATACATGCTTCTAAGGTACAGCAAAACTTCTGTCTCCACTTCCTCACCTCCCATTGTCTCTTCAACCCTCCAGTCTGGACTTCTGTCCCCATTGCTCTGCTGGCTGCTCACATCAAGGTCACCAAGAACCTCCCTCTCACAAACTGCCCTGGTCCCCCTGTCCTCTTACTTGACATTTCAGCAGCATTTGACACGACAGTCACACCTTCCATCTTGAGACACTTTCTCTCTTGACTCCCAGGGCCCTCCAACCCGAAATTCCTGGCTCCTCCTCCGTCTTCTTGACTAGATCTCTCCTTTCTTCCTAAACTGGCTCAGCCCTGAGCTCTATCCTGTTGTCTATCTACATTATCTCCCTAAGTCAACTCATCCAGTCCCAAAGTTTTAAATACCACCCCCATGCCAATGACTTCCAAATTTAAATGTATAGTCCCGACCTTTCCTCTGAGCTCCAGACTTGTCCTAATGGATATTAGCTTCTAATGGATATTAACAGATGCCTAAAAGAATCTCACAGTTATTATGTTCAAACAGAGCTTTTGATTTTTGCTCTCTCATCCCCCGAAATGCGCCTCACCTAGACCTCCTTGTTTCATGACAAGGTGCTACCATCCGGTCAGCTGCTCAGGCCAAAAATGAAGGACTCATTTTTGATTCTTCCCTTCCACTCATCCCCTTCCCCCAACTCACCCCCTCCAGCTTTCAGTCCATCTGGAAGTCCTTCTGGTCTCACCTCTAAAATAAGCCACTCCCACCCACGGAACTGATTCCTCTCTTGTCCTCTACAGTCTTCTCCCGTATATTTAAAAAACATAAATCTCATACTCCTATGGCTTTTCACTGCATTTTGAATCACATCCACCCTGTGACCTCGCAAGGCCCTGCTGGTCTAGCTTCTAACTCCCTCCTTGACCTTGTCTTGCCCTGCTCTCCCACCCTCTCACCACTCCCCAGTCTGTCAGGTTCTGGAGCTCGCCAAGCTTTTTCCTGCCTCAGGGTCTTGGCACTTGCTTCCCCTTCTGCCTGGAATGCTCTGCCCCAGATCTTCACAGAGCTAGTTCCTCTTACCATTCAGGTCTCATCTCAAATGTCACCCCTTCAGAGAGGACTTCCCTGTCCACCCAAACCAGCTGCCTTTCCCTTGCCCTGGATATGACACACCTGTCATGTTGTCCTTTTATATTATACTCTTTGTACACATACCACTTTTGTAATTATCTTGTTTGTTTTCTTATTTATCATGTCTCCTCTAGCAGGTATAAATTCCATGAGGGTGTATCACATCTGCTTTATTTCCTGGGATATCCCCAATGCCTGGTACATAGTAGATGCTCAATAAATCTTTGTTGAAAGAGTAACTGTAGTTCAGAAATAGGCATGAGAAAAAGATTGGAGTAACCTCCGACTTTTACTTGGGACACAGTTTTACTGCATTGTGTTGAATTACAAAGAGGCATAAAGTTTTGAATGGGTGTGAAATTGTTCTTAAAATCCAGGTTTCTTGAAGGTATATAAGTTCATTTATGAAAGAAAAAATATCAGGTGATGATCTCCATATTTAATTCCTTACCCTGCCACTTTCAAGGGCAGTGGTTCTCAACTTTGGTTGCCTCCTGGAATCACCTGGCTGGCTTGTCTGACTCGTAGAGATGCTGCTATAACTGATGTGGGTTGTAGCCTGAGCATCAGTAGTTATTAAAAACTTTTCAGGTGATTCTAGTATGCAGCCAAAGTTGAGAATCTTTGTTCTAGGGGATATGTTTCGACCTCATGAAATATGGTTTCCAAAGCCCATGAAATGTGGAAAATAGAGCCATTCGTCTTAGAACCTAGTATTTGAGGTTTCCACAGCTTCTTATTCATTAATACAACCAGGGTTGGAAAGGCCTACTTTATCCTGGCTGAGTTTCAGTATCACCAACCACGTCAGTCTCTCTAAAGCTGGGAAGGCAACAAAAATGCTGATGACATCTCAGAAGCAATAAGAAGAGAATTGAATGCAGGTAAGAGACGATGTTCCACTCAAGAGGCAAGAAAGTAAGGGGCTACGTGTGCGGTTCAGTGGAGAAATTGGAATGATTCTCTCCTGGACCATATCAATAGATGGAAGAGTTCTCAGGGGTAACATCCGGGGGATGCTTGGGCAGGAGGAGAGATTAACTGGTAACAGCAGCCTCATGTTAGCGGTGGCTTGGGAAATGAAGACACAGAGCAGTAGTCTCGATTTCAATCAGTATGTGTATAGGCTGAAGCTGTGAGGAAAGAGATTCAGAGACACAAGAGCCATGAGCAATCCTGGAGTGGGGTAGTCTGGTAACATCAGTGATTCAGGCTGCAGCATGGGCTGACTCAGCAGCGCACATAGGACAAGCCCCCTGTTAGCCAAATGTACCAGAGCAGAATGGCTTGGAAAGGGAGTCTGGGAAGCACCAGACTCCCCAAAGAAGGCCAGATGTGGACTAAAGGTAAGAGTAGTCCCCCAGGGGCTGAAAAACAGAGAAACATAGTTTCATTATTTATAGAGGTATTTGAGCAGCTGATGCTTTTACTTTCTCTGTGAAGTAGGAGACTAGATCATCATTCTTTTTACTCATTGTTTTTAAATGGAAATGGCCTTCCAAATACTTAGAAAAGCAAACATAGATGCTCTAACAATTCAACTTCCTGAAACAAAAGGTTATTATTTTGACACTTGAAAAGGTATTTACACAATTTCTCCTAAAAGTAAATGCTCTTTATAAAGCCCATTCTGCCTCTCTCTGCTTTACAGATGAAGCCCCTTTGTTCTAGGAAGCTCTTTCTGTTTTGGTTTATGAAAAGAGACACGGAGCTGATACAACCCAGGTTCGGCTTCAGGAAAAAAGGATATTACAACAAACTGTGGTGGTGCTTGCACTGTTAGAAAAAGATTTAAACAATGATAATATTAAGTCATTGTACAGCTCTTCCCATTTACGGTTCCAGCTCCATTTTTATCATCTAAATTAGTCTGACTTTCAGTATAAACTTGTCTTTGGTGAGGTCCCTCCTTTGAATTTTTCTGAAAGGCAGTAAGCATGTCAAAAAATTTTATGGAACAAAATCTTTCCAGACCTAAGATTCTCTCTAAAAACAGCACTTACCAGTAAGGAATTTTTACACTTTAGTTGTGCGTGTATGCACATAGCGGAAAAGGGGGAAAAACCTAGCAAGTAGGAAACTAGAAGATAGAACAGGAGGTGAATTTCCAAGATGATGAACATTTTTAACACTGTTTAAACATATTAGTCTCTCTACCACTCCAGTGTTATCACTACGGGGTTCTCTAAATTACCTACGTCCACTACATGGTTTGAAAAATGAGATTATCTCTAATTCTTATATCGCAGCATACTTAAGACTGGAGGACTCAAATTCATACATGCAAGGACAAGCCCCCCCCCCCACATGAACAAACAAGATACTGTTTGTGAGGATCTATGAATTTTAAACTTTGAAATCTCAGAACGAGGTACTGGAAGCCCCAGTGCCTAGCACACAGAGAAGTGCACGATGACTATAGGAAGAATCAATGAGCAAACAAGGAGGGCGTTTCCAGAGTCTGACTTGGAGCAGGCATGACCCAGTTGCGTGGGGTGACTCTTCATACACTGGAGCTGGATTAGAACCCTCAGGAGAGCGTGACCCTCACACACCTACGAACTTGGGAGATGGCAGATAACAAACTCCCCAAGTGCGGAGTTTTATTTTCTTCTTGTTATGCAAAT
Source organism: Balaenoptera physalus (assembly GCF_965194825.1). Classification (NCBI taxonomy): domain Eukaryota; kingdom Metazoa; phylum Chordata; class Mammalia; order Artiodactyla; family Balaenopteridae; genus Balaenoptera; species Balaenoptera physalus. The sequence continues at coordinate 126,426,998 of NC_138890.1, forward strand.
TGATGTCTCCAATGACTCTGAGGCATGAACCACAGACTTTTCAAATTAAAAGAATGAATATATAAAAAAAAAAGGTCATGAAGAACCTAGTGGCAAGACGGGAATAAAGACACAGACATACTAGAGAATGGACTTGAGGATATGGGGAGGGGGAAGGGTAAGATGTGACAGGGTGAGAGTGTGGCATGGACATATATACACTACCAAATGTAAAATAGCTAGCTAGTGGGAAGCAGCCGCATAGCACAGGGAGATCAGCTCGGTGCTTTGTGACCACCTAGATGGGTGGGATAGGGAGGGTGGGAGGGAGGGAGACGCAAGAGGGAAGAGATATGGGAACATATGTATATGTATAACTGATTCACTTTGTTATAAAGCAGAAACTAACACACCATTGTAAAGCAATTATACTCCAATAAAGATGTTAAAAAAAAAAAAGAATGAATATAGATACTTTTCTTTTTGTAATAGCTTGTAATTTTCCTTAGAAACCTCTCTTGTGAGGTTTTTTTCCTAACACTGCAGGAAAATAGAAAAATGCAGATATATCTTTTAAACCATTGTTTTACAGAAGACATTTGTCCTTTCTTGGGCCGTCCAGCATTCGACCCTTCTTCCTGTTGGGACATTCCCCATTTTCAGTGGTACTGAGGAGTCACAGTGTCCTGCTTCCCATTATGGAAGCTGAAAGGAGGTCAGCCATTCTCTCCTTACTCCCTGAAGCCAGGATGTTGCACATGACCAGCTGGGCAATCTTACCAGGGCTCTGAAGCTGCATGTGTGACCCATGAGGAAAGGGTGGTTAGGACTCAGCTGGGGCAGCGATGTCTATCAGTGGCACTGGCCAGGGCAACACCCTGGCCAGCCTGTTGCTGCTATGTAGCCTGTACAGTCTCCTTGGTTCATGTCTATTTTCCAAGCCCTCCCTCACACTCCCCCATTGGATTGTATGATCTCCACATAACCTTCCAAAATATCCTCCTATTTGCTTAAGATATCTAGAGCAAGCTGCTCTTACTTGCAACGAAAACCCAAATTGATATTACAATTACTGATCAATAACAAAACAGTTCCTGGCAGTTATTTAAAAATGGAGAGGAAAGCAAAAAATTATAAATTATCAAATGTCATTCAGACATTATTTATGTTCTTCCAGTGGTGGCACAGGGGAAAATCTAGTGGCCCTTGAATCAAGAGGTCATGAGTTCAAGTACTGACCTTACCATTTATTGACTATGTGACCTTGGGCAAGACACTTAATCTCTATGAGCCTCCATTTCCTCACTTATAGCACAAGAGTAAAAATATCACACAGGTATGTTCTAAGGACAATAGGAGATTATTTTTATCATTAAAGCAGTTTTAAATCTTAAAGCTATTTTATCACTCCAGGCCAACCAGTCTCTTCTATAGAATCTCGTCTTGTCCATGGTCCACATCTGTTATGTATTTCCTAGTTTCTTCTTTGGGTATAGCCTGAAAGGTGAAATACTTACGGCTTCAAATTCTTGTTTAAAAAAGTACCTTATATTATTACTTCCAATGTAAGCAATAAAACTTAAACTCTGTTGAAAATATGAGTAGACGACTTCCTTCCTTCTCAATTCAACAGCTGAGTTTATCTTTGACCCAACTTATGTCACTCTCCTACAGACAGACAGACAGAGCAGAGCTCAAACCATAGCTTGTTTACCTATTGATCACCAGATCCTTCAAAGCTACCATTTGAACTTTGGCTTCTACCTAAAATTTGTGATTGAAACATGTTTTCCCAGTTTATTCATGCCATTTAGTATAGAATTAAAGGCCTGCCCATGGAGGCTCTTAAGTGGGACATAAATGGAAGTTTTCTGGTCATGTGATGCAGGCACAGCTAAAGGAAGACTGTGAAAACTGAGGCAGAGAAAGGGAGGTGGCATGATGCTGGCCCAGCAAGGATTACAGTCTGAAGTCTGGTCATTGGTCTTAGATGATGTAACATAAATTGTTTATGGGCAGTTGATGTAACTCTTCCAGCAGAGGGCAGGAAAAAGAGGGGGAAGGAAAGAGGGTCTCATGTGGGGCTGCCCTCCATTGCCACAGCCTGGGAACATCCCCTTGAGGAAAAAGGAAGGGAGACGTCTGGGAGCCATGTTTGCTTGGTGGATCCTTTGTCTGTGCCAGTGGTTCTCAAACTTGTCTACGCATCTGAATCATCTGGGGATATTTAATAAATTCTGGAGCCCAGGCCATGCCCCCTACCCTTAAATCAGAACCTCTGAGGGTGGGACCCAAGCCCTAATATTTTTTGAAGCTTCCCAGGTGATTCTAGTGGGCAACACAAGTTTGGGAACCTCTGGTCTATGTTGTGCTCAGATCCTGTTTATGTTAATAAAGCTTGTGAATTGCAACCACCAACGTCAAAGTTTCTTTTCCCCCATTCCCCTCGTAGTCCTCTTGAACTTCGAGTCTGACAACAAAAAGCCAAGATGCACTCATTATATTATATGCATATATTGTGTTGTTTTGAAAACATTTCTAAAGGCCTAACCACTTTTATAAAAAAAAAAGACTTGCCTTAAACCCAAAGTCATTTTCTAGTGTAACTGCCTTTATCGGTGGCTCATTATTTCTCTAAGGCATTTTTTCTGAAATGAAATATTCTATTCTTGATGTCAAACCACAGAGGGATTATTCTTGAGCACTTGAAATAATACTCTTTTTTTAGTACTGAAATGGTAGGAAAAATACATTTTTCTAATCAAAATATAATCTTCCAAACTATTTTTATCATTTCCCTCCCAAATTGTTAAAGCTATAAGCTTGTGCAACTCTCTTTTTCTGGATTACAACGAAAGTCGTACCGAAAGGTGTTTTTGGTTAAGGAATACTGGAAAAAGGTGTAATAATAATAATAATAGCTGGCACTTATGAGGTGTTCGATGTTTTGCTTAAGTGCTTTACCTACATCACATCATTTAATTTTCACAGGAACCCAGTGAGGTTGGTGCTATTATTACTCTTACTTTTTCAGGGGTGGAACCTGAGGCTTGCAGGGCATGAGGACGCTGTGAGGTCACACTCTTGGTAAGTAGCTAAGTTATTCCCTTCACAGAGGCATGCGTGAATGAATGGAAGTTTAGGTGAGCAATTGTGTACAGAAAGGTGTGCTAAGTCCTTGCTCTGATGTCTCTCATTTTATCTTCATAACCGCCGACACACAGGCAAAAAATATGACAGGATGCTCTAGGGAAGAAGAACAGATCAAAAGCTTCCTGGCCCTCTGTCCTCCCGACTTTCTCGATCCTGCTTCCTCTCTAATTATTCTCTCCAGTGAAATAGGGGCAGCCCCGCCAGGACTCAGAACAAATACTGCAGGAGAAATTCTTTCTCCCATTTTTTTTTTCTCTAGATCAGTAGTTCCAAATCAGGAAAACGAATGCGTCTAAAGCTAGTACAGTTCTGAAGGTAACGTAGAGGACAAGCAAAGCCATCAGGTTTTTGCATATATCTGCCCAATAAATAGAAGAGCTAGAATTCCACATAGACAGATATAATTATTTTTGAGATTTCCTACAGCTGTGTTCAAAACGGATATTCAGGGCTTGACATGTGAGTTGATTTTCCCCCTTAATGTTTAATATGGAATATTTAGAAAACACAGGTATATAAAAAAGAAAATGAAAATCATTTATCCAGAAAGGAAAAACTGTAAAGGTTTGGGTGCATATCTTTGCAATTATATCTAGCTGTATAATTTTCATTTCTTTTTTAAAAAATGGGGTCATACTGTAGAACTGTTCTATAATCTGCTTTTTCCACTTACTGTCATTTTCAGTGTTTGCACGCTATTCCAGCACCTGGGTGTATTGTTTTCATTTAATTAATCCTCTATTGGATATTTAGATCATTCCTCATTTTTGGCCATGACAAGTGATTCTGTAATGTACAGACACACGTCTTTGCAGCTTGAAGGAAACTTAGAAATGATATGAAAACTACAGCTCAGAGTAGGGAAGGGATTGATCAAAATTACTCAGTTGAAAGCTTGGCTGAAATTCTAAACTGACTACCAGTCTGGGCCTCATTCCTCTACACCAGTGGTTCTCATCCTTGCAGAAATTTTAAAAAATATTCTGTCCAGACCTCACTCTGAGACATTCTGATGTAATTGATCTGGGGTGTGGAATCCAGGTATCAGTATCTTCAAAAACTCCTCCAGGAAGTCTAATGTGCAGCAGAGTTAGAACCACTGCTTGACACTGTGGGGCTTCTGGAATCAAGAGCACAGAGAGAGGTGTTCTGGGATCCTCTCAGCACTCACTTGCGCAAGTTAAAGGGGGAACGCGAAACATCCTACAATTAATTTTTCTTTCTTGAGCTAATAGCACTCGAGTATGTTACTCTGGTGACTTCTTAGTCAATTTTCATGGGACATTTGGTCCTGAAAGCTGAAAGACAAGTGCATATTCTTGTAACTGCTCAGGTTTTAGACAGCTTTGAATGTTTGCTTTAGAGCCGGTACAGGGGGAGGGCTGGAGGGCAAATGAGGAGCTGCAGCCTGAGGGAAATGTGAGTGTCTTCATGTACTCACAGTTACAAAGCCCTTTCGAATTAGCCCTGAGATCTCAGAGGCTCTGATTCTGCCAGCTGTGTGGCTGCAGCCAGCCTCCCGAGGCAACTCCAGGAACCCCAGGGTTGTGTTTATGGAAAATACTGGTAGGTGTCTAAACAGTCACATTAGTTGCTCACTGGCATAGTAAGCTGGCCTGAGGCTTTGTTGCCCCAGGTCCCAACTATCCCACAAAGGCGCCAATCGAACTAAAACTGGCCATCACTGCCATGGCCTCTTTCTGGCTGCAGTGGAGTTGGAAATTGATTGTATCCTGAGGCTGGGGAAAGTGAAGCTCACCCATCATTCCAGCAGGTCAGAGATTGAAAGTTAGAAAAAGACTGTTTGCTATGTCTTCTATTTATTTGGAGAAACATCTGGAAGCAAAGTTAGTTGGACTGCAAAACTCTAGCATTTAATGATTTAGCTTTCAGTTCAAAGCCACAGGTTCTATCCCAGGGCCTGGGTTGGAAAGAGTTTAGGGACCACGCTATATCAAGAATACTACTCTCTTAGAAATTACAGAAAAGTGCCAGATTCTTCCTTCCTTATCGTGGATTTGTCCCTGGGGACTCCCTGCTGTCCTGCCTATGATCTGGATTCCTCAGATCTGTATAATATATCCGAACACCAGCTGAAGGGAAATAAGGAAATATTTACAAATGGAGGTGATGCATGTCCATTTACAAGAGAGAGAAGAATCTCCACGGTCTCAGCTCTGGTTCTCCAGAAATTCCTTAGAGACAAATAACAGGATGATTGGAGAGTGGTACCTGGGGGGCGGTGGACAGGATCATGGACTCGAAGGCAGGAGACCCGGCTTCTCATTCCAGCTCTGCCACTTGCATGCTCTCTGGCCAAAGTCAAGTCACTTCAACTCTCAGAGCTTCAGTTTCCTCATACATAAAATAGGGATAATAATTCCAGCTCAGAGAAGTATAAAAAAGATTAAATGACTTAATATTTGTGGAAGCATTTTGCATCCTGTAAAGCAGTGGATATCCATCATGACAGGGGTTCTGTTTATTTGGTAAAGGGTAAGTGCACCTCTCAGGGGCCTCTAAGGCTCCAAGAAATCAGGAAATACTAGAATATTAGACAGCACCCACTTTAGCTCTAAAGGTGTAGGCGCAAAGAACCCCTGCAATGATAGGCAGGGGAACAGTCTTCATAAGACCACCTGGGATGGATTATGAGCCCCAGTAATTGTTCTTCCAACTGCTTGAGGGAGGGAGGGGTGGGCAGGGGGAAGGGCAAGAGAAGAATGGATGATTCACTGGGCTACATTAAATCTTGAGTCTGGAAGGGACACATTGAGTTAAAGGAAATGTTTGATGTAGGTTCCACGCTCATAAGCAGAGAAAACTGATCAGAGAATGATACTCTTTGCTGGGAATTCAGAAATAGCTATCTAGAAATGGCCTAAACTCTTTTGTGCAAATTGACATTTGTCACTATTTCGTATACCGCATCCTCTTTCAGTGTTTGATGTAGGTTCCACACTCATAAGCAGAGAAAACTGATCAGAGAATGATACTCTTTGCTGGGAATTCAGAAATAGCTATCTAGAAATGGCCTAAACTCTTTTGTGCAAATTGACATTTGTCACTATTTCGTATACCGCATCCTCTTTCAGTTAAATCCTACTAGATACTAAATCATATAAATAATACAAAATCAGGTTAAGAGAGTATTTTCCCCCCTTAGGATCTCATTTAGATAAAGTAAAATATGTATGTCCTATATTTAATTTTCATGTAGAACTCAGACTCTGTTATATGTCTGACAGGCTATTTGTCTTGATCTTGATCCTAATAAGATCAATGGGTCCTGTGTGATATGAAAGAGTAATGTGTAATATGATAATTTAAATAACTGTCTTAGCAAAAGAGAGGATCTTTCAAGCAATTTGACTTCAGGACACATGTACAAATATTGTAATTTCTTAGGTTCAAGTCCAAAAATGTTTAACATGTTCCTAAGGCTAATTAAATATGTTTAACCTTCATTAACAATTCAAGGCCAAAATATACATCTCTGTTTTTTTTCTATATTTGGTAGGGTTTTTTTTTTGCAGGGGGGTTTGTTTTTGTTTATTGAGGTGACAGGTATTGACAAGTTTTAATACTCCACAATGTGCTATTCAGAAAGCAACGAAGAAATTAAGAAGGGGATACAGTTACTAACATAAACAGAAAATGGTAAGACATCCTGGCATCTCTCTAATTGTTCACATCCACTGATCTGCAAATATTCTGAGCAAGCAAGTGCGTGCTAATTAACAGAGGTAGACACTAATGGCTGAGGGCCACTTTCAGTCGGCAGACTTTTTCTGTTGGCCAACTTTTAAAAATCATATTTCACACACAAACATGAATTCATGGATGCTCTTAAGAAAAAAAAGCCACAAGTATGGCACATTTGGCCCACCTTTCCGCATGGGAATCAGTAATCAGTGGAGCTTGTGTGGCAGCCTGCTTCAGACCCACAGGCATGGGCTCCCCAGACCACCAGCACCCCACCTGACCCGCTTCACTTTTTCACATCGCCTCTCTGGCCCCTGATGGATCTGGGTTTGGAGACCTTGAATTGCACACTGCCTCCAATCCTACAACTGCATTTTCCCTTTTCTTTCCCCTTTAGCTTCATTCCTTTATCCCCTGGCAGTGCCAACTCCTTAATCAGCATAGTTCCCAAAGAACTAATTACTTCCTCCTTTCCTATTTTCTTTCCTCTTTTCCAGCTGAATCATTCCCCTTTTCTGCCTCTTCCCCCCTCACATCCCACAGCATTTCTTTCTCAGAAGTTGGAGATTGTCTTTATAAAGGTGAACCATGAAGCAAGACTTTCCCCAAATGAACTGTGACGACATGTCTTTTGGAAAGATTACACCTAAATAGATATTTTAACTCGCTTCACATTTTCACATCAGGTCTACCATGGTGCCTGTACAGTAACCTAATACGAAAATTTCGAGAATAATTTCAAGCTACTCTGAGTCTGAACAGACTTGGTAGCTTAAAACATATTTCCTCCTCAGAAAACAAAAGATTGAATGCATGAATATAAAAATAGTTGATAGGGCTTGTTTTCTGGAGGGAACATTTGCTGAGTGATTTTGCATTATGGTACATGCTGTGGCCTAAAATAATCTGAGCATGTTTCCTCATTATTCAATGATGGTACAGTACGCAAACAGATGCAGCCATTTGAGCTCAAACTTCAGATAGTAAGAGAACATGGTGTATGGCAAAAAATGTTCATGGAAGTCACCCAGCTTGGAAGATACAGCCGTCTCCTTTAAACACTGTGTACTCTCAGGTGAGGGCCGATTGAGTCCTGATTCCTGACTATGTGCTGACGGACAGGAGCCACCTCAACTCTCCCCTCTCCCTGTGCACAGAGAGAAGTCTTCTCAAATGTCCACAGGTGATCTCCTCACAGCTACTCTCAGAGAATTATGAATTCTGGGGCTTTCAGCCATCTGCCATGGTCAAGGCAACTGACCCAGTGTAATGATTAATTTTATGTGTCAACTTGACTGGACCACAGGATGCCCAGATATGTGTTTAAACACTGTTTCTGGGTGTGTTTGTGAGGGCGTTTCTGGAAGAGATTAGCATTTCAATTGGCAGACCAAGTAAAGCAGGTGGTCCTCTCCAGTGTGGGTGGGCACCATTCAATCCCTTGAGGGCTCAAATAGAACAAAACGGTGCAAGAAGGTTGAATTCTCTCTCTCTCTCTCTGCCTGATTGTTGAGCTAGGACATCAGTCCCCTCCTGCTCTCAGACTGGGACTCACACCATTGGTTCCCCTGGTTCTCAGGTCTTTGGACTCTGAGTGAATTACACCACTGGCTTTCCTGGGTCTCCAGCTTGCAGATGGCAAATCGTGGGACTGCTCCGCCTCCAGACGTAATTGTGTGAGCCAATTCCTCATTTTATATTACAGCCCCCAGCCCCTGCTCACACACTCCTGCTTGTTGCTGTTTCTCTGGAGAATCTGAATACGCCCAGTTTGGGAAAGATTTTCCACTCACCTCTCAGTCGTGTTTCTCTCTTCCATGGTGAGGACGGCTGTTCTCATCCAAACTGTACATCCCCGAATCACAAGCACAGACAGATTCTGATCATTTACATTCGCCTCATATAGCTCATTTGGGAGTGAAAACTCTGCTGTGGTCCTCAGAGAGAAGGTCTTTCTACATCTGCCACTATTTTTGAGCAGGACCCAGATGTGGATTATCACAAAACCAAAACAAATAGATTTTTATAAAAGTTAATAAAGTGCTAGTAAGAACAAGAACAAGACTCTTCAGGTGATGTATCCTTGCTCACTTTCCCAATACTCATTTCTTACCACATCTGCTTCTTCTTACAGCAGAACAGGACAGACAGGAGTGGATTTTTTTTTTTTCAAATAATTCCCCTTTAAACAGAAATAATGACACAACCCCCCCCAAATGTTTGACGTGTATAATTCAAGAAGCATGAATTATACATGATTATACACCAGAGGTAATTTTAGGAATTAATTTCTATTTTCTACCTAAATTTTTCCTACATCAGAAATATTTTGGTGAGGGTGAGGGGGAATGGTTTATTCTTTAATTCTAAGACAAATAGGAATTTTCATAGTAATGGACTAATAGGAATATGAAGATAAAAAATCGAAAATTATCTGTATACTGATAATGAAAGCTGAGAGAGAAAAAACCATCAGCTTCGCAAAATTCCTCAGCTCAGGGAGTGGATGGCAAGAATGGAAATAAGAATTCCAAGCCAAATTTGAATGCTTCAAAATTAGACCCACTAAGGGAACAAAAGCGCCTAAAACTCAGAGCCTGAAGCTCTAACAAGCCATCATTCTGGCTGAAAACTAGAAATCCCACAAAGAGGGCAATTTAGATAATTACTATGTATTATGATTTTAAACTCCATTTGCGGGAAAGCAGGACCTCTTGTGGGTTTATTGACAAGATTTGGGTATTTAAAGAAGTGATGTTTTGAGACTGGTCTGGAAATCTCTTTCCATTCTTGTCACCGATGAGTCCTTCCCAACTTTTCACCCAGCCTCAATGTTGCTTTCTTGAGTGTTCCCATCAGCCAGTGGGAAGCTCTCTCTCCTCTGAGCCCCTCTAGCCCTGGATACCACTCCTCACCCTCCCCTCCATTTCTCTTTTCACCCCTGTGCTCACTGATGTCTTGGAGTGGAGCTGGGCGGTCAGTGTCACTGTGGTAATGGAGTGTCTCCCTCCTCCTCAAATGTCTTCTGCTGGGAAGAAGCAGGTCGGTTCTTGAAACCCAGAATTCAGCCTACCTTGACCTGGGTCCAACATTTCTAGGACTTATGTAGGCAAACAGACAAGAAAGTCGGTGCTCAAGGATGGAGCAATTTGAGATAGACACAGTACTGAGAGAGGAAGTCTGAAAAATTGAGGGCCCGGAGAGAAGTGCTGAGGCCCCGAGAATGCAGAGCCGAGATCCATTCACATTCCACTGGCAGCTTCAGCAAGGCCATAATTGTGTTATTTTTTTCCTGCCTGCCTGTTTTCCTCTCCTTACTAGCTGAGGAAACCTTAAAAACCCTCAAATCAGCTGTGTGCCGGCTGAAGAGGCCCTCGTGCTGAAGTGAGCCCAGGGAAGGAGAGAGACTCGGAGTGGAAATAAAACTTTGTGACAGTGGAAGGGAAGGAAAGCAGGTCGGCCAGTCCTGGGGCCTCTCCAAGAAAGGAAGGGGCCGTCTGGGGAAACAAAACAGCGCAGTGTAGTGTCAAGAATAAAGACTCTGGCAACAGAGAGACCAGTGTTCAAACCCCAGCCCCACCCAATATCTTGACCAAAGGCCTCAACTTTCTGAACTAAATGTACTAAAAAATGGAAATTTAAAAAATATTTAGCAGTATGGGTGCTTTGGAAAGCTTCCAGGTGAGGCATGCTTCATCTAGAATCAAGAGTCAACCCTGGTGTTTTATTGGCTCTGGATGGGGCCACTATCTTGGAACCACAAGGGACAAGTCACTAGGACCACAAGAATCCCTAGGACCACTGTCCTGACATTCTCCAACTTGTGAAATAATCCCTGCTCCCACCTACCTACAGAGTGGCCTCTGATTAGGCCTCTAGGGGCTAGTTTCTGTTACTTGTAGGTAAATGCATTTCTTAGCCAACATATCTCACTTTAAAACATTATCTCACTGGGTTCTAAGTAAATATTATTTCAGATGAACTCATTTAATCATGAAGGAATGTATGCAAAGGGTATAGCACACAGTTGGTTCTCAGCACATTTAAACTCCTATTTCTGCTTCCCCTTGGCTCAAGACAGACAAATAGCATCCCTTAAAGTTTGCTCATGGCAGGAAGCCCAAGGCTACACAAATAAAAGCGAAAGTACACTGCTCGTTGCTCTCAAAGCTCAGTCCAAGTGGCGTCCTGTCCTTTATGAAGTTGTCTTTCCTGGCTACACCCACCCAGGCAGAGCTGATTGCCACCTCCTTTATGCCTCTCCTATATCATCCACATATTTCTATTGTAGCAGTGATCGCACTGTTTTGCAATGATTTGTTTACATGTCTGTCTTACACAGATGCTAGGTGATGAGCTCCTCAAAGGGCAGGAGCTGTGTTGTATTTATCTTTATACTTCCAGAGCCTAGCACAGTGGCTGGCCCATAGTAGTTGTTCAATGTTTAATGAAGAAATGGATGGACCGATAAACCAAGAAGGAAATGGGCAGGAAGGAGAGGTGGATGCTAGGGCATCTCCTCTCACTACTTTCTCCCCCTCTAGCACCCCTTTGCTCACTTCTCACATCCAAGCTCCTTACCCTTCCTGTCTCCCCAGTCTTGCTAAAGTTCCCCTATCCTAGGCCTCAGGAAGCATCACTTTGGCTTACAGATTGGGAAATTTTTGTCCTCACTAGACAGCTAGTATGGAGAGAGATATATGTAAATCAGATCATGAAACTTGTAGCCAAGAAAGCCACAAGACACGGTCCTGGTCAACAAGATGTTCATGGAAGTTGCCGCGTGAGGCTTCTGAGAAAGCTCTTTTAAAAGGGACACAATTGTCTTATGTTTTTGCCTTTTGCTATCTGTCCTTCCTACTTGCTGGGAGCATGGACAGAATTTCTGGAGGTGAAGCAGCAATCTCGGGACCTAGAGGAAAAGGCCTGATTATAGAAATCTCAGGCCTGATATCTTTCAACCATGAAGCAATGTGTGCTATCCCCTATCCCTGGGTTTATAATTATGTGAGAAAATAAATCTTTAGGTATGGATGTCACTAAAATCTGGTCTATGTTACTTGCAGCTGAAGACAATTCCAAACTGAAAATCTAGTCTCCTTTCTTTTCTTCAGACCTACCAAGGTCATTTCATTTTAGGACCTTTACACTTGCTATTCCTTCTGCCTGAAATGTTTTTCTCTTAGATGATCACATGACTGTCCCTTCTCAAAGTCAGATATCAAGTTAGAACGCCACCTTCTCAGATGTCACCACATTGCATCCATCATTCTTTAATAATACTATCCAATTTTATTTTCTTCATTGCTTTTTATCACTCTCTGAAATGCTCTATCCTTTGCATGTTTCTTTTTGTCTTTGTCCATTCAGGCTGCTATAACAAAATACCACAGACTGGGTGGCTTAAAAACAACAGAAATTTATTTCTCACAGTTTTGGAGGCTGGGAAGTCTGAGATCAAGGCACAAGCTTGGTCATGTTTGGTGAGAGCCTTCTCCCTGGTTCACAGCCAGTGTCCTCTTTCTGTGTCCACACATGGTGGAAGGGGTGAGGGATATTTCTGGAGGCTTTTTTTATTAGCGCACTAATCCCATTCAGGAGGGCTCCACCCTCGTGGCTTCAGTACCTCCCAAAGGCCCACCTACCAGTATCATCACACTGGGCATTAGGATTTCAACATACACATTTTGTGGGGACACAGATCTTCAGACCATAGCACTTCTTGATTATCCTCACCATGAATGCAGGGCCCTTCTCTATTTCAGAACTGCTATGTCTCCAGCACCTAGAAAAGCATGTGGCACATGGTGGGTGCTCTATGAATAGGTTCCCAGAAAGGAAGATGACTTCCAGAGTTGGAAATGAATATATTTCCCCATCGAATATACTGTCATATGTGTTGAATAGGTTTATAATTTAGGAAATTATGGATTAAATACCACTTATGTCCTGACTACTGGATATAACATTGTTTACATGAGATAATGAATTTCAAGTTCAATTTCTTTTAATAAACTCATAATCTTGATCACAGATCATCTTATCCCCATATCCAGAAAACCCTGCCTCCCTCCCTTTTATTCCTGTTATAGCTCATCAGATTTTAACTCCTTGATGGGATTTTTTTCCTTTGATTTAAAAGAAAGTTTAAATTTATTTTTTTAAAAGAAGAGTCCCACTCAATCTCTGGTAGATTTTTAAAAATTGATTTCTTGAGTGCCACTACTTATCCTCCTTACAGGCCCCTATCTTATTTCACATCCTGCTTTGTGAAAATTATACTCAAGCCCTTTCAAAGGCACCTTGCCTGACTTCCTGTCCTCCCAAGTGGTTCCTGAACCTCTAATCTTTTCCATGGGTCCATTTAAAAACAGCAAAATTTTCTTAATCCCTTTGGGACCCTTGCATCTGCTCTGAATTTCAGTGAGAGGAGCATGGCAGGCAATGAGACTGCAATAAGACCTTGACATTTAGGAGAGTAAATTCTTTCTTCTAATAGCTAGAATCTGCTTTTTCATATAAAAACCAGAGATGTAGACTCATAGACTAGGGCCATCCTGTTACACACCCTTAAGGAATAAAAAGCAGACTAGTTTGAGTAAGTAAAGCGTTTACAAGTTAAATAGGAAAAGTTAAGTCCGGGAATACAGGCTGGGGACAGAGTTCGTTAGTTGTTTCCCAATATCTGCTCTCTCTCTTTTCCTTAGTAATCAAGTCCTCCTTTTATTTAAGGTGGCAGTGATAAAACAATACATTTCCTAGTCTCCCTTGTAGTTAGATGTGACCATATGATGCAGTTCTGGAAAAAGTTTTGTTTGGGTCTGCTTAAAAAGAGCACACCCAGCTGGGAAGTGTGGTTTTCCCCCTTCATCCTTTCTTCCAGTCTGGAACTGGGACTCATGGCTGTAGCTCCTATAGTAATCTCACATCATAAAGTCAGATTGAGGATGGAAGACATAAACAAAGAGTGGGTGACAGAAATGCTGATTTCCTGGAGCCAGCACACCGGTTCCGAATTGGCCATTCTAGGGCTTCTTTTCTGTGAGAGAATAAACACTGGTGTCTTTGAATTTTTTGTTCAGTGTAGCTAAATGTAATCCATTTTTATACAAATGCTCACTTGGGGAGCTTTAAAAAATATCCCAATGCCCAGGCTGCCTCCCAGATCAGAAACTCTGGGGATAGAATTCAAACATCGACAATTTTTTAAAGTTTCCTGGGTGATTGCAGTGTGCAGCCCAGGTTGAGAATCACTGCTTCAGGCTGACAGGCCTCATATTTAGCAAGTTCAAGAATCTCCTGGGGGATGGGGTGGTGCTTGTTAAAAAAATTGGATTTTCAGGGCTCATTCCCCAGAATTTTGGTTCTTTCAGTCCGAGGGCACCCCAGGTGATTCTGAGACAGGCAACGCAGGGAACACATGTGAAGAAACACTGCTTTAGGCAATGGGGCATCTTTGGAAGTTTTAAAGCAAAGAAGTGACAAGATCAGAGGAGAGTGTTAGGAGGATTAGTCTGGACCTACTGAATAAGTTGAAAAGAAGAGGTGAGAGACTGATGGTAAGGAGAACAACTGGGAGATACTACAATACCTGGCCTGAGGGGACGTGATTCTGAACTAAGCGGGTGGCCACAGAAATGGGGGAAAAAGGGGAAGATACAATAGACATTGAAAAAGGTAAAATACTACAGGACTTACTGACAGAATAAGACTGAGGGGGACTTTAAGATACTTATTTTTAGTGACTGAATAATACACTAGGGGTTTGATGACTTCTGGGTTAGCACACACTTCCCCCTTTTGCTGGAACTCAGTTAAATTGCTGTAGATTATTAGTTTACTGTTTATTTACACCTGCAAATGTAATTTTTGTTAACCTGATTGTATCTAGAGTTTTCCATTAGATTGGAAACATTATTTGCTAAATCAACACTTCTATTTAAAAGCTTAGACACATTATCCTAGCAAGAGTCTATTTCACAAATTTTAGTATTTGTTTATAAATATATCTAAATATGTATATATGAACAAGCAATATACACATGTGTAAATATGTATATAGACAAGCAATTAAATGTTTTTCATGAGATTTTTACTTTTTTAAAAAAAGTCATGTCTTCTAGAGCAGAGGAAATAAATGAACTGACTGGTGGTTTAGTTACTGCTGTGGAGCTTGCTTTATGTAGATATCTTTTCGGATGAGACACATCTAAACTTTCAAGGGCTAAAAGTTTAAAGAATGGTTTTTAAAAAATGACCTCAATAGAAAATGGTTATTTAACTATTCAATATAAAGCCACCAAGCAGAGGTTAGGGTGATATTTTATCAAATAACCTCAAACATGATTACCTTCTGAGTAATTCTAAACTACACACTGCCCACTAATTTCTTATAATAAGGAACGCCTATGCCTCAGAAAACAATCTTAAGTGTGCTCTTCAAGTCCTCTCATTTAAAAACCAACATTGGTTTTATAGTTACAAACCAGAAAGAAATAACAGTCAAATGTAATAGAAATATAAAATGTAAGCTAATGTATTTGCTCCTTTTTTACTAAAGTGTGTGTCTGTGTCAAGACACAGTTTCTTTTTTTCCTCTTATTGAACTACAGTTGATTTTTTCAACATTTTCTATTTTATTGTTTTTAAAAAATATTTATTTATTTATTTGTTGGCTGTGTTGTGTCTTCGTTGGCGTGCGCGGGCTTTCTCTAGTTGCGGCGAATGGGGGCTACTCTATGTTCCGGTGCACAGGCTTCTCATTGTGGTGGCTTTTCTTGTTGCGGAGCACAGGCTCTAGGCGCGCAGGCTCAGTAGCTGTGGTGCACGGGCTTAGTTGCTCCGTGGCATGTGGGATCTTCCTGGACCAGGGCTTGAACTCATGTCCCCTGCATTGGCAGGCAGATTCTTAACCACTGCGCCACCAGGGAAGTATAGTTGATCTTTAAATTGAAGTATATAACACAGTGTCTTTTAAGAATAGATTTAAAAATACCAAGTAAACTTAATGAACAAACAAGATGCACATTTCCTCACGAGCTTGGCACTTGGTGCAAACATGAATGAAACACAGCTTTGCTCTCTTGTACTTCACGGTATAAATAATAAAGTGATGATGAGTTTCCTAGAGTTTGTTTTAGGTTTAATTTTCCCTCTAATTGGAACATCTATTAGAAAGCTCTAACAAGGTGAAAGTCATTAGATCTGTTCAAAACATAAAAAGGCTAAACTTCAACTGGCAGTGGGAGACCATGTATCTAGATTCCCTATCACGTTTAGTTTGGTTGATAAGAATAGCACGCTTCTTTAATTTGGTGGGAGGCAGTCCTTTGTCACTTACTCCTGAGTATGCTATGGCCCTGAAGCAACAGAATCAGCACCACTGAGGGACCACCACCTAATCACTTCTGGCCACGCAGACCAGAGAAAGTGAACGTCCTACGTGTGGATTGTAAGGTGCACCTACTCCTCCTCCTAACATTCTCTTTGGCAGTTGGATTTTGCTCCACCTTCAGACACCAGTAATTAAACTGGTTATAGCAAAGTGCTAACCATATTGGGGATTCTTTGTGAACACATCCATTTCATACAGAAAGCATTCTATTCCATGGTCACAAACCCCACCCCTAATATGAGCTACAGTCTTGCAAATGATAAAACACTGGGTGCTGGGAAGTCTTTGTGCAAAAGTGTTGAGAAAGTATGTAGATAGCGTTGGGCAAAACTCCATCCCCACTGGGCAAAACAAACAACCCGAAGTGTGTATTCTACTGCAGATGGGTGAAGGGAATTTGCTATGGGTGGAACTTTCTTCTCCCCACCCCCCAAATTATATGTTGAAGTTCTGACACCCAGCATCTCAGAATGTGACCTTATTTGGAAATAGGTTGGTGCAGATGTAATTAGTTAAGTTAGCGTGAGGTCATACTGGTACAGTAGAGTGGGCCCCTAATTCAATAAGACTGGTGTCCTTATAAAAGGGAAAATTTGGACACACACTCACACAGAAGAACATGTGAAGATGGAGGCAGAGATACTTCAACAAGCCAAGAAACACCAAGATTGCTAGCAAACCACTAGGAGCTAGAGACAGGAACAGATTCTTCCTCCCAGCCCTCAGAAGGAACCAACCCTACCTTACCTTGATCTTGGACTTCTAGCCTCGAGAACTGTGAGACGAGAACTTTCTGCTGTTTAAGCTACTCAGTTTACTCAGGTACTCTGTTACTATAGCCCTAGAAAACTAACACAGAATTGTTCTCCCATCATTATCTCAGATGGATAGCATATTCTTTTGGTGCAGATATAACTCACCTTTCACTATTTGACCAGGGAGAGTTAAAATTTAAAAACCCAAACACCTGTAATAGGAAGGAAACATAAAGGACAGTGTAGGTGGTTTGGCATGCTTGCCAACCAGGCTTATTTTACTATACCTCAGGCCTCCTCCATCATGTGGATTAAAGAAAGCTGAGTGAGCTGCCTCGACGGTCAACAAATACTCCTTCCGCTCTCTACCACCCCATGTAATTGCTGCAGTCTCAGCCAAAGTGCTGAGAGGAAGCATCACTGACTAAGCTGCAGTTCTGTATTCTCTCTCTCCCATTTCAACATCCTAGCAAACACGACAGGGAATGGACAAAAAGGGAGACTGGAAAAATACAGAGCAGAAAAGTCAAATAAGAATCAAACAAAACTAAAATAGACCAAAAAAAATAGAAGAAAAAACACAAGGAGAGATGCAAGGAGAAAGGAGAAAAACACAGGCATGGCTGGCCAGGAAAATAATTGCTGAAAGGAAAAACCTAAAATCTGTGGGTATGGATCCCTAGGATAATCATTATATTGTTCCCGGAAGCCATTAGGAGATTAAGATTCTCCTTGTGATCATAGTATGTTCACATCCTGACAAATTATTTCTGGACTTCAATCATCAAACTTCCTGCATGTGCTGATTTATTCATAGCTCAGTTCTGTAAACAAAATCTATGTGATTCTACACGAATTAACATAGAACACTAGAATGATGAAGCCGGACAACTCAGAAATCATTCAATTCAATTATTGAGGTGTACAGAGAATTTAACAGTCTTGTCCAATGGCATAAGCTTGTCCACATAGCTTATACCAGAGCTAGGCCAAAAGATTTTGTAAATATTATGATTTATGAAGAATCTAGGTTGATTTATACCAAGAAAGTATTTCTAAACTTAACTACTTTTGAACCTTCACATCTCCATATTGGTTTTAAGGTATTAAAGAAGAGGCCTTTTGGTAGCCATCTGGGAAGTTTCAACCGAGAAAATTCCTCAGAACATAATGTAAGAAACCAAAGTAAACAAAAATGTATTTCAGCTAAAATATTTATTTGAAAAATATTTGAGGGGCAGATTTTTTTTTTATATAAATGTATCTTGACCACCTGAATTTTAAATGTCTTATTAGTAATTACAGTAACACTAATCTGAACTTAATAATAGCATTTGCTGTATGCTAGGCAGTCTTCTAAGCGCTTCCTGTATGTTACTTTACTCAATCCTCAGAATACTGTATGATTTGGTCCCATTATGTATTAGCCCTATTTTGCTGATTAAGAAATTGAGGCAGAGAGAGGCAGCATCTTTGCCCAAGGTCACACTATTTATGAGTGGTAAGGCTGAGATTTGAACACTGGCAGTCTAGCGCCAAAGTCTATATACTTAACCACTGTGCCACACTGCCGTTTACAACCCTGTGAAGCAATTTGCAATATCAGTACACATGTATCCCTAGTAAGTGGTAAAACCAGGATTTTATCCAGGTCTAATCTGATTTAGAGTCAATGCTCTTTGCCACGACAGCTATATTGCCTCTCACATTAGCATACTCAAACCTCACTTTCACTCTAATCAGCAGCCGCTAACAGAAGGTCATGGTGTGAATATCCAGTGCAACAAAGGTACCACATCAGCAAAGGAAAAGGACTCCTAATAACCAGCCCACCAACCATAGCATAAACTCCTGGGGTTTGCTGGAGGATATTGGTTCTTCTGGGCCCTCCTAGCTTACATGCTGTACTCTTCTCTCTTCACTCTCAGGAGGTGGTGTGGTTGATAGAACAGGCACTAGACCAGAGAGCATGAAACCTGGGTTCCAGTCTTAGAGCAGCCTGGGACTGGCAGAGTACCCCTGTCAGGGTACTGGCTCCCTAAATCCTGTCTCCCTAAATCCTCTCAACTACCCCAGGAGTGAGCATGACAACTAGTTTACAGATAAGGGAATTGAGATTTAGAGAGTAAGTAATTCCATCAAGGTCAGCAAAGATGGTATTCAGCCCCGGTTTGCCTGACTGTAAAATCCTCATGTACACTCGACCAAGTTGTCACTTTAAATCCTCCAAATCTCAGATTCCTCAAACATAAAACAAGGATATTTTGCTAAATCAGTACTCTCTGTATCATGGAGCCTTAGGGATTCTTCAAAGGGGTCTCAGAAGTCATTTTTGGAGGGAAGTCCAAGGAGACAGGGTCCAGACAACTTCCTACCCCTGATGTGTGTGCATGTGCACACACATAAGTGCATGTGTGTGCACACACACATACACAGAAACATCGAGCAGTGCCCCTCTTAGCTTTAATGCCTAGGAGAGGATCAGCATGGTGAAGGTACAATAACTGTGGTAAATCAAGCCATTCAGAGGAGACTTTGGATTCAGCTGGCTGGCTCTGCCCGGAAAACATCCAATGCCTTTGAAAGAAAAGGCTGTACCTGAACTTCTGCTGATCTAAACACAATTTGAGAAAGTGTTTCGATTGTATCTGTGAAGATGGTCTTCTTCCCCAGGGTCAGCTAGTGAGAAACACAGTCCGAGTTTTCTTCTTTTGTGGTCACCATTCCTTCAGAGTTTCAACTGGTCAGGGATGAAAGGGATGTAGCATTTCTGGCTTAATTCTTTTTTTTTTTTACTTTTAACCCAAACTGTATTTTATTAAATTTAGACATCATCCATTGTAAGAAACACCACTGTTTTATGTACCGTTAGGAAAGAAAAGATGCTGCCACTCAATATGATGCATCATCCATTGTAAAATGAACTGTAAATTCAGAGACATTAAAATGTTAAAGACCTTAGGGATGATGAAGTTGTGGGTCTCAATAGAGAGGTCTCACAATGCCATGGGCTACCTATGTGGTTTAATCCTAACTCTGTTTTTTCTCTTCCTCTCTGTTTATCTTGCCTCATTTTCTTTTTACCCTGTCCACTTTCAACCCTGCCTTCTTCCTCTGGCCCCAGAGCCAGGTGGTAGAGAAGAAAGGAGTGGTCTGTGTTGGTAAGAAATGAGAGAATTCATTTACTCCTTCAAGTCCTGCCTTTCCCCCCACCTGTATTCCTACAAAGAACAACGCATTGGTGCTTAGATGATCACTCTCAGGCAGGCATCTTGATGAATGCATGGAGAGCCAAGATTTACTTTATCCCATCCCTGTAGCTCGTATCCCTTTCACTAAAAGCTACATACGTAGAAAAGAATAAAGCCAATGAAAGTCAAGTGTTCATCATACCTTTTTGATGGTGATCATACCTTTTTAAAAACATTTATTGAGGTATCCTTTACATACCATAAAATTCACTCATTTTAAGTGAATTTGATTGATTTCAATCATTGATTGAATGATTCATTGATTTTCAGAAAACATACCACAATTCAAATTTGAATCATTTCCATCACCCCAAAAAGATACCTCAAGCTCATTTGCACTCACACCCTGTTCCCACCCCAAGCCCTACTCAACCACTAATCTTTCTGTTTCTTATAGATTTGCTTTCTCTGAGCATTTCATATAAATGGAATCATATAATACTTGGTATTTTGTGACTGGCTTCTTTCATTTTGTGTACTCTTTTGGAGGTTCATCTATACATTAGCACGTCTCAGTACTTTGTTTTTTTACGTGACACCTTTTTGAATGGCAGCATTATATGGAGGAAAGTTCACAGATTTCAGAAGCATGTAAACCTGGGGCCAAATCAAAGTTGTACCACTTCTTAGTTGTGTGTCTTTGGGCAATTTCCTTAACCTCTCTAAGACCCATTTGTAGAATAAGGATACTAATCCCTCCCTCAGAGGATTATTCTATCAACTAAATGGATTTTGCCAGCAAACAATGGGCAGTCAAGAAATCTAGTCTTTCTGTCTACATTCCCCAGGAATCATTGTTTTCTAACCCCTGCATCAAATTGTAAAGTGAATCCTACAGCCTCCCTACCAGCCTTCACATGAAGCTTGAAATGAGAGCCCACATAACTAGCAATATCAGGAATGGAATTCCGCCAAGGGCAATCACATCCTTCATTAATGGAGCCCAGATGGTGAGGAGCTAAAGGGATTTCCTTCAATATTGCTGTCATTTTTTAGAAAGAAGGTTAAGCTGTATTTCATTGTTATTTTAAGGAGGAAAATGTTTCAAATTCTACTCTAGAACATTCTACAGAGTTGGCCTTACTTTTGCAAGGCTCTAAGAACAACCTATTTTCCCACTAATTCTTATAAAACTGCCCCCAATAACATCAACCCTCAGATAACATGTAAGTAAGTAGTAAAGGGCTATAACCCCCTGAATTCATAAAATTCACCTCAAATCCTCAAAACTCAACTTTTAGCCAATAGTTTCAGACTCTTTCTTTCCTAAACCTTTAGAAGAACCTGAATTTCATGTGTGTAGCAGAATAGACTAAATTGAACTCCTTGTTCATTTCTCCAGTCCATCTTCTCTGATTAGAACATATCAAATTGAGTTCCAAGTTAAAGGAACTCTGGATATAACCACACCATACACTCTTAGACACAGAGTTTACATAGATGCAGTTCCTTAGCCCTGAGCCCTCTTTTTCCTTCTGAATCATTGTTTCTCCACAGTTTTCAGTCCACCATGATTCCCTTTTGTGTTTCTGATTGTTTTTCTCTCTTCTTCTCTGAGATTTATCACAGCTGCATTTCTTCCCCAAATTCCTTAAACACTTAATTCCTTTCCACCTCCTAGATTCACTCCCAGACTTACTTCCTGTTAAGTATAGTATAACAGTTAAAACAGAAAAGGATAATACTTTTCAATATTTCTACTAAATTAAATAGGTTTGCAACGTATTTTATGTATCTCTCACTTCCAGGAGGTTAGCACAGCGAATCATTTTTCATCATGTAAAATGCCTGTTGTCAAATGTAGACTAGTTATTAAGAGAGGCAACATATGGCTTTCTAATCTTTATATACTAATAATTGTCACTATACATATTAATGGCATTAAAGATAACAAAGAGTGATTCTTTCAAAAAAGTAAATTAGATATAATTCCTACAAGTGATCAATCTGCAACATTATCATGAGAGTCTGACTAACTAGAACTTCTACTGTGATAAAACCATACTCATGAAGACAAATAGATAAAAGCTATATCCAGACCGAATCAAACACTTAAATCAATGTATCTGCATAAGGATTCCTGTGTTTCCTTGCTCTCTGTACTTATGTGAAAATAGGAACTGTTAACAAAATCCAGGACTAATTTTTCTCCCACTATTGAGAGATCGGGAAGGAGTGAGTGCGGTCTCAGGAGAGAAGTTTTCACTCACTGTCTTATTACCTAAAATAGGCATGAGAATCCATAAATGTGATAAAAAGAAATAAAAATAATTTGGGGGGGCACAAAAAGCTTAAATTTAGTTAGATTTGTGAATTTCCCCAATCTTTAAAAAGCTTTTCTCATGTTAAAACTTCCCTTTCATACACTACAGTGAAGAGAGTAATTTATATCCAAGACTTTATTTTAGGGATTTTATTTTAAATGATGTCATAGGAATTTATCTCATGGTGTAAAAAGTTTAGTAAATCTGGGATTTAGCAAAGATTTTCCCCCTACTGCACAGGACTTTTGTGCAGTAGATGTTTAGCAGCAGATGACAAAATAATCTTGAGGCATGATGATTTAACTTCAGTTTGGTGTCCAAACATTCTGCAAAAACATTTTAAGCCCCAAATTCCAACATGTGGCCAGCATATTGAAAGTTAATTTTTTTAAAAAATCACTTAATAACCCAAATATTCAATACATATATAAGAATCACACAACTTTTGGATTATAACTTGGTCTACAGTCTGTTCATAGCTCTCTAGAAAATCCTGATCTCGGGGTGATTGGTTAAAACCTCACATTTGCAGAGAACATCTCTCAGGCCTTGGTCACCATAAATATCTGCCAGCATGCACACATCATGTATATGAATTACCAAATAATGCCAAGAGTCTCCTACCCCGAGATGGCAGCAAGTTTTTGGTGTGCCTGGCGGGCCATTTCACAGCCTTTGGTTCTTGTCTTGTGCATTTCCGCCCTGAGTGAGGGGCAGCTGACAGAGACGTCCCCGATAGAAATGACCAGTTCTCGGTACAGGGCCACTTGCGTGTTGAACTCTTGGACAAGCTGGAAAAGAGAGCGAGTTTCTTTCATAAGACACTGATCAGGAAGTTTCCTATTTTGAGTACCTAAACAGAGGCTTTCGCTGACCCCTGAGCCACCTCCCCAAATCTCCTGCTAAAGAGCCTACAGATTGTTTAAAGATTGGGGCACAAAGATGTAAGTTCTCTTCATCCAAAGCAAGTGTTTATTTTTCATCGGTACGTCTCGTCATGGAAGCTCTGTTTCCAGACCTACTTGCCGCCACCCGTTCAGACTCAGTTTCTGAAGAGCCAGAGCATATTTGGAGAGCTACCATGCCACTCCCAGGTAACTAGAGAGTGATGCTGGGAACTCTCCCATAGAAGTCTCCCCTCTACCACAGCTGGGATGTGGATTTGAACTGGCCTGGGGACAAAGGCCAAAGGTGGGTTATATTAGGCAAACCATTCACCTCCTGCCGGACCACTGAACCGCTCCGGCTGGGCTCCGAGCTTGACGGGAAGACCGGCTACAGCGTCTGAGCTGGAACCTTCGTCCCCTCCGCAGAGCCCCGTGCACTCTATTTGGGTTTGTTTGCTACTGTGTCCCCACAAAGCAGCACTCTTACCTACTCAACCCCTCCCTCCCTGGTGAGCCAGCCAGTTTACCGTGTCTTTCGTATCTGCCATTCTCCGAGGGGGTAGAGGCACGACCTACAGCCGCTGACCCCAAGACCCTTTCCGCGGCACTTCTTGGCGGGGCCATTACGACCCGGGTGTCACCGCGAATCTGGGGGACTGCAGATTTAAAAATAGTGCATGTGCACGTGACCGGCATGGAGGAGCTGAGGGTGGCGGAGTTCCTGGCACTCAGGCGAAAGATTAACGTACACGATTCCCCCACCTCTCCAAAAAAAAAAAAAAAAAAAAAAAAAAAAAAAAAAAAAAAGGCGCATTTTCCACCTACCATCTTGCAATCGTCCAGGGCTCGTTGGGTCTTGTGGGCGCTCTCGGAGCCGCTGCCCCTGCGCTCCCAATCCCGGCTCTGCAGCGGGGGCTTGCTGATCTGGAAGATTGAGGAGCGGGTGGACCGGCTGGGGCGCTTTTTGCGCCCATTCGGTGCAGAACTCATGCATACACATCCACCAAGCCGAAGCCGCTGGTGCAGTGCGCCCCGGCGCGGGCGGCCAGGTAGTTGCCCTGCGCGCCGCCGCCAAGCAGCCGGAGCCGGGACCCGAGGCGCGGCGCTCACAGGCTTGGGACTGGCTGCGCGGGTGGGTAACCTTCAGCTTGAAGGAGAGCCGGGGAAGCGCTGGCTGTGCCGTGCAGCATCGCTTCCACTAGCAGCGAGGAAGGAGCTCGGTCAAGTTCCGCTCAGCAGCACTGCCGGCCCTGTCCCGGGAGCTGGACGCTGGCGCGGGCTCGCACTGCCTTCCCCTCGGCATGGATCGCGAGGCTGGGCGAGAAGGAACACGCCGCCCGGCGGTTCCTAGTTTCCATTCAGATGGGTGAGCAGCTTTCAAAGCCTGCGCTGCCAGGTGGAGGGGAGGGCGGGCAGGGGGAGATTGTCGCTCTAGCTTCGGGTGTCCTCCCGCAGTGGCGCTCCGTTCGTCTATCTCCTCCCTCCCCCGTCACCAGGCCTGGAAAGGCTGGCAGTCCCCGAAGCAGGCAATTGGCTCTAATCCGTTGTCTTGATTCCTCGTCTCCACGGGGCTCATCTGTTTGAGGATCCCTAATGAATCCGTGGCGGGACCGGCAGACGCAGGGAATCGGTCCGGCTGACGTTGTTCGCGGCCCCGCACATTGATAGGACAGGAATACTAATGTGATCCGTCCATACAACCCCCTTCCCCCTCCAGGGTTTATGCACTTATCCAATCAAATCCCCGGGAACATCAATTGCAATATTACTTCATCTGCTCTATTATTAGAAACGAAAAGTGTCATCAGAGTGGAGCACATTGCCACATGCTGGGACATAAACACGGATTTCAGATCAACCAGTGTGGCCTTGAGGCCCTCACCTTCCAACACATTCCGGGGCCACAGATTAGTAAAGCCCAACGAGGAGGGAGTAAGGTTCTTGCCTCAGGAGGAAGATCTCTTGATAACAGTTTTTAAAAATAGCTTTGTTTCCGGGAGTTTTGTTGTTGTGGTGGTGTTTTTGTTCTTGTCTATGTTCACCATGTGCCGGGAGAGAACCTGCAGCAGTGGGGGCAGAATGCAAGAGGCCTTCAGTCAAACTGGTCCTCAACCCATCCCATCCCACCTTAACGAGTCAAGCTCCTGGTCTTCCATTCCAGAGTCTCAGGACCCAGCTCTGAGAGCTTCCCAATAGAGATTTGAACAAGTAAGAGCCAACAGGCCTCCCTGGGCACTCAAGATGACTCAACTCTCCTTTACGGGACATCGGTGACCCAGAGGCCAATGGAGGTGGCCCAGGATAGTGGGGAAGATGACTGCATGAAAAGGGGCCCTGGGGGGGTGAGTTCCTTGGCCATTTAAGTTCACCCTTACCACTGACATCCTAAGATTCTTCTGGAAGGAAGAGAGGTAGCATGGGCATTCAACTCCAATGCTCTGAGAATGCTTGTTCCCTTGAATGGTTTGTTTGGAGGGGACCGATAAAGAAGTCTGCCACAGGGGAACTACTTATGTGTTGCAGAGCCTAATGAAGAACAAAAAGGAGGTTCTGGTCAATCTCTTAAGGGGTTATAGAGAGTACACAGAGAGGGAGAACCAGAAATAGCCAGAAAGGCTAACACCCTAAGGAGACATTTCTAGAATTTTTTTACAAAGCAGGTGAACATAATGGGGTAGTATAATAAGAAAGATATTTGGTCTTTGTCCTCAGTTCCTGGCACAGAGCTCCTAAAACCCTTGTAATTTCCCTAGTGATAAGGGTGATAGGAACCCCTTGTCACCAGAGAGACCAAGCCTTGATTAGGCATTTGGAACTTTCAGCCCGCCCCCCACAACTTACCCAGAAGGGAGAGAGGCTGGAGACTGATTTAATCATGAATAGCCAATAGTCTGACCAATCATGCCTACATACTGAAACCTCCATAAAAACCCCTAAACAATGGGGTTCAGGGAGCTTCTGGGTTGGTGAAGACATGGGGTTGCTGGGAGGCTGGCATACTCAGAGAGGGGGCATGGCATCTCCCCGTTCTCCCTCACATACCCTACGCATCTCTTTCTGAGTCGTATTCTTTATAATAAGCTGGTAAGTAAAGTGCTTTCCCAAGTGCTGTGAGTCATGCTACCAAACTATCGAATCTGAGAGGCATTTGTGGGAACCCCCCAATTTGTAGCCAAGTTGGACAGAAGTATAGGTAATCTGGGGACTTTATTCTTGTGACTGGTCTCTGCAGTGAGGGCAGATTTGTGGGTCTGAGCCCTTAAACATGTGGGGCCTGATGCTAGCTCCAGGTATTGAATTGTAGGACACCCAATTGGTTTTGGAGAGTTGGAGAAATAGTGTTGAAAAAGATACCATGTATTTGGTTGGGGAGGAAAAAACCCTAACCAGGGGATATCTGAATGGATATTCAGCTGCATTGGCATAGTGCTTCACAAAAGATTGAGTCAGTTTTCCCTAAGGACGAGTGGGGGAGAGAAGCATCAGCTCCCACCCCAGACCTTGGTGTGCTATTATCCTCCAGGTGTTTAGATGGTAGGGAGACCAGGGTGAAGGGCTCTTCTGTTGGCTGAGTCTCCCCAAATGTAGGAAGATAAAGAGGTTAACTCTTAGCCAACTCTGACTGTTCCTTTTTCCCTCAGTCTCAAATTTCTCTCTACCTCATGTGTGTAGGGAGGAGAGGTTGAAGAACACATCAGGTGGTTTGGTGAAATTTTCTGGGATTTGGTGAGTGGTTGGGATGCTGAGGGAAGGTATAGGGAGGCGAAGGAAGGATGGATAATACTCATTTGTAAATTAGGTCCTGTGATATAGACCCTTGTGTTACCACTAACTACCTCTCTCCCCACTACCAAACTTAAAGAAAAGTCTGCCCTAACCCAAGGTTCGTGGTGCTTTGGAGAATTAAAGGAAAAGGGACTGCATGTTACATGTGTGTGGACCTAGGATAGAGAAAACAGGACACTGGAGGTGAGTCTTCTGGAAATCTTTTGCCACCACTCTGCTGTTTCATCCCCTGTCCCTGAAGGGAAATACTGCCACCAGATTTGAGCGTCTCCAAGCTCCTTAGTAGTGGGTTTCTACTTCAGCTACAGCCATCTGGTTTCTACTCCCCGCTTCTTCTGCCTAGAGACCATTTCAACAAATTAAAAGAAAAAAAGGCAACACAATTGCACTGCCCTGTTTCTATGCCATATTTCTTGCAGTAGGTGGGGGCGGGGAGGGAATAAATGGGTCAGACTCAAGGGCACATCTGAAGGACCACAGATTTGGAAACCTGCTGGGGGATTACGCAGAAATTGTCATTTGTAGGTGCCCCTTGGTCTTCCCTGATACACAGCCTAAGCCATTTTCCTGAGAGGGAAGAAAAATAGCATCAATCCCAGAGCTGTCTCTCTGAGGGACAAATGCTGTAATCAAAATAGCAGCAGGCAGACTTAGTTCCCTCACCTTCCCCCTCATTCAAAACAGCATGAATTTACATTCCTGGGGCTGACTGCCAAATAGAAGGGTAAAGTGCATTTGGAAATCCCAATAACAAGGGTACATTTTCTGGTTATCTAGACCCAATTTTGGCACAATTCTGATAATGGGTCCTCTATAGGTATACAGCTTTGACTCAACTCACATCCTAGATTCACTCCAACATAAGATCCACCTTACATTTCATGTTCTCTCTATGGTAATTTTAGAGAAGTTGTTTTGATTTAGAATTGAGAATTAAAAAAAATGAGTATTAGTTAAGAGTGAATATGAACAACTGGTAAGTTTCTTCAAATTGGTGCTATCGGGAACCACAGTGCGACCCAGAGATGCACATCTCAAACTGGGCTGTGCAAAAATGGAAAAGGACCTTATCTGTGTGGGTCTGTGCCAGAGGCGAAGAAAAATACATTAAGATGCTGAATCCTGAGAAGTTGGAAAGATCTGAAAGGAATAATCAAGTTATTTTCTATTAGTGTCAAAAGAGATTAAGTTATTGTGAAGAATTTAGTGAATAAACTATTTAGTAAATGGTTTATTTCCACTAAAACCAGAAAGAAGTACAATATATTGGAATATTTATTAATTTCAAAAATATTTTTGAGCATTTTTATTAGGTGCAGTTCCAGGTTTTATTGGTCCTAAAACATGTAACTGGGGGCCCTTCTTTAAGAAAAAGAATCCAAAAAATTAAATACAAAATTAGATATATGGTCTTGGGAGGAGCCTATGCAATGAGGTTCCCTGAAGTTAGGTTTTGTTACCTTCATGGTAAATTGCCACATTTGTTGTTTATTTTATGCACAGTGGGCATCTGGTATTTTGCCTCCTCTGATTTTATTCTCCTTTTTCTGATAACAGCACCTTAAATTTCCTTTGAGAAAACCAGTCTTCTTTCCCTTTTTATCATATGGCTCATGGGTGGGCATATGAATCAGACCTGGCCAATAAGAGTACTATCTTCTAGTAGCCACAATGATTGGTTTATTAGTGGGTATGGAATCTAAACTGAAGTAATGAACTTTAGGCCTTGGGACTTTTTCTAGAACTATTAGGTTGAAACATTTGAAATTGCTATTACTCAACCATTTTAGACCTACATAAATGACAATTTTATATATTTCAACCTAATATTGAGAGTTTCTTTTCCTTGGGTTGCTAGGGGATAAGATGAAAGTCTGCAGTTTCTGGTGGTTGCCTCTGCCACTCATGATCAACAAACTGCCTGAGAGCCAACACAGAGAAAATCAGAATGGAGAGATGGAGAAAGATTGATTTTTTGGGGGAGGGAGGATAATTGACATACAACATTATAGTAGTTTCAGGTGTACAACATACTGATTTGATATTTGTATATATTGCAAAATGATCACCAAAATAATCTACAGATCTTCCTCAACTTACAACAATGGGGTTACTTCCCAATAAACCCATTATAAGTTGAAAATATGTGAAAATGCATTTGATACACTCAAGCTACTGAACATCATAGCTTAGCCGAGCCTACATTAAACATGCTCAAAACACATTAGCCTACAGTTGGGCAAAATCATCTAACACAAAGCCTATTTTATAACAAACTGTTGAATATCTCATATAATTTATCACATACTGTACTGAAAGTAAAATACAGAATGGTTGCATGGGTACAGGATGGTTGTAAGTATATTGTTTGTTTACCCTTGTGGTAGCATGGCTGACTGGGAGCTACTGGTGCCCAGCATCACAAGAGAGTATCATACTGCATATCTGCTAGCCTGGAAAAAGTCAAAAAAATTGTATGTCAAACCATTGTAAGTCGGGGACCATCTGTATTTAACATCTGTCAACATACATAGTTACATATTATTTTTTCTTGTGATGAGAAATTTTAAGATTTATTCTCCTAATGACTTTCAAATATGCAATATAGTATTATTAACTTTAGTCACCATGCTGTACATTACATCCCCTTGACTTATTTATTTTATAACTGGAAGTTTGTACCTTTTGACTCCCTTTACCCATTTTGCCCACACCCCTCAATCCCCCCCACTTCTGGCAACCACTTCTCTGTCTGTATGCTTGGTTTTTTCTTATTTTTCTTTTTTAGATTCCACATATAAGTGAGATTATATGGCATTTGTCTTTTTCTGACTTATTTCACTTAGCATAATGCCCTTGAGGTCCATCCATGTTGTTGCATATGACAAGATTTCATCCATTTTTATGGCTGGATAGTATTCCTTTGTATATATATACCACAATTTCTTTGACCATTCATCTATTGATGAACACACGTTGTTTCCATGTCTCAACTATTGTAAATAATTCTGCAATGTACATAGGGATGCATATATCTTTTCTAGTTAGTGTTTTTGTTTCCTTCAGATAAATACCCAAAAGTGGAATTGCTGGATCATATGGTAGTTCTATTTTTAATTTTTTGAGGATCCCCCATACTGTTTTCCATAGTGGCTGCACCAATTTACATTCCCATCAAGAATCCACAAATGTTCCATTTTCTCCACATCCTTACCAGCACTTGTAATTTCTTGTCTTTTCCATAGCAGCCATTCTGACAGGGGTAAGGTTATATCCCATTGTGGTTAAATTTGCATTTCCCTGATAATTAGTGATGCTGAGCATCTTTTTGTGTACTATTGGCCATCTGTATGTCTTCATTGGAAAAATGTCTATTCAGGTCTCCTGCCCACTTTTAATTGGATTTAAGAAAATAATTAATTTACTTTTTGCTATTAAGTTGTATGAGTTCTTTATATATTTTGGATATTAACCTCTTATCAGATATATAATTTACAAATATTTTCTTCCATTCAGTAGGTTGCTTTTTCATTTCGTTGATGGTTTCCATTGCCATGCAGAAGAGTTTTCAGTCTGATGTCATCCCACCTATTTATTTATTTATTTTTGCCTTTGGTTTGGCGTCAAATCTAAAAAATCATTGCCAAGACAGATAACAAGGAAATTGCTGCCTTTGTTTTCTTCTAGGAATTTTATGCTTTCAGATCTTATGTTCAAATCTTTGATCAATATTGAGTTAATTTTTGGGTATGGTGTAAGATAGTGGTCCAGTTTCATTCTTTTGCATGTTGCTGTCCAGTTTTCTCAACAACATTTAATGAAGAGAGACTGTCCGGGTCCCACTGTATATTCTTGGCTGCCTTGTTGTAAATTAATTTACTATATATGTGTAGGTTTATTTCTGGACTCTCCATTCTGTTCTGTTGATCTATGCATCTGTTACAATACCATACTGTTTTGATTATTATAGCTTTGTAATATAGTTTGAAATCAGGGCTCATGATGCCTCCCGCTTTGTTTCTTTCTCAAGGTTGCTTTGGCTATTCAAGGTCTTTTATGGTTTCATACAAATTTTAGGATTATTTGTTCTATTTCTGTGAAAAATGCCATTGGAATATTGACAGGGATTGCATTGAATCTGTAGATTGCTTTGGGTAGTATGGACACTTCAATGATATAAATTCTTCCAATCCATGAACACAAATTATCTTTCCATTTATTTGTATCTTCTTCAATTTCTTTCATCAATGTTTTATAGTTTTCAGTGTATACGTCTTTCATGTCCTTGGTTAAATTTATTGCTAGGTTTTTTATGTTTATTTTTGTTTTGATGCAATTGTAGAAAGATTGATTCTTAATGATATTATTTGAGCACAGGGATCCAGTTTTGCCTTAAACCAAAGTATTCCTACAATTTAAGTTAGGTGAACCAAATCCCTTTTAAATTATCTCAGTTTGATTTGAGTTACTACCATTTGCAACCAAAAGAGTCCTCATTAATATTATACATAAAGAATAATTGCGCACAAGTATAAAATACATCAGATCAATTTGTCATTTAGTACTTAGTCAGTGTTCACTATGAATAAGGCACTGTAGCAAAGAGCAGAGAGAATGCAATAAAATTAAAGATATGATTCCTTCTATGGTACTTACACTGGGAGGTGAACACACATACACACACACACGTGAAATCACGAAGAACAATAAAATATATATTAATGTTATTTTCTGATGTGTATAAATACTTTAAGAATTTAGAGATGGGATCAACCTCTCTGTAGGCTGAAGCTATTAGAAAAGACTACATGATAGAGATGCAACCTGAGGTAGGAATATGTAGAATCTGGATAGATGAAGGAGTAGGGAGAGCTCTTCAGGGGTTGGCTAATAACAAAGGCACAAGAGTGGAGTGGAGTGAACAAAGAGCCTGACCTGAATTGGAGAGAAGGAAGAGAGGCTAGTGTGAGAGTGCTGTGGGTAAGGTCACAGAAGTAGGATAAATGACTCAGTTCCTTTGGTTTAGGGAAAGAAGGAGGACGGTAGGTGAGAAGCAGAGAAAACTTAAGTTTTCTTCGGATGACAATAATGTACATGATTTGAGGCCACAATGGGAAGCAGATATACCAAAGGACTAACCTGATGTCTACCACTGACTTCTTATACTTTTAAAGGACTGGACTTGGGGGTTGAACTCCAGTGTTCTGAGGAATTGATGATGCAAATTATGGGCAGAGTGGGAGTTAGTGTTATCTAAACATAAAATGGTTCACATTACTTAGACCTTTTAGAGCAAAACAGAGGAGTTTGATCCTGATACTGGGTTGGGTAAGACCTTGGGCAAAAGAGGACCACTGCCATTTCGTGATTATGTGAATTAAAATGAGGCAAGTGATGCTTTAAGAAAATTAATCTGGCAGTGATAGGTAGGATGCATTGGAATGAAGAGGTAGTGAAGCCATTTATTAGGCTATTATCATAATCCAAGTGGACAAGGAGCCTGAGTGTGCCAGTAAGAATCAAGGAGAAATTGCAGACTATTTTAAGGTAACAGCATTACCTCAAGAAAGGACTGACTAGAAGATAATAGAAACTATCCAATATAAAAAGCAACAGCTATTTCAATATCCCATGGAAATAGCAAAATCCATTGGCAATTATCTCTGAAATTTGTATCTAACTTTGACTCTATAGAGCTGTTCCTGTCTTGTATGTACACAGGACATGTACCCATTGGCCAAACTCCAGCCTGCTTTGTCCATGGATTCTACTGTGACCTCTTTCCCATTAACTAGACCTCTTTCCAGCCAACCATGGCTCTGGCCTATATCTTATCTGCACCTTCCCAAAGCTAAACACTAATCAGCTACTGCTTTGTTGGCCCTATTTCCTTTTGCTGGCCCCACCAACCTTGCCTGCAGTGGCCACTCCTTCCAACACAACTTGGTTCTTTTGAGGACACTTCTGGGCCAGCCAAGTATGCTGAAACACGCACTGGGGAAACACTGCAGTGGACAGGCTATGTCTGCAGAACCAGTTCCTTAACTGTCCTCTGACACAGCTCATTTCTGGCCAGTCTATTTGCTACTTTGCTTCATTCTCTGGTTCCTCTTTGCTCTCTCATTCTCTCTCTTTCATTCTCTCTCTCCCTCTCTCCCTGTCTCTCTAATAATCACACAACTGACATAAGCGTGACTTTTCCTTGTTCTAAAAAAATACATATTCAGATAAGGATAAAGTCCTCTTTGTTCACCATCCCAGCCTCAGTCCTCTCCTCCCTCCCCAGAAATAATCCTTCTAATCATTTTGCTGTGCAGATCTTCTGTTACACAACTGTATACTTATATGTCCCTGAAAAAACATGTAGTATTTCATTGTTGTTTATATATGTGTATGTTTTTATAGAAATTATATATTATATGTATCATTCTACAACATGCCTTTCTTTTTTCTATTTTACTGTGTCTTTGCAGAGGCTTCTGTATTAGTGCACATCTACTTCAATCTTGTACTTCTGCGTGGTATTCTGAATAACAGATACATCACAGTTTACTAAACCATTCTCTAGTTGGGACATTTAGATTATTTGTAATATTTTAATATTATCAGTAATGCTGCAGTAAAATTCTTAAGCATGCCCTCTTCTTCATATGCCTTCATATGTGGGTCTATATTTCATTAGTGTATATGAAGAAGTGAAATTGCTGGGTCATAGAGTATACGCATTTACATTTGTAAGAGATACTCTGAAATTGCTTTCCAAAGTGGGTATATCAAATTACATGCATGCTGGCTATTTTTGAGAGTACCTGTTTCCCCACATACTGGTCAGTTTGATATCATTAAACTTTTCAATTTGTGCCAGTTTGACTTTCCATCTTGATGCTATATTCTTACCTCTCAGCCTTCCAGTTTCTCTTCTCAGGATTTCACTGATTTAGTCCTTCTTAGCAAAGAATCTCTGTAGACTGATACTCTATAGCCTGGTAATGATCCCCTCCACACACTCGCGGTACTACCCTCCCACCCATCATGGTCCCAGGACACCTGCTCACATAAGTAGTCTTGAGTGGGTGCAGCCCATCTCTGAAAGAGTGGGCTTCCAAATTGCTTACTCTTAGGACAGACAGGCAGGGCAGGGGTGAGAGAAAGGAGAAAAAGATGAATTCACACTTCCTAGTCTAAGAAATTGGAAAATGGAGCTTTCCTTGATAGAATTGAGCAGTTGAAGATACTAGGGTTGGAGATGAAAATTTAGAAGTTAGAAGCAAAAGGGGGTCAGGGAAGCCTTGAGAATGGACGTGTTTCTAGGAAGGAGTAAGTGTAGAAAGGGAAAAAGTCAAAGGGGTGTTTAAGTCCCGAGACATGTCAGCAGATAAGAGGTGGGATACAGGAAAGAGTCAGCAGAGGGATGGAGAAGGGATGGCCAGGAAAACAGAGGAAGAAACCACTGAATGCGGTGTCACAGAGCAAAGGGCAGAGTCACTTTCAGGGAGTGAGCTGCCTGTTGTCCCAGAGATATCAAGTAAGAAAGGGACTTAGAAAAATACCTTTTGGCAAGAAGAGGTCATTGTGTAAATCTAATGAATGGAAGGAGCAAAACGCAAATTGTAAGTGAGCAATGAGGGTAAGAAGTGGAAGAAGCAGGTGGGGACCATAAGCATAAGGGGAGGGACAGAAATAGGACAGTTGTTACAGAATGGCAGGTTCTGATAAGTGTACGATTACCTTTTTTAACATCTTTATTGGAGTATAATTGCTTTACAATGGTGTGTTAGTTTCTGCTTTATAACAAAGTGAATCAGCTATACATATACATATATCCCCATATCTTCTCCCTCTTGTGTCTCCCTCCTTTCTAGGTGGTCACAAAGCACCAAGCTGATCTCTCTGTGCTATGCGGCTGCTTCCCACTAGCTATCTATTTTATATTTGGCAGTATATATAAGCCCATGCCACTCTTTCTTTAAAGGTTTTCTTTTTTTTTTAGTTTTTTAAATTTTATTTTATTTATTTATTTATGGCTGTGTTGGGTCTTCGTTTCTGTGCGAGGGCTTTCTCTAGTTGTGGCAAGTGGGGGCCACTCTTCATCACGGTGCACGGGCCTCTCACTATCGCAGGCTCTCCTGTTGCGGAGCACAGGCTGCAGACGCGCAGGCTCAGCAACTGTGGCTCACGGGCCCAGCCGCTCCGCGGCATGTGGGATCCTCCCAGACCAGGGCTCGAACCGGTGTCCCCTGCATTGGCAGGCAGATTCTCAACCACTGTGCCACCAGAGAAGCCCCCATGCCACTCTTTCACTTGGTCCCAGCTTACCCTTCCCCCTCCCCGTGTCCTCAAGTCGATTCTCTACATCTGTGTCTTTACTCTTGTCCTGCCCCTAGGTTCTTCAGAACCTTTTTTTTTTTTTTTTTTTAAAGATTCCATATATATATGTTAGTATATGGTATTTGTTTTTCTTTTTCTGACTTACTTCACTCCACTCTGTATGACAGACTCTAGGTCCATCCACCTCACTACAAATAACTCAATTTCGTTTCTTTTTATGGCTGAGTAATATTCCATTGTATATATGTGTCATGTCTTTATCCATTCATCTGTCAATGGACACTTAGGTTGCTTCCATGTCCTGGCTATTGTAAATAGAGCTGCAATGCACATTGTGGTACATGACTCTTTTTGAATTATGGTTTTCTCAGGGTATATGCCCAGGAGTGGGATTGCTGGATCGTATGGTAGTTCTATTTTTACTTTTTAAAGGAACCTCCGTACTGTTCTCCATAGTGGCTGTATCAAGTTACATTCCTACCAACAGTGCAAGAGGGTTCCCTTTCCTCCACACCCTCTCCAGCATTTATTGTTTGTAGATTTTTGATGATGGCCATTCTGACCAGTGTGACGTGATACCTCATTGTAGTTTTGATTTGCATTTCTCTAATGATTAGTGATGTTGAGCATCCTTTCATGTGTTTGTTGGCAATCTGTATATCTTCTTTGGAGAAATGTCTATTTAGGTCTTCTGCCCATTTTTGGATTGGGTTGTTTGTTTTTTTGATATTGAGCTGCATGAGCTGCTTGTAAATTTTGGAGATTAATTGCTTGTCCGTTGCTTCATTTGCAAATATTTTCTCCCATTCTGAGGGCTGTCTTTTTGTCTTGTTTATGGTTTCCTTTGCTGTGCAAAAGCTTTTAAGTTTCATTAGGTCCCATTTGTTTATTTTTGTTTTTATTTCCATTTCTCTAGGATCTGGGTCAAAAAGGATCTTGCTGTGATTTACATCATAGAGTGTTCTTCCTATGTTTTCCTCTAAGAGTTTTATAGTGTCTGACTTTACATTTAGGCCTTTAATCCATTTTGAGTTTATTTTTGTGTATGGTGTTAGGAAGTGTTCTAATTTCATTCTTTTACGTGTAGCTGTCCAGTTTTCCCAGCACCACTTATTGAAGAGGCTGTCTTTTCTCCAGTGTATATTCTTGCCTCCTTTATCAAAAATAAGGTGACCATACGTGTGTGGGTTTGTCTCTGGGCTTTCTATCATGTTCCATTGATCTATATTTCTGTTTTTGTGCCAGTACCATATTATCTGGATTATTGTAGTTTTGTAGTATAGTCTGAAGTCCGGGAGCCTGATTCCTCTAGCTCCGTTTTTCTTTCTGGAGATTGCTTTTGCTATTCGGGGTCTTTTTTGTTTCCATACAAATTGTGAAATTTTTTGTTCTAGTTCTGTGAAAAATGCCATTGGTAGTTTGATAGGGATTGCATTGAATCTGTAGATTGCTTTGGGTAGTATAGTCATTTTCACAATGTTGATTCTTCCAATCTAAGAACATGGTATATCTCTCCATCTGTTTGTATCATCTTTAATTTCTTTCATCAGTGTCTTGTAGATTTCTGCATACAGGTCTTTTTTCTCCTTAGGTAGGTTTATTCCTAGGTATTTTATTCTTTTTGTTGCAATGGTAAATGGGAGTGTTTTCTTAATTTCTCTTTCAGATTTTTCATCATATAGTCTATAGGAATGCAAGAGATTTCTGTGCATTAATTTTGTACCCTGCTGCTTTACCAAATTCATTGATTAGCTCTAGTAGTTTTCTGGTAGCATCTTTAGGATTCTCTACGTATAGTATCATGTCATCTGCAAACAGTGACAGCTTTACTTCTTCTTTTCCGATTTGGATTCCTTTTGTTTCTTTTTCTTCTCTGATTGCTGTGGCTAAAACTTCCAAAACTATGGTGAATAATAGTGGTGAGAGTGGACAACCTTGTCTTGTTCCTGGTCTTAGAGGAAATGGTTTGAGTTCTTCACCATTGAGAACGATGTTGGCCGTGGGTTTGTCATATATGGCCTTTATTATGTTGAGGTAAGTTCCCTCTATGCCTACTTTCTGGAGGGTTTTTATCATAAATGGGTGTTGAATTTTGTCGAAAATTCAGCTTTTTCTGCATCTATTGAGACGATCATATGCTTTTTCTCCTTCAATTTGTTAATATGGTTTATCACAGTGATTGATTTGCATATACTGAAGAATCCTTGCATTCCTGGGATAAACTGCACTTGGTCATGGTGTATGAGCCTCTTTTTTTTTTTTCTATTTGTCAACAATCAACCTTTCACTCCATTTTAATATTATTTAATTCTATGGAAAAAACAAGTTGTATTACATTCCTTTTTTTAAACAGGGGGAAAACTGTACAAATAAGCATGATTAAACCTCTGTTAGAGCTGGTTAATACTGATCTTATTGCCTCGAAGTCTCTCTAGTAGTGTCCAATAAATTATGTTTAAGGTCCATCTGAAGGAAAAAAGCACTGGAGAGGCAAGAAAGGACTCGGGTAAAACGTTTCAGAGGATTGTAGGGAGATGGAACTTGCTGCTTAAAAAAATTACGTTGAGCTCTGGAGCATCTCCATTTCTTAACACACCTTCCAAACCATTTATTGGGATAGTTTTACCCATGTTTAAAGGCTCATATTATATGCAGTTTGTGGGCTTTTATAAATTCAGAAATAAAGTAATATAAAGAGTAGAATATTGAAGCCTTCAGAGTAGGGCTGTAAGAGACTCAATACTGCTAAATAAGTCCCCAAACAGAAATGTTTAGTCCACCCCACCCCAAAACCTATGTGTAATAGGAGAAAATGCATAGCAAGAAGCAGAGGAAAAGCATGTATCCTGGAATAAATCATACACTGAACAGTCTAGAACCAAAGAAAAAAGCAAACAACATACATATACACAAAAGCCTAAGAAGCAGCTATTCTCCTCATGTCTTTAGGTGAGTACCTCTACCCAGTAGATTACAGTTATGAAAACGACTCAGTTGTTTTTTTTTAATAGTAAAAAACTGTTTCCCATCATGCTCCATTTTCTAGAATCTTTCCTTTTTTTTTTTTTGGTGGCGCGGAATGATGCGCGTCTTCTTGTTGTCGCGAGCCGCGTTGCCCGCCAGCTCCAGGATCTCGGCCGTCAGGTACTCCAGCACCGCCGCCAGGTACACCGGCGCCCTGGCGCCGACACGCTCGGAGTAGTTACCCTTGAGAAGCAGGCGGTGCACTCGGCTTACGGGGAACTGGAGCCCAGCTCGCGAGGACCGGGTTTTAGCCTTAGAACGAACCTTGCCACCCTGTTTACCACGACCAGACATAACTCCTAGCCCACAACTTAAAAACCTTCAAAATAAAAAGCAAACAATCTAGAATCTTTCCTTTTTGATTGGTTGATGTAAACAAAAAGCAAAGCACATAAACATGCAAGCGTGCACGCACGTGCACACACACACACATGCACACACACACCCTCCTAAAATGTGAAAAATGCTGATCTATAACGCTGGTATTAGAAATCACTTCAACTTTATACTTAGGAACTTAGAGACCCTTGATTTGCCCCCCCCAAAATATTTTTCCTTGTCCTTATTCTTTAAATGCCCAACCACCAAAAGAAAAAAGGAAAAAAATAAAAGGCTTTAAATGCACATGTTTCAAGTCAGTGTCTTGTTAACAAAAAAGGTAGCATTTTCTTCACTTTGGCCATCGTTAAAGATGCAGGCATAGATCAGGGCATGTTAAGACTAGCATGTATTTTTAAAAAATGCAATATTAACGGAGCATATATCTTTGAAAAAAGGATAAAACACTAACAGATACAAGTCAATACACATATTTTTAACTAGTGCAACTTTATCTACAATGGAGTAAATGTTATTTTGTGTGCCAGACATTGCAATACTGTTCATTTCCCTTTTATCATGCAAACATGCCAACCTTATCATTTAAAAAACATTTATGGGGTCACATTCACATTGCCCTCCCACCCAAATTAAGGGGGAAAAAGTCAATAAAAAGCTCCTCAAGATTTCATAACTATGAACATAAAGCTCCTAGATAATAGTGTATAGGCTGAATTTTCAGGTTTGTATAAAAAAATTATAATTTAGGTAGATGTCTTCCTCATGGATTACAACACAATGTGAAGTTACACTACTCTGAAATTTGTACCAACTGTACAAAAACAAAAGCAAGAGACCATGAAAAAATTATGTCCTTCATGGCCTGAGAGCCTGCACAGTTTTGAGTAACTTAAAAGGGTAACTATGAGAGCCTGACATTTTTCTCTATCTCACCTCTTCTGCTTCTCTATCTGTAGTATTTGTAAATCAAAGTCAGTAACAGGTTAGTAGCAAAGGTCTCATCTATCTCCCCCTTCTTCCCTCCTAACTAATCCTACTCAATTTTCTCTCATCTTCCTGAGCATTTTCCATGAACAGCATTGCAAGTTGGTTTAAAAAAAAATAGAAAAAGAAAACAGAAACAAAAAAGGAAAGAAGAAAAAGAAAGCTTTACAAGGGTTTTGTTGGTTAATTATTTACTGGCGGAATCACTCCACCAGGAGTTTGATTTCATTGGCTAGCAGTTGGTTCATGATGAATAGGCCCCCTGGGAGCTTGGTGAGCAGCTCTCGCTCTGTGGTTTCAGGGTCGCTGTCAACAGAGCTGGAATGTATGCTCATGTTGTCAACAGCAGTGTTGGCTGGGGGACCCAGCTCCGGCTCACTAGTCTCACTGGTCGTGGACACCACAGAGAGCAGGGACATACGCTGGGTGAGCCGGCCAGAGGGCAGAAGGGAGGCGGCATAGTCAGCTATGTTACCAGCTACATCTAGGTTATAAGCCTTATCAAAGGCTATGAAACCAACATTTGCATTGGCCTCGCAGACACAGAAGGAGCCGTCGTCTTTCATCAACAGGTCAATGCCACACACATCCATTCCCAGGATATTAGACACCTGGATAGCTAGCTGTTTCCCTTGTTTACTCAATGAGCACATCATCCTGACACCACCTAGTGAGAAGTTGCTTTGCATCCTCCCATCTGTTGAACAGTGTTATCATGGTGCCAACCACACGGCCTCCCATGACAATGACACATACATCCCTTCCATGAGACTCTTTAACATATTTCTGAAACAGGGATGGAGCTTCATGGTGAATAAGATGGCTTAGGTCAGCCAAATGGTGCTTATCACGAGCCAAGAAAACTGCTTTTCCTCTATGACACCATGTATTCTTCACTACCATTGGGAACTCCAGTACTTCTGCTTCATCAATCATTTTAGCAAAATTTTCATGAGCACCATAAGAGAATGTATCTGGCAGAGGAACACCATGACCTGCCAACTCTTGAAACGTCCAGAACTTATTAACACAGTTCAGGATGTCTTGAGGTCAGTTCATCAACCTGCATCCCATCTTCTCTAGATGGCGCAAAACAGTGATGTCACTATCACTTTGCACTCAAGGGGTTGGTATTCTCACTACCATGACCGGAGGGTAGGCAGTAATTAGTTCTCCATTGATACGAAGACCCAGGTTTCCTTGATAGATCGTTAGCACCACCTCATCCATCACCACAGCCCTAAAGTCCAGTTCCTCCTCACAACATTTGGTCTTTAATGCTCATAAGATCTCTTTTTGGGGATAGTCTTCCCTGATTTGACGATCTGTCAAAAACCACAACTTGGTGGCCACAGAGCTACATATCTTGATCTGCCTTTTCTTCCTTTTCTGGGATTATTTCGTCCTGAATATACACTCTTCCTAGGATTGTAGGAGCTCCCACAGAGTCTGAAATCTGTAGTGCAGGCTGACAGGAAGGACAGGTGAGAAGACTAGGGCAGAAGCTTCAGTCCTCTGCTGAAAAATCTCCCTGTATGATCCTTTAACGTGCTGTTGGATTCTGTTTGCTAGTATTTTATTGAGGATTTTTGCATCTATGTTCATCAGTGATATTGGCCTGTAGTTTTCTTTCGTTGTGACATCTTTGTCTGGTTTTGGTATCAGGGTGATGGTGGCCTCGTAGAATAAGTTTGGGAGTGTTCCTCCCTCTGCTATATTTTGGAAAAGTTTGAGAAGGATAGGTGTTAGCTCTTCTCTAAATGATAGAATTCGCCTGTGAAGCCATCTGGTCCTGGGCTTCTGGTTGTTGGAAGATTTCTAATCACAGTCTCAATTTCAGTGCTTGTGATTGGTATGTTTATATTTTCTATTTCTTCCTGGTTCAGTCTCGGAAGGTTGTACTTTTCTAAGAATTTGTGCATTTCTTCCGGGTTGTCCAGTTTATTGGCATAGAGTTGCTTGCAGTAATCTCTCATGATCCTTTGTATTTCTGCAGTGTCAGTTCTTACTTTTCCTTTTTCATTTCTAATTCTATTGATTTGAGTCTTCTCCCTTTTTTTCTTGATGAGTCTGGCTAATGGTTTATGAATTTTGTTTATCTTCTCAAAGAACCAACTTTTACTTTTATTGATCTTTGTTATTGTTTCCTTCATTTCTTTTTCATTTATTTCTGATC
This sequence comes from Balaenoptera physalus, assembly GCF_965194825.1. Classification (NCBI taxonomy): domain Eukaryota; kingdom Metazoa; phylum Chordata; class Mammalia; order Artiodactyla; family Balaenopteridae; genus Balaenoptera; species Balaenoptera physalus. The sequence goes on from NC_138890.1 coordinate 126,469,023, forward strand.
TGATCTTTATGATTTCTTTCCTTCTGCTAACTTTAGGGTTTTTTTGTTCTTCTTTCTCTAATTGCTTTAAGTGTAATGTTAGGTTATTTATTTGAGATGTTTCTTGTTTCTTGAGGTAGGATTGTAGTGCTATAAACTTCCCGCTTAGAACTTCTTTTGCTGCATCCCATAGGTTTTGGGTCATCGTGTTTTCATTGTCATTTGTTTCTAGGTATTTTTTCATTTCTTCCTTGATTTCTTCAGTGATCTCTTGGTTATTTAGTAGTGTATTGTTTAGCCTCCATATTCTTTACAGATTTTTTTTTTTAATTACAACACTAGATCCATCTTTATTTATTTATTTATTTATTTATTTATGGCTGTGTTGGGTCTTCGTTTCCGTGTGAGGGCTTTCTCTTGTTGTGGCAAGCGGGGGTCACTCTTCATCGTGGTGCACGGGCCTCTCACTATCGCGACCTCTCTTGTTGTGGAGCACAGGCTCCAGACGCTCAGGCTCAGTAATTGTGGCTCACAGGCCTAGCTGCTCTGCGGCATGTGGGATCTTCCCTGACCAGGGCTTGAACCCTTGTCCCCTGCATTAGCAGGCAGATTCTCAACCACTGCGCCACCAGGGAAGCCCTACAGATTTTTTCCTGTAATTGATATCTAGTCTCATAGCGTTGTGGTCAGAAAAGATAACTTGATACGATTTCAATTTTCTTAAATTTACCAAGGCTTGATTTGTGACCCAAGGTATGATCTATCCTGGAGAATGTTCTATGAGCACTTGAGAAGAAAGTGTATTCTGTTGTTTTTGGATGGAATGTCCTATAAATATCAATTAAGTCCATCTTGATTAATGTATCATTTAAAGGTTATGTTTCCTTATTTATTTTCATTTTGGATGATCTGGCATTAGTGAAAGTGGGTTGTTAAAGTCCCCTACTATGATTGTGTTACTGTCGATTTCCCCTTTTATGTCTGTTAACATTTGCCTTAAGTATTGAGGTGCTCCTATGTTGGATGCATACATATTTACAATTGTTATATCTTCTTCTTGGATTGATCCCTTGATCATTATGTAGTGGCCTTCTTTGTCTCTTCTAACAGTCTTTATTTTAAAGTCTATTTTGTCTGATGTGAGAATTGCTACTCCACCTTTCTTCTGATTTCCATTTGCATGGAATACTTTTTTCCATCCCCTCACTTTCACTCTGTATGTGTCCGTAGGTCTGAAGTGGGTCTCTTGTAGACAGCATATATAAGGGTCTTGTTTTTGTATCCATTTAGCCAGTCTATGTCTTTTGGTTGGAGCATTTACATTTAAGGTAGTTATCAATATGTATGTCCCTATTACCATTTTCTTAATTGTTTTGGGTTTGTTATTGTAGGTCTTTTCCTTCTCTTGTGTTTCCTGCCTAGAGAAGTTCCTTTAGCATTTGTCGTAAAGCTGGTTTGGTGGTGCTGAATTCTCTTAGCTTTTGCTTGTCTGTAAAGGTTTTAATATCTCCATCGAAAATGAATGAGATCCTTGCTGGATAAAATAACCTTGGTTGTAGGTTTTTCCCTTTCATCAGTTTAAATATGTCCTGCCACTCCCTTCTGGCTTGCAGAGTTTCTGCTGAAAGATCATCTGTTAACCTTATGGGGATTACCTTGTATGTTATTTATTGTTTTTCCCTTGCTGTTTTTAAAATTTTTTCTTTGTATTTAATTTTTGATAGTTTGATTAATATGTGACTTGGCATGTTTCTCCTTGGATTTATCCTGTATGGGACTCTCTGCACTTCCTGGACTTGACTGACTATTTCCTTTCCCATATTAGGGAAGTTTTCAACTATAATCTCTTCAAATATTTTCTCAGTAACTTTCTTTTTCTCTTCTTCTTCTGGGACCCCTATAATTCGAATGTTGGTGCCTTTAATGTTGTCCCCAAGGTCTCTAAGACTGTCCTCAATTCTTTTAATTCTTTTTTCTTTATTCTGCACTGCAGTAGTTATTTCCACTATTTTATCTTCCAGGCCACTTATCTGTTCTTTTGCTTCAGTTATTCTGCTATTGATTCCTTCTAGAGAATTTTTAATTTCATTTATTGTGTTGTTCATCATTGTTTGTTTGCTCTTTAGTTCTTCTAGGTCCTTGTTAAATGTTTCTTGTATTTTCTCCATTCTATTTCCACGATTTTGGATCATCTTTATTATCATTATTCTGAATTCTTTTTCAGGTAGACTGCTTATTTCCTCTTCATTTGTTTGATCTGGTGTGTTTTTACCTTGCTCCTTCATCTGCTGTGTGTTTCTCTGTCTTCTCATTTTGCTTCACTTATTGTGTTTGGGGTCTCCTTTTCACAGGCTGCAGTTTTGTAGTTCCCATTGTTTTTGGTGTCTGCCCCCCAGTGACTAAGTTTGGTTCAGTGGGTTGCATAGGCTTCCTGGTGGAGGGGACTAGTGCCTGTGTTCTGGTGAATGAGGCTGGATCTTGTCTTTCTGGTGGGCAGGACCGTGTCTGGTGGTGTGTTTTGGGGGTCTCTGTGCCCTTATTATGATTTTAGGCAGCCTCTCTGCTAATGGGTGTGGTTGTGTTCCTGTCTTGCTAGTTGTTTGGCATAGGGTGTCCAGCACTGGAGCTTGCTGGTCGTTGAGTGGAGCTGGGTCTTAGCATTGAGATGGAGATCTCTGGGAGAGCTTTCACCATTTGATATTACATGGAGCCAGGAGGTCTCTGGTGGACCAGTGTCCTGAACTCTGCTCTCCCACCTCAGAGGCACAGGCCTGACACCCGGCTGGAGCACCAAGACCCTGTCAGCCACACAGCTCAGAAGAAAAGGGAGAAAAGAAAAAAGAAAGAAAAACAAAATAAAATAAAGTTATTAAAATAAAAAAATTTTTAAATTAAAAAAAATTAAAAAATTAAAAAGTAATAAAAAGAAAAGGAAGAAAGAAAGAAAGAAAGAAGAGAGCAACCAAACCAAAAAATAAATCCACCAATGATAACAAGTGCTAAAAACTATACTAAAAAAAAAACAAACCCAAAAAACCCCCCAAAACGGAAAGACAGAACCCTAGGACAAATGGTAAAAGCAAAGCTATACAAACAAAATCACACAAAGAAGCATACACATACACACTCACAAAAAGAGAAAAAAGAAAAAAATATATATTTATCTATATATATATAAAAAAAGGAGGCAGAGAACAACCCAATCAATAAATGAATCTATCAATGATAATAAACTCTAAATACTAAACTAAGATAAACATAAAACCAGAAACAAATTAGATACAGAAAGCAAACCCCAAGTCTGCAGTTGCTCCCAAAGTCCACCACCTCAATTTTGGGATGATTCGTTGTCTATTCAGGTATCCCACAGATGCAGGGTACATCAAGTTGATTGTGGAGATTTAATCCACTACTCCTGAGGCTGCTGGGAGAAATTTCTCATTCTTTTCTTTGCTCGCACAGCTCCTGGGGTTCAGCTTTGGATTGGCCCCGCCTCTGCGTGTAGGTCACCTGAGGGCGTCTGTTCCCACTCAGAGAGGATGGGGTTAAAGTAACAGCTGATTCGGCGGCTCTGGCTCACTCAGGCAGGGAGCAGGGAGGGGTATGGATGTGGGGCGAGCCTGCGGGGCAGAGGCCGGTGTGACGTTGCAGCAGCCTGAGGTGCACCATGCTTTCTCCCGGGGAAGTTGTCCCTGGATTACAGGACCCTGGCAGTGGTGGGTTGCACAGGCTCCCGGGAGGGGTGATGTGGACAGTGACCTGTGCTTGCACACAGGCTTCTTGGTGGCTGCAGCAGCAGTCTTAGCGTCTCATGCCCGTCCCTGGGGTCCACGCTGATAGCTGCGGCTCACACCAGTCTCCGGAGCTCCTTTCAACGGCGCTCTTAATCCCCTCTCCTCGCGCACCAGGAAACAAAGAGGCAAGAAAAAGTCTCTTGCCTCTTCAGCAGCTCCAGACCTTTTCCCGGACTCCCTCCCGGCTAGCTGTGGTGCACTAGCCCCCTTCAGGCTGTGTTCACGCAGCCAACCCCAGTCCTCTCCCTGCGATCCGACCGAAGCCCGAGCCTCAGCTCCCAGCCCCCGCACCCCCCACAGCCCCCCAGCGGGTGAGCAGACAAGCCTCTCGGGCTGGTGAGTGCTGGTCGGCACCGATCCACTGTGCGGGAGTCTCTCCGCTTTGCCCTCCACACCCCTGTTGCCGCTCTTTCCTCCGTGACTCCAAAGCTTCCCCTCCGCCACCCGCAGTCTCCGCCTGCGAAGGGCCTTCCTAGTGTGTGGAAACCTTTCCTCCTTCACAGCTCCCTCCCACTGGTGCAGGTCCCGTCCCTATTCTTTTGTCTCTGTTTTTTCTTTTTTCTTTTGCCCTACCCAGGTACGTGGGGAGTTTCTTGCATTTTGGGAAGTCTGAGGTCTTCTACCAGCGTTCAGTAGGTGTTCTGTAGGAGTTGTTCCACATGTGGATGTATTTCTGATGTATTTGTGGGGAGGAAGGTGATCTCCACATCTTACTCCTCCGCCATCTTGAAGGTCTCCCCTGTTTACCTTTTAAAGGATGTGTTTGGAAAAAAAAAGGAAGAACCAGTTGATAAGCAAAGATAGAAGTTTTTTTTAATAAAAAGACATAATTATAGAAAAAGGCATCAGAGGAGAGAAAAATGTAGTCCACCATGCAAATGAATGGAAACCTACTGACTTTTTTTGCAAATGGGAAGAATCTGGACAATCTTTCCAAGAGTCCTTAATAGGAATTCCAGTGTTGCTGATCTCAGTTTGAAACTGAAAATAAAGCCATGTTTAATGTATCTAGGTCCTTAGAGTAGGTTAATAAAATAATCTTTTGAATAAATAAAAGGTTACAAAATAACATTAGCTGGGTTTTTGGATTGAGGCATTTGAACTCTTGAGTTTTCAATCTAATTCCTGAAATTCTGATGCATCAGAGGGTGGTAAGGGACATTCAGAGTCTCCCACTAGGGAGGCCAGCTCAGAACCTGGCTTGTATTTTTTCTCGAAGGTTGGTTCTGGCTGAAGATTCTACAATTTCTTTCAATTACCTGTTCTAGCAACCAATAAACTTTGCAGTCAGGACACTGTTCTTTCTGCATATTCTAAATTTCTGCCTGCAGCAATTTAATTCCATTTCCTTAGTGCATATAGGAAATACATAGCATTTGGTGCCAAACTTGAAGTAAGATGGATGAGTTAAAATAAAAACCGGCTTTTCAAAATGGTGGTGTAGCTAAGTCTTTTAAACTCAGACAGAAATGGGGAGAGAATTAGGTCAGAAGACTGTGTCTTAACACCAAGGCATAGAAGATCTACGGTTTTTCCTCCTTGAGGGAATTGGGGAATAAGAAGGTGCCTCCAGGGGAGTGTGACACAGAAGTTTCAACCTCAGACTAGATAGATTCCAGCCTCTTCTGTCTGGCTTGTTTTGCCCTCTCTCTATTTCTGTGGTAGTTGGAAGGACGTATCTGATGTCTCTGTTCTGATCGTCTGGCAGGAGGAGAGAGTGTCTGACTTCCAGTTTGGCAGCAAATGCATCTGCAGTACCTCTGGCTTGTTCAAACTGCCAGTGCAGAGTCTATCACCAGCTCTACTGATTTGCTGCATGATCATGGGTACAATGAGGCCACTATTCTCTTTACTGTAACCCTTACATCCTTAAAGAGTCATATCAAGTCACCTGTCAGGTTTTTTCTTTCCAGGCAAAAATAGTTTAGTTCCTGCATCATTCCCTCAAAGATGTACACAAACATTTTTTAACTTTCAAAATAATTGAAACTAACTTCTATAACAAGGCTCTAACAATAACTTGATTAAAGTAAAAGCCACTTTCTTATTCTTTCATATTATATCTAACTAATACATTGAGGATCTAACTACTACTTTTAAAATTAAATGGCTACTTTAATAATCTATGTTGACTTTGTGATCCAAATGACAGATAGGAAATCATTCTCACCTTATATGACAACATTAGTAAGAGAAAGTATGTAACAATAGACTTTTAGACCAGGCCTAAAAAAAAGACATAAAATAGATACGACAGAAATAAAGGTTGTTAACCAGAAATTTCAAAAGGAAAGGCCTTTGTTTTATTGCTTGACTATTTTTTGTGCATTAAAAGGAGCTAAGGAATCCCTCCTTTTTATAAATCACATCTTTCTTGTTACTCTATAGTTATAATTGCAATAAAAATTACTAAAATATTCTTAGGTAAATAGACTGAGAAGGACTCCACATCTGGAGGAAATGTCTGAATCTGGCACAGTCAAGGATATAGTGAAGAAGAAGAAACTAATATTGAATGATTGATAGATGATCCTTCATTACAAGACTAAAAGACAACAGAGCATTTCAGTTTTATACAATAACTCAGAGCATCATCAACAAAACCTTATTGAAAGTCTGGTGTTTTTAGACTCTCAGAGCCATGCAAACATATATCTAAGAGAGCAAGTGCTAAGAAAGCAAGTTTGCTAAAGCAAAGATATATCTAAGAGAGCAAAACTCATGCCTGTCTGTGAGGGATTCTGGGAAGTTGGTAGTATTGGCTGATAGAGAAGAGGAAGAAGAAAGTCCGGACAGGATTGGAAACAGGAGAACTGATCCATTGTGGGGAACTATCTATTACATTGTGTCCAAAGGGATGGGAGAAAGTTGGTGTGATTAATATTAGCACAAGTATTCATGGAGGTTCAACTTAGTGGAGGTGTTTGGGTGGTTCAAAAACATGACTGATGTACTTACTACATACTAGCTGCTGGGGATGCAAAGACAAATAAGGCAAATCCCTGCCAAAGAGAAATTTACAATAGCAGAAGTAGAAATGATAAGTAACATACAGGGTGGCAGAACCATCTGTGAATTAAGTCTGTTGTTAGTGAATCTCCCAGCAAAGAGAGAACATGGGAGCAGGCTGATAAGAATTCAAAAAATTGAGGGGAGTCACAGAAAAGTGGACTGAAATACAGAGCTGGACTCCATTTTCCAGAAGGAACTGGAGAGCTGAAGAAAAATTTGAAGCAGAAGGTCAGTGATATGGATGATGCCAACACTCTTGAGAACAGAGAAAGGCTGTCATTCATTGACCACATTGTTATATACACTCATCCACACCAGTCTGAATGAAATATATTGCCTGCCATATCAGTAAACAAAGGATGTTGCAGCCATCAAGCCATCACATTATAGCTGCCCCTCTGGTGCACCCTGAGGAAACTCAGGATGAGAAATTACAGGATACTAGCCCCAGATAGCTGAGGTGTATATCAAAGGAATGATTTCAGTGAGACCAGAACCTTGCATCTTCTATAAATAGAAAAATGATAAATTCCTTAACTTGAGATATCTTGTTTTCTTTAATTAACAGTAGTGTTTAGATGTTCCAACTACCTGGTCTTTGTTGCAAAAACTCCTATATATCCTGGCTGCCCCCCACCCCCACCCCCGTGCCTCTTTGGAGCAATCTTTCAGAGTTATCTGAGATGCTGTGTCCTGGGCTTAACTCCTCAGTTTTGTCTGCCAAATAAAACATAACTCTAAACTTTTTTGTGCTTTTTTTTCCAGTTGACACCAGGTATCTGGCCTTTGCCAAAAAGACATATTTTAGAACTGGAGATTTCTGGTGCACTACTTGCCTTAGAGAGGAATGTCTCGGGAGCTGGGAGTAGAGCTGAGCTGGTTTGAGGTACACACAGTGACTAATTTGACTACAGCTGGGGAAGGGGGCTCACATTTTATTACTAAAAGAATAGTGGGACAGATTGCCCATAGAGGAGAGAGCCAGCACATTGCTGAATTTATAAAGAAAGGTTTTGGGAAGAAATGAAATTAAGGTGGGTCTTGAAGAAAAGGGAAGGCGCTTAGATAGGGAGAATAAACGGGGAAAGCATTCAAGGCAGGGGAATAAGTATGAACAAAACACAAGAGGGGGATTCGAATGCACATAGTATGTATGGGGAATGATAAGTACATCAGTTTGGCTGGATCAGAGGGTTTGTATAAGCAAATAATAATCAAGTAGAGTGGAAAAGTGAGTTGGATCCAGATTATAATAGCCTTGAAATACAAGTCTAAGTATTTTGGACTGTATCCTAGTAGAGAAAATTGATTTTTTCATTTTGGAGTGGAAGTCTAGCAATATTTTGAGAAAGTTATAATCTGGTATCAGTGTATGGAGTGGATAAGGTAGAGGTTAGAATGAGAAAGATATTGCCATTAAGATACTAGAGCCTGGAATTCAGTAGTAGTGGTGGGAAAGGAAAGAAGGAGTTGTGAAAGGCATTACAAAGGAAGAATTGATAAGAGGTATTAAGAATGCCTCCAGAGTTTTATAGTTAGGAGGCTGAATAATGATGAGACCATTGCCTGCAATATCAAAATCCAGAGGAGAAGCTGGTTTGGTGGGAAAATAATTAGCTTAGATTTAGATGTGTTAAATTGAGGTGATAATAATACAAGTAATTATAAATGCCAGGTCTGAAATTCAGTAAAGAACTTAGGTTCAAGATGTATGTCTGAGAATCCTCCTGGTAGAAGTGAAAGTTTAAGCCCTGAGAATAAATGATTCTCTATGAGAATATGTAGAACAGTGATTCTCCACCCAGGCCATGTATTATAATCGCTGTTGCAGTGGAGCTGTTGTTTCTGCCTGCCCCCTCTTCTGCTAAAAGAAGACCTCTGTTCATTGTAGGAGCTGCCTCCCTTCCTCTCCCTGTGATTCTGGTGGTGGGCGGGGGGAAGGCTACAATTAGGGGGTCCCACTTCTCCATCATAAAGGAGGGCCTGCAACCCAGTATGGACAATCAGAGCATCCATCTCCTAGATGTAGTGACTGGTCCAAACGTAGGGACATGACTCAGTATCTTTTTAGTATTTAGCCTGTAGACCGAGGTAATGAGGGCCTGAGTCTTTTCTCTGTAATCACTAACTACGAATGATGGGAACCAAAAGTTTCCTATACTCCTCTTTTCCACCACATAAAGAAAGCCTGCCTGACAATGAAGCCACTTCATAGGGAAACAGAGACAGGGTCCTAATGATATCATTTGAATCCCTAGAACCAGATGTTTCTGAATGTAGTCCTACCACATGTCTGCTAACATGGCCACTTCATTTATATGCTATCATACCACAGTGGGGGGAGGGGGGGGCACTGACAAAGCCTGCCTAATATTAATTGGCTAAGTCACCTTGTTTATTTGGGTGTTTCGATCTTTGTAACGAGAGACTAGTTCTGTATCTTTTTTTTTTTTTTTTTTTTTTGGCTGTGTTGGGTCTTCGTTTCTGTGTGAGGGCTTTCTCTAGTTGGTGGCAAGCAGGGGCCACTCTTCATTGCGTTGCGTGGGCCTCTCACCGTCGCGGCCTCTCTTGTTGCGGAGCACAGGCTCCAGAAGCTCAGGCTCAGTAGTTGTGGCTCACGGGCCTAGTTGCTCCGTGGCATGTGGGATCTTCCCAAACCAGGGCTTGAACCCGTGTCCCCTGCATTGGCAGGCAGATTCTCAACCACTGCACCGCCAGGGAAGCCCTCTGTATCTTGATTATAGTGGTAGTAACACAAAACTACTCATGTGATAAAATGACAGATCTATACACACTCATTGTACCAATGTCAGTTTCCTGGTTTTGATATTGTACTATGGTTATTTAAGATGTAAATGAACTGGGGGAGCCTGAGTGAAGGTAATCTTTTCAACTTCCTGTAAATCCATAATTATTTCAAAATAAAAATCTTTAAACATTGCTGTTTATGAGACATTTAAATATAAAGATACAGAAAGGTGAAAAGTTTGAAAAGTTAAAGGATGAGAAAATATATTCCATGCAAATAATAACAAAAATTAAGTTAATAGAGGGGCTTCCCTGGTGGTGCAGTGGTTGGGAATCTGCCTGCTAATGCAGGGGACACGGGTTCGAGCCCTGGTCTGGGAAGATCCCACATGCCGCGGAGCAACTAGGCCCGTGAGCCACAACTACTGAGCCTGAGCGTCTGGAGCCTGTGCTCCGCAACAAGAGAGGCCACGATAGAGAGAGGCCCGCGCAACACGATGAAGAGTGGCCCCCGCTTGCCGCAACTAGAGAAAGCCCTAGCACAGAAACGAAGACTCAACATAGCAAACAATCAATCAATCAATAAATAAATCTTTAAAAAAAAATTAAGTTAATAGATATGTTACTATCAGAAAAAATAAACTTTAAAATTAGAGGCATTAATGAGGGTCACTCCATAGTGGCAAAACTGTAATTTATTAGAAAAGTATCTGATAACATAACCTCAAAATATATAAAGCAAAAATTGACTTAAAAGGAGAAGTAGACAAACCCACAATCATAATGGGAGATTTTAACATACTTTTCTCAGTAATTAATAGATCAAACTGATAAAAAATTCAGTAGTAATATAGATCCTTAGGACAATAAATTAATATATGCCCAGAATTGTAAAACTACAAAATGTATACATTTAGGAAAATCAACTCCCTACTGGGTCATAAAGCAAGTTTCAACAGTTTTCAAAGACTGAAAGCATTCAGACTTTATTCTTTGACTAAAATGCAGTTAGGTTTGAAATCACAAACAAGAGATAACTAGAAAATTCCATATGTTTGGAAATCGATAAAAACATATTTCTAATAGCTAATGTGTCAAATAACTCATAATAGAAATTTAAAATAATATTCACATTGGATGATGAAAGCGTTATATATCAAAATTTGTTTGATTCACCTGAAGTAGTATCTAGAGGGTGATTTAGGTCTTGTTTATATAAGAACAGAAGAAGGACTAAACTAATGAGCTAAGTATTCAAGTCAAGATGTTAGAAAAAGAATAGCAGAGAAGAAAACCTCAAAGAAAATATCAGGAAGAAAATAATAAAGATAAGAATAGTAATTAATGAAATGGTAAACAAACTGACAATAGTAAGTATCAACAGGACAAAATTTGGTTTTTTGAAAGATTAATACATTTCACAAACCTCTGGCAAACTTGAATAAAAGAGAAGGCATATATAAATAATAGTGATTTCGAAAAGAGGTTATTACTGCAGATGTTTCAGACATAAAGAAGACAGTAAGAGGCTATTAGGAACAACTTTATGCCAACACACTCCAAAATTAGATGACATAGAAAAATTCTTAGAAAAACTTATGTTAAGAAATTAAGATAAAATTCTCTTCACAAAGGAAAAAATACAAGCCCCAGATGGCTTTACAGGCAAGTTTTATCAAACATTTAAGCAAAAAAAATAATCCCAGTCTTAAGGAAATCATTCTGGAATATAGCTAAGGAGGGAACATTACTGACAACTTATGATACTACCATAATTTTGACAAGGATAGTACGAGAAAGGAAAATTATAGGTCAATCTCACTCATTAACATATATGGAAAACCCTAAACAAAACAGTAGCTATCAAAATCTATGTATGAAAATGTTAGTATATTATTGCCAAGTTGGGTTTATTCCTTCCACGAAAGGCTGATTTAATATAAGAAAACCAATATATGTAATTTTTCATATTATTAGCTTAAAGTAGAAAAATTATATCATGATTTTAGCTGATAAAACTATTTCATAAAATTTGACAGTCATTCAACATAACAGTCCACAAGCATTCTAAGAAATAGAAGGAAAATTACTGAAACCCTGAAAACATTCCCTTTAATATTAGAAAAGCTACAGGGTACCTGCCATCACTATTTGCATTCAACACTGAATTAGAGACCCCAGCCAGCATGGTAATGTAAGAAAAAATCAAAGATATAAGGGTTGGAAAGGAATTGTTCTGCCTGTGAAGAAAACCTAAAATAATCTACAAATAAATTATTGTAATTAAAAGAAGTAAAATATACTCATAGTTAAAAAACTAGATGACATAAAAGAAAAAAGAACTTATCTATAATCTTAACACTCAGAAAAGATCAAATGTAACATGCTGATATACTTTCCTGTAATTTTTTCTCTGTGTATTTTTTTAATTTTTATTTTTTTACATACTTAACATTGTATCATACATATGCAGTTTTGTAACCTTGCTTTACATTTCAGCCTTGCTTTTTAAAAAAAATTATTTAAAAAATGAGTTTGTTGACAATATTCTCTTGTTATGGATGATAATAATGTTTAGGGAGTTTCCAAATGTTTCTATTATAAATAGCCTTGTTGTAAAGAGCTTTGTCTTCATGTCACAGTATGTCCTTGTGATACATTCTTAAATGAGGACTACCTTAAAAACCATAATGTCCTAAACACATTGGTCCATTATGGTCTTCTAAGATCATAACTGTCCTAAAGACCCTTAATAAATATTACCAAATTGTTCTCCAAACTGTGTCACATTAATTAAGCTGCAACCATCAGATAGTATGTTTTCAACTTATGAAACCCAACAATAATTTAATATTATCATTTGAATTGAATTTGAATATCACTTATCTTTGCTATTTTGACAATAGGAATTTTTAAAATAAACTATTTTTTAGAGCAGTTTTAGATTCAGAGCAAAATTGAGAGAAAGGTCATAGCCTCCCGCACTATCAATAACCTCCACCAGAGTGGTGCATTTGTTTCACTTATGAGCATAGACAGTAGGAATTTACATCCTATTTTATTTGGTATTTCCTTGGTTACTAGTAAGGTTGAATATCTTTCATGTTTCTGACCCACTTATACTTTTCCATGTATTTTCTCTCTCCTTTTGCCATTTATCTATGGTAGTTCAAGTATCTTTATGATTTAAAAAATTGGTTAAATTCTGATTATAGTGAGAATATTAACATTTCTCTACTTTTGTTATAAGTTGTTTTCCAGTTTGATTTTTTGCTTTCTACTCACAAATAATAGTTTTTATTTTCTTTCATAAGATGTATAGCAAAAAATTGATTACTATTATATTTTAACCTGCATTCCCATGTTTTTAGTGAGAATTATTATTTTGTTTCAGAGGAATTGAGAAACATTAGAATATCATATATAAACATTACCCAAAAAACAGGACATAGAAGAAAGGAAAGATAGTTTTAGATAGTTTTAGAGCTTGGAAAGCCACAGTGGTTCAGGAGTCCCAAGTAAAAATCTAGTTGATGACAGATTTATTTATTCATTCATTCATTTTTAAAGCTATCAGAAAGTGCCCACCATATGTCTAGCCTTGTGCATATGGTAGACACTCTGAAGAAGAGTGATTATATGGACAGGAAAACTATTCCAGATGCTCCTATCTAATCTTTTCAAGATCATGACAATGAAAGAGAGAGAGGGGGCAAGGGGATTAAGTTCTACAGTCGCAGGATGAAGAGAGTCTAAAAAAGGTAGAGAGAAAGAAAAAGTGAAGGCTGGCTGAGCCAGCACAGCTCTTTTTACTATTTCAGTCACATAGTAATATGAAAGATGACAAAAGTGTCCACATCTCTGTTAAACCTTTTAACCATGTACAGTGATCACTACCAACTGAAAGTGGCCAATTAAGAGTCCCAATGCCTAGTCAGTGGTAACAGTCATTTTTCTGAGGGTGGCATGAGTGTGTTTGTGTGTGTGTGTGTGTGTATTTTAGGGGGAGGAATGGAAAAGAACATTCAATTTCTTCTCTCTAAAAGCTAACATTCCTCTGTTTTTTTTTTAAAAACTATTTTTTTTCCCTGTTAACTAATGGACTTAAAAATTGCCCACTGGTTTATCAAAGGTATGATTTTATTTCCTTCGGAGAAAAAGAGATGAAAGGAATATCAGAGAATTCCTGTCCATAACTTTATACGGTTGCTTCTTCAGTTTTTGCCACTTCCTCAGTTTTTGTTCCTTCTTATTAGGGTTGTCCTCTGAAACTTCTAAAATGATCAAATCTAATACCATAACTAATCATTTTGAGCCTTCCTTAACCACTAGGCTAAGAATTTACTTCCAATTATATTTCCTATCTCAATTTACGGTCAGTAACATTGTCCAAATGATCTCATAGAGTATTATCAGTTAGCAATACAGTACAAATAATACGAAATTAGCAATATAAATTTCCTGAAATTTAAATTTTAAAAATATTAGCTCTCCTATTATCAGATTCCCTTGGGGAAACTTAACCCCCCCCCCCCACACACACACACAGTAAATTACCCCTTCTGGTTTTTATTCTGCCACTGAAATTTTAGTAGCTTCTTTAGCATTCCCTAATCCAACCTCAAATCTCACACCTGTGTATACAGATTGAAAAACTCATTGCATTCTAGGCAAAAATAAATGAAAAGGGACCTACACTAACACACATGCTTGCAGTATTTTCAAATATTAGGATGAAAATAATATTACAAGCACAGAGGTAGGAAAATGGGTTAATTACAGAATGACAAAAATCAGGCTGATTTGGATTTCTTTTGCAATATTAAGTATAAGAGGACAATGAGTAAAGTCTAGCAATAATGAGAAAACATTGTATTTTTGGAATTTTATACCCAACTGTTTTTATATGTGAGGGTAAAGGAAAGGCATTTTCTTATATGTAATGACATATTTTTCTTGATAAAATCACTGATAGATGAAGCAAAATTTAGAGCTCAAGAATGGGGAAATACAAAAAGCAAAGCTAAATATGATTAATTGTGGTTGATCTGGTTATATAACTAATCTTGAAAGAGGCAATATGTGATGTAAATACAACACAATAGCAATAATCTAGACTTTTCACCTCAGACTTTGTTAACCAGAGCTGAGAACATGAATGTAAAAAGAATGGGGCTGAGCATGAAACCAGCCCAAACAAAGCTAGATGTAAGCAATTGTGGTACATCTTGTTATTAACTTATCTTGAGAAAGAAGTTTTATGGTGTAAATACAATAACACAATAATAACCTAGACCTCAAATCTCAGATATTGTCATGAAAAACTGAAAACTAGGTGGGGGAGGAGGACGTGGGGTTAAAATGTGTTTTAACAACAATGGCATACCGAGAGAGAAGAGGAGTATTGAATTAATGGCATTGTTTAGAACTGCTAGTGCATGGTAATAATACAAAGCAGACCAACTTTAAGTTGATTTTATTCTTGTTTTTAAATTCTGTTGAGGACAAAGAAAATTTTCCTCTATTCTTCTAGGTTCTTCTGGCTGGTCTAAGAATTAATGAGATAGATTAACAGAAGAAAAATCAAATTTAATTTTGTATGTACAGGAACCCCATATACATGAGAGGTTCAGAGATAGAAAGGTAAAGTGAGGTATGTATGCCATTCTTAGCTAAGGAATGGGGTAGGGTCCTGGTGCTCTCAAGGGCAGGAGGGTCATTCACAGGAAGATAAAAAGAAGAGCAGATACTGGGTAATTAGATGTTTGTCCTGCCATATAGATGGGGCCACTAAGATAAAACTGATCTCTGGTAATAAATTTTTTTCTGGGAAAAATCCCCAATTTGAATTCTTCTAGGTAGTTAAGAAAGGGGCAGTAGTTTCTCTGTAGCTCACAATAATCCTCATACCAAAGTAGAACGTTTTAGGGATGCCTATTCTGAACTTTTACAGTTTTCTAAACCATTTAAATTTCCTAAGCCCATTCACACTGCTCCCACTGACCACCCTCTCCTTCTATGCCAATGGTCCTAAACAGGGAGCATTTAAATATATTGCTTAATATCAACTTTAACAGAAAGCAATATAAGTTTAAAAATGCCTTTAAAGGTGACCGCTAATAGAATTTAAAAGAAGTTCCAACACACTGGAAAATTTAAAGTACAGAGGAAGCAGGGAAATTTCTAGTAAATGGCTGTGGAGTGACATGATTATGTGAACCTCACAACAGATAATAATCATAATAACTGGATAAAATATTTTTAAATGCAATGAATTAAAGGTACTGGAAAGCAAAGGAAATAGAAGCCAGAAGAAAGTTTTCTCTTGAAAAACTGCAGCTAGAAGGGGTAATTGCAAGGTTATGACTTGACCTGAGAAGAGCTTGGCCTGAAGGTTATTCCTAATCCCCAAGGCTACAGAGCTGGGAAAACATAGTTGTAAATCACAGTTTTACTAGATAAGGTGCCAGATTAGACTTCAGAGTTGAAAAAGCAGCTGGAAATATAAGGAGAAATTCTGAGTGGGACAATAATAAAGAGTAAGACCCCGAATCTAAATTCCTGGGTGACAGATAAACCCATGTATGGAGTAGCCTCCAGGGAACATAGCAAAAAATACAGAGACTTGAAAAATAGAACTTCACAGAGTAAGAGCTGTGAATTGCTTTTTTTTTTTTTTTTTAACCAAATGCATTTCCCAACTGTGTGCAGTTTGAGCAAGATAAAGTTGAAAATTTAGGGCTTGAAGTGTTAGAGAACAGAGCCTGAGAATTGGATATTATCTTGAGATGGGGGAAGTGGGCTCCCTAGAAGCAAGAAAACTTTAGAGTGAGTCCTCAAATATGAGTATAATGTCTGTCCAAATCCTTGGATGACTGAAATTATGCAGGCACAGGGTGTGCCCCAAGCTAATATAGGAGTAACCATAAACCATAAGATTAGAACAGATATATCAGCAGTTACATAACACAGAGCATACTAAATTTTCAAGTTGAATTTAGGCAAGTGAATTACCTAGAGAGAATTAGGCAAGAGAATAAAAAGACAACAATCTGCAGATGAACACAACAGAATTCTAAGTCACTACACCATATTATTATATAGTGTCTAATTTCCAACCCAATATTATTAGACATTCAAAGAAACAGGAGAGTGTGACCCATACTCAGGAAAAGTGGAAGTCAACAGAAAATGACTACAAGTGGGTCCAGATGTTGACTTAGCAGACCAAGACTTCAAAGCAACTACTATAAATATATTCATAGCATTAAAGGAAAATATGTTCAGTAACCTAAAAATAAATGTTCTTCTTGGTCAAAAATTTTTGGCAGTTTTGGTCCTTTCCTGTTCCCTGTACATTTTAGAATTCGTTTGTCAATTTCTGCAAAAGACGCTGCAGGGGTTTTGATAGGGATTATACAGAAACTATAGATAAATTTGATATCCTAACAATATTGAGTCTTCAGATCTATGAACATGGGATGTCTCTTTCCATTCACACTTGGTTCTATGTATCCTTGAGTTCTACACCCATGAATTCAACCAACTGGGGTTTGAAAATACATGAAAAAAATTTCAGAAATTTCCAAATATCAAAACTTGACTTTGCTGTGCACTGGCAACTCTTTACATAGCCTTTACATTGTGTTTACAGCTATTTACATAGCCTTTACATTGTATTAGGTATTATAAATAATCTAGAGATGATTTAAAGAATATGGGATAATGTGTACAGGTTATATGCAAATACTGCAGCATTTTATGTAAGATATTTGAGCATCCTCAATTTTGGTATCTGAAACTGGGCTCTGGAAACAATCTCCCGAAAATACTGGAAGACAGCTATATTTAGATCTTCTCTAATTTTTCTCAAAAATGTTTTGTAATTTTTAGTGTACAAGTCTCCCACTGCTTTTGTTAAATTTATTCCTAAGTATTTTGTTCTTTTTGTTGCTATTACAAATGGAATTGTATTCATTTCACTTTCAGATTGATTATTGGTAGTATATAAGATTGATTTTTGTAAATTGATCTTATAACCTATGATTTTGCAGATTCCTTTCTTAGTTCAAATAATTTTTTTGTATGTGGATTCCTTAGACTTTTCTACAAACAGGATCATATCACATATGCAGGTAAAGAGAGTTTTACTTCTTTCCTTACAATCTGGATGTCTTTTCTTTTTCTTGTTTGATTGTACTGGCTGCAACATCCAGTTGGATGCTGGATAGAAATTGTGAGAGTAGATATCCTTGCCTTGTTCCTAATCTTACAGGGAAAGCATTCAGACTCTTACCATGAAGTACAATATTAACTGTAAGCTTTACAGAGATTCCCTTTATCAAGTTGAGGAAGTTTGTTTCTATTTCTCATTTGTTGAGAATGGGCACTGGATTTTGTCAAATGCTTTTTCTGTGTCTATTGGGATTATCATGTGGGTTTTGTCTTTTATTCTCATAATCTGCTGTATTACATTCATTATTTTCTCCTTAGCACTCTTTCTTCTCTTGTTCAGTGTCTCCTTTTATTTTTCTTAGTGTTTTCCAGGACACCTCCAATAATCTGTTAATCAGTGGTGGTGATAAGGGTCAGCTTTATCTTATTTATGATATTACAGGAAACACATTTAAAGTTGGTTTACTATGTAAATTTTTGCTGTTGGTTCACCAAGCAGAGATAGGTCCCTTTATTCCTTAGACTTTTATGAACTTTTAATAATAAATACTACTTAACTTTATCAAATACTTTTGCATCATTTGCCATAATCATTTTGTAACAGGGAAGAGCCAAATCTGACTACATGTTGGATCTTTCTTTTACTTTAACCTTTGCTTTCCGCTGCTTTTGTTCACTAAAAGGATACTGTCTATACATAATGGCCTGCCTCTGGGAACTCTGCCCCTCTGCCTGAATGTTAAACCAAAGTGCCTTTGTTCAGGGAAGCATCCTGACCCTGTCCACCGGTGGATGGCTGCAAGAAAGAAGAAATTGACCACCCCCCTCCCCCCAACCCTCCCCTCGCCCAATGCTGGCCATTCCAGGGGATATTAGCAAAACTTATGGCCTTTTTACTTTACTTCCCCATCTCTTCCCCCTCTCTGTTCTATAAAAGACACTGACATCCAAACCCCGATAAGATGGTTTTTCAGAGACACTAGTCTGCCATCGTCTCGGTCTGCCGGCTTTCCGAATCAAGTCGTATTCCCTGCCTCAACACCTCATCTCCAATTTATTGGCCTGTTGTGCGGCAAGCAGAGTGAACCTGGACTAGGTAACAATTTCAGTTTTATATTTCAATATATGAATATGGTGAATTACACTGATAGATTTTGCTGATGCTAAACCATTACATTCTTGGGATAAAAATCCAAATGATGTAATTTTGAAATGTATTATTGGAGTTAGCTATTTTTTAAAGTAATTTTATACCCACATTCATAAGTAATATGAGTAGTATATACTTTTTTTCTTTTTCTATTGTTATCTGGTTTTGGAATCATGATTACCCTAGCCTCAGGCAAGAAGCTGAGCAGCTTTGTAATCTGTTAAATATTCTTGGCCCTTAGCTTTTTGGAAGGAGGTATCTTTGGCCACCATTTCAATTTCTCTAATGTTCACTTACTTGTTCAAGTTTTATTTTTATTTTATCAAATTTGTCACCTTGTATTCTTCCAGATATATCCATTTAATCCAGGTTCAATCGAGCAAATGACCAACTGGCAATATTCCAAGAAGTTGCAGTCCTGGGGGAGGGGTACTTTATTGATTAACTGGGATTCTGTCATTCATAATAGCTGCTGTAAAATACAATTCAGCATAAGCATTAATTTCTCCCTTACTCCATCCTCACAGGGAATGTCAGATTTCATACCACAGTAGAGTACAACATTTCAGTGTTGTAATTAGATATGATAGAAAACTACAACTGAAGAATCATGTGGTAAATCAGAAATTGTAGTGCCTAGATTCTAAGTAAATGTGAAGGAAGGAAAGGCACGTTAAGATTATGGTAGAGGCAGAAAAATACCTCTGGGATTGTGGCAAAGACTGGAAAGAATGGGACCAGGGTGAAGTGAAGGCATCTGGGTAGTTTCCCCGAGGGCAAGGGCTGTGTAGACTCAGCTCCACTCACAGGTGCCTGGAATAAGGGTGTTTAATGACGCTGTTAACGGGTAAATTGAAGGCTGGGGGAGATAGAGAGAGAGAGAGAGAGAGAGCTTTTCCACTAGCAGCCAGTTTGAAAGGGCTAATTTATGCAAAGCATCTATCCCTGTGCCTACTTTGTTTAAGCATTTCATAATTGCCAGTTAAAAGAAATTTCCTTTTTCTGTATTATAAAATTGCCAGGAATTTTTGCTAGCAGTCAGGAAACTGTTTTTTTTTTTTTTTTTCCAGCATATCTTCCTCCTTTGCCAAGACTGTTACAAACCAGTAACCCCGGGGTGATCAAAAAAGGCCTGTTCTTGAGAAGAAAATCCTGTTCTTTAAATTCTGCGGCTTCTGTATGGAAACATCCATTTGTTGTGGTACTGGCCGTCTTGGGCGCCTCTACCTACCCCTTTGTAGGAGTAGGCTAATCTGCTTACATGTTTTCAGTGAAGACAGTCTAGTCCTAGTCCTGGAGTCTCTGGGTTGTGTACTTGGAATTGTATGTTGAGGATCAGGTAGGAACTTAACGCCTTTCATTGTTTTTAAGAACTACAGTGAATGTAAACTACTCAGAGCAGGGATTTTGTTTCAGCAATCATTTTAGTCTTAGCACCTGTAATAGTACCTGGTAGGAAGTGATACTGAATAAATACTTTCTATGATTCTCAGCCATTGCTTTATTTTAAAATTTATTTTATTTCCCTAGACTTTCCTTGTTTTTGATGACCTTGACAGTTTCAGGTGTACTCGTCAGGTATTCTGTAAAAGGTCCTTGGGATTTATCTGATGTTTTTCTCATGATTAGACAGGGGTTATGAGTTTTTGGAAAGAAGACCATAGAGGTACAGTATCATTTTCATCACATCATATCATGGGTGCATATTACCATCATGACTTATCACTGTTGATGTTGACTTTTGTTAAGTTTCTCCACTGTAAAGTTACTCCACACCCCATACCCCAATCTGTACTCTTCGGAAACTAGTCACTATTTGCAGCCCACACTTGAGGAGTCGGGGAGGGTTTTACTCCACTTCGAGGATGAAGTATATACATAAATTATTTGGAATACTTCTGCATGGGAGATTTGGGTCTTCTTTATTTATTCAAACAATTACTATTATATTAGTTTCTTATAACTGCTCTAACAAAGTACCACAAACTGGGTGACTTAAAATCATAGAAATGTAGTCGATCACAGTTCTGGAGACTAGAAATCTGAAATCAAGGTGTTGGTGGGGTTGGTTCCTTCCGTGGGCTCTGAGGAAGAATCTGTTCCATGCCGCTCTTTTAGCTTCTTATGTTGGCTGGAAATCCCTGATGTCCTTTGGTTTGTACATGTATCATTCCAATCTCTGGCTCTGTCTTCACATGGCATTGTCACCTTTGTCTCTATGCCCAAGTTTCCCTTGCCTTTGGGGGACACCAGTCATTGAATCAGGGCCTACTCTAATGACCTCCTCTTGATTACATCTGCAAAGGCCCTATTGAAACTGTGGGTTAAATCCATTTCACCTGCCTTCACTCATCAAGGTTGTTTTAAGACTTACATGCTCCCCAAGCTGCACGTAGCCTAAACAATAATATGTTTGCTTGAATTATTTTCCAGGAACTTGGAGTCAACTGCCTCTAGTTCAGCTAAGCTGAGAGTCAGCTGTGTCTAGTTCAAGCTGAGCTGGTTGAGACTGGATAGGACCACCGACCCTTCAACTGGGCATGCGTGAGTGTCCTGCTCGTGACGTATCTTTACATCAGAGGGCTGAAAACTCCACCCTCAGCACGTTTGGAGACCCATAACCTAGTCACACTTGTGCAGGACGATTACCGCACCTTTTCCCAATTACCTTTCCTCACACCTCCCATGCTCCCCACGCCTCAGACCTCCCTGTAGCTTTATTCGTTATCCTATAAATATCCCCCAAGCGCCTGACTTCCAGGAGGCAGATTTGGGATTTGTTCTCTGTCTCTTCGCTTGGCTGCCTTGCAAATAAACCCTCTCTTCACTGTGAACCTTCATGTCTCAGTATCTTGGCTTGCTGTGCATCTGGAAAAATGAACCTGGTGTGGCAACACTGTTTCCAGGTAAGTTCACCCTCGCAGATCTGAGTGAAGTGAGGTAGTCTAAGATATGCGGCTGTCCATGAGAAAAATGTTCCAGGCAGAGGAAATTATAAGAGCAAAGATTCTGAGGTAAGAATGTACTTAGAGGGTTTCATGAGCATTAGGAGATGACAGTGGCTGCAGCAGAGTAAGCAATGGGAAGATGAGTAGGATATAAGATCAGAGAGGTAGTAGAGATCAGATTATACAAAGCTGTGTAGGCCATGTTGACAATTTTGGCTTTTCTTGGGAGTGAGCTGGGAAGCCACTGGAAGGTTTAAGCAGAGAAATGATATGATCTGACTTCGGCTTTGATTTTTAAGTTTTAATTTTTTTATTGACATATAATTGACGTACAATATGAGTTTCAGGTATAATGCATAATGATTTGATGTTTGCATGCATTATGAAATGATCATCATGATAAGTCTAGTCCTCTGCCCCCATACAGTTATTACAATATTTCCTTAAGCTGTATATTACATCCCCATGACTTACTATAAAACTGGAAGTTTCACCTCTTAATCACCTTCACCTGTTTCACCCCTCCCCTACTGGCAACCACCTGTTTGTTTTCTGTATGTCTGATCCTGTTTTTATTTTGGTTTGTTTTGCTTTTACGATTTCACATATAAGTGAGATCATATGGTATTTGTTTTTCTCTGACTTATTTCACTTAGCATAACACTTTCTGATCAATCCATGTTATCAAGAATGGCAAGATTTCATTCTTTTCTTTTTCATACTTTATTGTACATATATACAACATCATCTTTATCCATTTGTCTATTGATAGACACTTAGGTTGCTTCCATATCTTGGCTATTGTAAATAAGCTGCAGTGAACCTTAGAGTGCAGATATCTTTTTGAATTAGTGTTTTTATTTTCTTCAGGTAAATACCAAGGAGTAAAATTGCTGGATTGTATGGCAGTTCAATTTTTAATTTTTTGAGGAACCTCCATGCTATTTTCTATAGTGGCTGCACCAATTTACAAACCTACCAACAGTCCATGAGGGTTCCCTTTTCTTCACAGCCTCACCAACACTTGGTATTTGTTGTCTTTTCAATGATAGCCATTCTGACAGGTGTGAGGTGATAGCTCATTGTGGTTTTGATTTGCATTTCCCTAATGATTAGTGATGTTGAGCATCTTTTCACATGTCTGTTGGCCATCTGTATGTCTTCTTTGAAAAAATGTCTATTCAAGTCCTCTGCCCACTTTTAAGATAAGGTTGGGTTTTTTTAATGTTAAGTTGTATGAATTCTTTGTATATTTTGGATATTAACCCCTTATATACAGTTTGCAAATAACTTCTCCTATTCACTAGGCTGATTTTTGTTTTGGTGATAGTTTCCTTCATTGTGCAAAAGATTTTCAGTTTGATGTGGTCCATTTGCTTATTTTTGTTTCCCTTTCTTGAGGAGACATATCCAAAAAACATTACTAAAACCAATGTCAAAGGGCCTACTGCCTATGTTGTCTTCTGGGAGTTTTATGGTTTCAGATCTTACATCTACATATTTAATCCATTTTGACTTTATTTTTGTGTATGAAGTGAGAAAGTAGTCCAGTTTGATTCTATCACAAGTAGCTGTCAAGTTTCCCCAACACCATTTATTGAAGAGGCTGTCTTTTCCAATTGCCCATATAAGTGTTGGTTCATTTCTGGGCTCACTTTTGTTGTATTGACTTATGTGTCTGTTTTTGTGCCAGTACCATACTGTTTTGATTACTGTAGCTTTGTAGTATAGCATGAGAGAGTGTGATGCCTCCAACTTTGATGTTCTTTCTCAGGATACTTTTGGCTATTCAGAGTCTTTTGTGTTTCCATACAAATTTTAGGATTATTTGTTCTAGTTCTGTGGAATATACTATGGGTATTTTGATAGTGATTGCATTGAGTCTGTAGATGGCTCTGGGTAGAATAGTCATTTTAACAATATAATATCTTCCAATCCATGAGGACAGTTTATCTATCCATTTGTTTGTGATGTCTTCAATTTCATTAATCAACGTCATAGTTTTCCAAATACAGGTCTTTTACCTTTTTGGTTACATTTATTTCTAGGTATTAAATTCTCTTTGGTGCAGTTGTAAATGGGATTGTTTTCTTAATTTCTCTTTCTAATAGTTCATCTTTAGTGTATAGAAATGCAAGAGATTTCTGAATAGTAATCTAGCATCCTGTGACCTTGGTGAATTCATTTATTAGTTCTAATACTTTTGGGGTGAAGACTTTAGTGTTTTCTAAATAAAGTATGTCATCTGCAAATAGTGCAGTTTTACCTCTTTCCTTCCAATTTGGATACCTTTTTATTTCTTGTCTGATCGCTGTGGCTAAGACTTCCAGTACTATGTTAAATGTAAGTGGCAAGAGTGGGCATTGTTGTCTTGTTTCTGAATTTAGTGGGAAAGGCTTTTGGCTTTTCAACATTTAGTATGATGTTGGCTGTGGGTTTGTCATAAATGGCCCTTATTATGTTGAGATATGTT
This sequence comes from Balaenoptera physalus, assembly GCF_965194825.1. Taxonomy (NCBI): domain Eukaryota; kingdom Metazoa; phylum Chordata; class Mammalia; order Artiodactyla; family Balaenopteridae; genus Balaenoptera; species Balaenoptera physalus. The sequence goes on from NC_138890.1 coordinate 126,493,302, forward strand.
CCCTCTGTACCTACTTGGTGGAAAGTTTTTATCATAAACGGATGTTGAATTTTGTCAGAAGCTTTTTCTGTATCTGAGATGATCATATGATTTGTATTCTTCAATTTATTGCTGTGTATCACACTGATAGATTTGCAGATATTGAACCATATTTGCATTCCTGGGATAAGTCCCACTTAATCATGGTGTATGAATTTTTAATGTATTGTTGAATTTGGTTTGCTAATATTCTCTAAAGAATTTTTGCATCTGTGTTCATCAGTGATATTGGCCTGTATTTTATTTTTTTGTGATGAATGACTTGGTCTGGTTTTGGTATTAGGGTGATTCTTGCCTTGTAAAATGAATTCAGAAGTATTCCTTTCTCTTCAATTTTTTGGAATAGTTTGAGAAGGATAGGTGGTAACTCTTCTTTAAATGTTCCATAGAATTCAACTGTAGGGCCATCTGGTCCTGGACTTTTGTTGTTAGTTTTTTATGACTGATTCAATGTTATTATTGGTAATCAGTTTACTCATATTTTCTATTTCTTCCTGATTCAGTCTTGGGAGCTTTTACATTTCTAGGAATTTGTCCACTTCTTCTAGGTTGTCCAGTTTATTGGGGAATAATTGTTTATAGTCATCTCTTCTGATCCTTTTCATTTCTATAGTGTCGGTTGTAACATCTCTTCTTTCATTTCTGATTCTGTTTATTTGGGCTCTCTCTTTTTTTCTTGAGCCTGGATAAAGGTTTATCAATTTTATCTTTTCAAAGAACCAGCTCTTAGTTTCATTTATTTATTTTTGTTTAGTCTCTATATCATCTATGTCCACACTGATCTGTATTATTTCTTTCCTTCTACCAACTTTGGGTTTTGTTTGTTCTTCTTTTTCTTGCTCCTTTAGTCATAACATTAAATTGTTTGGTTGAGATTTTTCTTGTTTCCTGAGGTAGGCTATTATTGCTATAAACTTTCCCTTTAGAACTTCCTTTCTACCACAAACCATATATTTTGGATTGTCCTGTTCCCATTTTCATTTGTCTCCAGGCATTTTTTAACTTCCTCTTTGATTTCTTCAGTGACTCATTGGTTGTTTAGTGGCATTTTGTTTAGCATCCACATGTTTGTGTTTTTTGCAGTTTTTTCCCTTGTAGTTGATTTCTAGTCTCATAGCATTGTGGTTGGAAAAGATGCTTGATGTGATTTCAGTCTTCTTAAATTCATTGAGACTTCTTTTATAGCCTAGCATATGATCTATCCTGGAGGATGTTCCATGTGCACTTGAAAAGAATGTGTATTCTGCTGCTTTTGGATGGAATATTCTACATATATCAAGTTCACTTGGTCCAATGTGTCATTTAAAGCTGTGTTTCCTTATTGATTTTCTGTCTAGATTGTCTGTCTATTGATATAATTGGATTTTAAAGTTCCCTACTATTATGTTAATGTCAATGTCTTTTCTTGTGTTTGGTAATAATTTGCTTCATGTATTTAGGTGCTCCTATATTGTGTGTATATATACGTACAGTTATATCTTCTTGTTGAATTTATCCCTTTATCATTATGTAATGTCCTTGTCTCTTGTTACAGTCTTTGATTTAAAGTATATTTTGTCTGATCTGAGTACTGCTCCCCCAGGTTCTTTTCATTTCTATTTTCATGGAATAGCTTTTTCCATCCCCTCACTTTCAGTCTGTGAGTGTCTTTAGATCTGAAATAAGTCTCTTGTAGGCAGCATATGTATGGTTATGGTTGTTTTTGTTGTTGTTCTAAATCCATTCAGCCAGGACTTCCCTGGTGGTCCAGTGGTTAAGACTCTGTGCTCCCAATGCAGGGGACCTGGGTTCGATCCCTGGTCAGGGAACTAGATCCCGCATGCCACAACTAAAAGAGCCTGCATACTGCAACTAAAAGAGCCTGCATGCTGCAACTAAAGGTCCCACAGTGGCAATGAAGATCCTGTGTGCTGCAGTGAAGATCCTGCATGCTGCAACTAAGACCCAGCACAGCCAAATCAATCAATAAATATTTAAAAATAAATAAATAAATCCCTTCAGCCACTCTATGACTTTTGATTGAGGAATTTAGTCCATTTACAGTTAAAGTGATTATTGATATGTTCTTACTACCATTTTGTTCATTGTTTTCTGATTGCTTTTGTAGTTCTTTTTTTTTTTTCTTCTTTTTCTCTCTTTCCATGTGATATGATGACTATTTTTAGTATTATGTTTGGATTCCTTTTCTGTTTTGGATTCCTTTTCCTTTTTGAGTTTATCTATTATAGACTTGGTTTTTGGTTACCATGAGGTTTATATATAACAACGTATCTGATTATGTTAAGTTGATGAATTCTAACAACCCTGCATTTTTATTCCTCCCCCACCATGTGTAATTTTAAAAAATCAATTAATTAATTAATTAATTTGGCTGCGTTGGGTCTTTGTTGCTGTGCGTGGGCTTTTCTCTAGTTGCGGCGAGCAGGGGCTACTCTTTGTTGTGGTGCGCGGGCTTCTCATTGCGGTGGCTTCTCTTGTTATAGAGCAGAGGCTCTAGATGCGCAGGCTTCAGTAGTTGTGGCACGTGGGCTCAGCAGTTGTGGCTTGTGGGCTCTAGAGCACAGGCTCAGTAGTTGTGGCACACGGGCTTAGTTGCTCCGCGGCATGTGGGATCTTCCGGACCAGGGCTCGAACCCGTGTCCCCCGCTTTGGCAGGCAGATTCTTAACCACTGTGCCACCAGGGAAGTCCCTTGTGTAATGTTTTTGACAACATATTTCACATCTCTTTGTTTTGTATATCCCTTAACTACATATCGTGGATATAGATGATTTTACTTTTTAATTTTAATTTTTACTAGATTTATAAGTGATTAATATACTACCTATTGTATATTTGTCTTTACCAGTGAGATATTTTCTCTTATTATTTTTTCTTTTATAATTTTCATATTTCTACTTGTAAACTCCCCCCTCCCCCCCTTAGAGAAGTCCCTTTAGTATTTCTTTTAAAGCGGGTTTTGTTGTGCTGAATTCTTTTAGCTTTTGATTGTCTGTAAAACTCTCTTTCCTTCAAATCTGAATGATAACCTTGCTGGGTAAAGTATTCTTAGTTTTAGGATTTTTCATTTCCTCACTTTGAATATATTGTGCTACTCCTTTCTGGCCTGCAAACTTTCTGCTGAAAAGTCAGCTGAGAGTCTTATGGGAGTGCCCTTGTACATAACTAGTTGCATTTCTCTTGCTGCTTTTGAAACTGCGTTTATGTTTAATTTTTTCTATTTTAATTATAATGTGTCTTGGACTTCTTTGGGTTCATATTGTTTGGCACTCTGTTTTTCCTGGTTCTGGATGTCTTTTTCCCATGTAAGGGAAGTTTTCAGCCATTACTTCTTCAACTAATTTCTCTGCCCATTTTCCTTCTCTTTCTGGGACCCCTATAATGTGAATGTTAGTATGCTTGATGCTGTCTCAGAGGTTTCTTAAACTATCCTCATTTAACAATTTTTTCCCCTTTTTTTCTGTTCAACTTGGATGATTTTCACTATTCTGTCTTCCATTTGCTAATCCATTCCTCTGTATCATGTAATCTGCTGTTGATTCCTTCTAGTGTATTTTTTACTTCAGTTATTGTGTTCTTCAGCTCTATTAGGTTCTTTATTTATGATTTCTCACTTTGTTAAAATTCTCAATATGTTCATCTATTCATCTCCTTAGTTCATTGAGCATCTTTATGATTATTACCTTGAACTCTTTGTTGGGTGGATTGCCTATCTCTACTTTAATTCTTTTTCTGAGGTTTTTGTCGTGTTCCTTTGTTTGGAAGATATTCCTCTGTCTCTTCATTTTGCCTAGTTCTATGTGTTTATTTCTATGTATTAGGTAGGTCATTTATGTTTCCAGATCTTGGAGAAGTGGCCTTATGTAATAGAAGCCCTATGAGACATACTCCCTTCTGGTATGAGTATATAGCTCATACCAGAGCTATATGCTCTAGAAGTGCTCACTATGTGGGCTGTGTGGGCCCTTCTGTTGTGGCAGGGCCAACTACTGTGGACACCCTGGTAGGTAATATTGGCCCCTGCCCAGTTGGCTGCCAGTCCCTGCCTTTTGTGGTCACTGCTGGCCTGTTGGTCAGCAGGGCCAGGTCCTGGGGTGGATGGCTGTGTGACCTGGAGGGTCCTGGGGTTGGTGCTGGCCTGCTGGTGGGTGGGTAAGCCCCCAGCACTAATAGACTAGAGGGAGAACTCCAAAATGGTGCTTGTCAGCACCAGTATCCTTAGGGTAGAATGAGCTCCCCCAAATGGCTGCTGTCTGCATCTGTCTCCAATGGGAGTCCCAGTTGCCTCCTACGTCTCCAGGAGGCTCTCCAAGATCAGTGAGTAGGTTTGACCTAGGGTCCGTTCAAGTTACTGCCTGTGTGCTGGGCCTCAGACCATGTGAGATTTTGTGCATGCCCATTAAGAGTGCAATCTCTGTTTCCTACAGCCCTCCAGCTCTCCCATAGACAAGTCCCACTGGCCTTCAAAGCCAGAAGTTGTGGGGGCTTGTCCTTCCCATGCAGAACCCCTGGTTTGGGCAGCCCATGTGAGGCTCCAGACCCTTGCTCCTTGGGGAGAACCTCTGCAGTTGTGATTATCTTCCCATTTGTGGGTCACCTTCCTGGGGGTGTGGGTCTTAATTATACCATGTTTCTGCCCCACCTACCTATCTTGTTGTGGTTCCTTCTTTATGTCTTTAATTGTGGAAATTTTTTAATGCTAGTCTTTAGGTTGTTCTCATAGATATTTGCTCTGTAAGTAGATGTAACTTTGGTGTGCTGATGGAAGGAAGTGAGCTCAGAGTCTCTGTACTCCACCATTTTGGCTGCCAGTCTGGCTAAGATTTTAAAAGGAACACTCTGACTGCTATATTGAGGATAGATCTTAGAAAGTAGGAGAGGTGCTGGGGATATAACTGTGAACAAAAGTAGACATTCTAATGATCTGAGCCCTTGAGGAACATATAGAGTAGCATTAGGTAAGCAAAAAAGAAAAAAAAATCTCATAAATAAAAGTAAAATTTATCATGTGATAAATGCAGTGAGAATGCCTAACAGGGGACCTCTGTAGTTAGTAGGAGAGAGTTGTGCAAATGGTGTTCTAGGGAGTGTTTAAGCTGAGAGTTGAAAAATGAGCAGCAGCTAGTTGAAGGGTGAAAAGGAGCTAGGCAAAAGGTGCTCCATGTAAATTATGTGCTTATTTACTTTTGAGGTTTAAACTATTACCTGGATTGTCAATCTAAATTGGCAGTTCTTAAAGCACAGTTTGTGCATCTTTGGAGGGCTCTATGAGATCCTTTGGGAGACCTTCAAAGCCAAAACTATTTTCATTATATCTTAATAGGTGTTATTTGCCTTCTTCACTCTAATTTTCTCCAAGTGTATAGAGTGCGAAAAGTTCACTGATATGGTTTCAGATACCACATTGCAACTGATTGTTAAGAAACTATCCCTGGTTGAGTTCTGGTGTGGTATCAAAGAAAAATATCCACAATTATCTGAAAAATTTATTGAAATACTTTTTCAGTTACCTGACTGTGTGAGGCCAGATTTTCTTCACATACATCAACCAAAGTGATCTATTCCAATACACTGAATGCAGTAGCAGACATGAGACTCCAGCTTAACAGGGACAGACAATAAAGAGATTTGCAGAAATCCACTCTTCTTGCTGATTTTTTTTGTTTTTGAAAATATGTTCTTTATAAAAATATATGCAATGTGTTTATTGTTATTTAAATGAACTAGTACATACATATATTAATTTCTCAGTTTTAATTTATAATGTGGTAAGTATAGATATAACCCATACAAACAAAAGCTTTTGGGGGTCCTCAATAATTTTTGGGTCTTGATACTAAAAAGTTTGAGACCCTCTGATCTAGATTATAAATTGTCAGCTGCAATGGCAGGGTCCATTTCTATTCATCTTTGTGTCCCTAGGAACTAGCAGTGTGTAGCAAGTTATAAATTCTTTTGAAATTAATTACTTCATATATTCTACTCCTATACCTATAACCTAGCCTTAACCTCTTCTTCAGTCCTGTATTTTGATCTGCCTGTTAAACCATTCCACTTTAATGCCTCTTTGAATAGTACCTTTTATATGTAAAATTGAACTCATCACTGGAGTATCTCGACCTCGTAACTTTTCTCTTTCATTTAAAATACTGATTTTTATCTGAAATAATTTTCATGGCTTTTCCAAAGAGTAAAACTGTAGTTATGGCCTACTTTTATAGATTTTTCTTTTTCTACCTTCTTTTATAACAGTGGTTCTCAAATATTTTGTGCATCCAAATCACATGGAGGTTTGTTAAAACACAGAGTTCTGTGTTTCTGACTCTGTAGGCCTGAGATGGGACCTGAGAATTTGAATCTCTAACAAGTGATGCTCATGCTCCTGGTCTGAGGACACACTTTAGGAACTATTGATGTATATACCATTTTAGCTGGAATACTCACCAATCAGCACATATGCCTTGTGTTTCCTTACTCTATATTTTGCTCATATACTTACTCTGTGCTTATGTAATTCCTCTCTGTTCAACACTCAGTCTAAATCTTTTGGCTTTTACCTTCTGTTTTAGATGTACCTCTTCTGAGAGTCCTCTGAACTCCTGTACTACTCAGTTTTTGTATTCACATTTTCTTTTATTGCCTTGCATAGTGCATATATATTATTTTCAATTGTCTTTTCCTTTTTTAAAACAGTGAGGTATTAAATATAGAAGTACACACATCTTAAGCATGGAGCTCAATGATTTTTTATGTAATCATCACCTAAATATAAAAATATAAAATATATCAGAAATATTCTATATGACTCCCTCATATCCTTCAGTCATATACCAGTATTCTTTTCATTTATCACTGCGGATCTTACAGTATGTACTCTTTGCTGTTTGGCCTCTTTTGTTAAACATTGTTTGTTTGAGATTCCTCCATATTGTTGCATGTTTTAGTAATTTGTTCTTTTTTATTGCTGAGTTGTATTCTAATGTGTGACTATACCATAATTAATTTATCTGTTCTACTTTTGAATGACAGTTGGATTGTTTCCAGTATTTGCTGTTATGAAATTACTGTCATCAACTTTCTTGTATAATTTTTTTTAGTGGACAGAAGTACTCATTTCTGTTGGGTGTATGCCCAGGAGTGGAATTTTTGTGTCACATATAGGCATATGTATATCTTTACTAGCTTTACTAGATGCTGCCAAGTATTTTCCCAGAATAGTTTTACCAGCTATGTTTCCATCAGTAATATATGAGAGTTTCAATTGCTCCACATTCTTGCCGTTTAGTATTGTCTATTTAATTTTACCATTGTGGGTTTAATTTGCATTTCCCATTGAATAATGATATTGAGCATTTTTTTCTTATGTTTATTGGGCAGTTTCTTTTGTTTTTTAGTTAAGGTTTTTTTGTTTTTTGCTTTTTACCCATTAAAAAATAGTGTTGTTTATCTTTTTTCTCATTGATTTATAAGAGTAGTTCTTAATGTTTTGGATATAATTCCATCCTTGAACATAGGCTTTGCAGATAGATTATCTAGTCAGTGCTGCCTTTTCACTCTTTTAATGTTGAACTTTGACCAAAAGAAGTTCTTAATTTAAATGAAGTCCAGTTTATCAAATTTTTTTATGGTTAGTGCTTTTTCTGGTCTGCATAAGAAGTTTTTGCTCCAAGCTTATGAAGATACTTTCCTATGGTCTCTTCTAGAAGATTCATTGTTTTGGTTTGTACAGTACATCTGTGATCCACCTTGAATTAACTTTTGTATATGGTTGAGGGGTCACCTTTTCTCCTCATATCATTCTTATATATTTATAACTATATTCATATTTATAAATGGTTATTAAGTTGCTCCAGCACCTTTATTTAAAAGGGTGTCTGTTTCCACACTGAATTGCAATTAGTGTCTTGGTAATAAATCAAGTGACTCTGTGTGTGTGTGTGGGTGTGCCTATTTTTGTATTCTATTCTCTTCCTTCAATCTAAGGCAATACAATACTGTCTTAATTACCATAGCTTTATATAAGTGTTCATGCCCAGTAGTATAAGTTCTCCAGTTTTCCTGTTCTTTTGTATTTCCTTGGCCAGTTTGGGACTTTTGTATTTCCATGTAAAGTTTATATAGAAATTTTATGAATAGTTCCTACCCCAAAGTGTTTCTACCCCCACACCCTTCTATTCCTAGTTTGCTGATATAGTTTTTTAGTCATGAATGAATATTGAAATTTATTACATGTTTACATATTTTTTTTTCCTGCACCTTTTTAGATAGGTGTAGGAAGTCTTGGGTTTTATACTTTATTTTGTTAATGCGGTACAGTTGTCTTGATTTATTCTCAAATGTTAAGCCATTCTTTCATTCCTGGTGTAAACCCTACTTTATTATGATATCCTATTCTTATTTATAATCAATTAGCATTAAATCTGCTAATATTTTGTCTAAGGTTCTTGTGCCTATGTTCATAAGGGATATTAGCCTGTAACTTTTTTTTTGTAATGTTTTTCAGGTTTTGGTATGATGATAATGCTGACCTTATAAAATGATTTGGAAAGTGTTACTCTTTTTCTCTGAAAGAGTTTGTGTAAGAGTAGTAGTGTTTTCCTTAAAAATGTTTGGAAGAATTTATCAGTGAAAATCTGGGACTAGACTTTTTATTATTATAGTTGTTGAGGAGTTTTAAATTATCATTTCAGTTTCTTCAATAGGTATAGGAATATTCAGTTTTTATACCTTTTTGTGTCATTTTTGGTAAGTTGTAGTTTTCAAGTTTGTTTTTCTCTAAATTTTCAAATTTATCGATAGAAATGATTATATTTTATCTTTTTAAAATCTGTAGGATCTGTAGGGAATGCTCTTTTTAAATTTCCATTATTGATAATTTGAGTTTTTTTCCCCCTGTTTTTTCTCAGTCTTGCTAGGGTTTGTATTAATTTAAATAAATTAATTTAATTTTTATATAATTTAAATTCTATTTTCTTTTTATTTTGTTTATTTTGCTCTTATTTTTTTTCTTGCAACTTACTTTGCCATTTGTTTTCTAGCTCTTCTTGAGGTGGAAACTTTATGTATTTTTCAACATTTCTATTTTATTTGTCTCCAGCTATAAATAACCATCTAAGCACTGCTTTAGCTACATTTTTCAAGCTCTAACATATTGGTTTTTCATTACTATTCACTTAAATTCCATTGTGTTTTTTTCTTTGACCCATAACTCAATTAGATTTGTGTTGCCTAACTTCTAAACATTTAGAGCTTTTCTAGTTACCTTTTTATTATTGAGTGCTTCTTAAATTTCATTATGGTCAGAGAGCATACTCTGTATGTTACAGTATTGTGAAATTTTTAATACTTGTTTTATGATCCAGCATATAGTCTGTTTTGTTAAATGATTCATTATTCCCTCAAGTGGACATATATTGTCATTGGGTATAGTGTTCTATATGTCAGTTTTGTCTACTTGGTTAACCATGTTCTTCAAATGTTTTATATCTTCACTGATTTTTTGTTTGTTTGTTTGCTTATTCTATCAGATATTCAGAGAGGTCTTAAAATTTTTTTTAAATTTAGATGTAATTGACATATTAGTTTCAGGTGTACAGTATAATGATTTGATATTTAAATATGTTGCAAAATAATCGCCAAAAAGCTCTAGCTAAAATCTATCACCATACATAGATAACGCATTATTTTCTTGTGATGAAAACTTAAGATATACTCTCTTAGCAACTTTTAAGTATACAATACAGTATTATTAACTATTGTCCCCATGCTGTATATTACATCCCCATCACTTACTTTATAGCTGGGAATTTGTACTTTTTAACCCTTTTCATCCATGTAACCCACTCCCCATCCCTCACCTTTGGCAACCAGCAATTTGTTCTGTGTGTCCATCAACTTGTGTTTGTTTGTTTGTTTTTAGGATCCACACATAAGTGAGATCATATGGTATTTGTCTTTCTCTGTCTGACTTATTTCACTTAGCATAATGTTCCCAAGTTTCCATCCATGTTGTGGCAAATGGCAGGATTTCTTCCTTTTTATGACTGAATTATATATAAATCTCACGTCAAATTTTCTTTATCCATTCATTCATTGATGGAAACTTAGGTTGCTTCCTTATCTTGGCCATTGTAAGTAATGCTGAAGTGAACATGGAGGGTGCATATATCTTTTCTAATCAGTGTTTTTATTTTCTTTGGATAAATATCCAGAAGTGGAATTGCTGGATCATATGGCAGTTCTATATTTAGTTTTTGAGGAATCTTCATGCTGTTCTCCACAGTGGCTGCACCAGTTTGCATTCCACCAACAGTGCCTGATGTTTCCCTTTTCTCATGTCCTTGCCAACACTTGTTAATTGTCTTTTTGATAATAGCCATTCTAACAAGTGTGAGATGATATCTCATTGTGGTTTTGATTTGCATTTCCTTGATTAGTGGTGTTGAGCATTTTTCTTCATATACCTGTTTGTCAGATGTATGTCTTCTTTGGAAAAATGTCTATTCAGATCCTCTGCCCATTTTTAACTGGATTGTTGTTGTTGTTGCTATTGAGTTGGATGGTTCTTTATACATTTTGGATATTAACTCCTTATCAGGTACATGACTTGCAAATATTTTCTTCCATTGAGTAGGTTGCCTTTTCAACCATGTTGATGGTTTCCTTTGCTGGGCAGAAGCTTTTAAGTTTGATGTCATTCCACTTATTTAGTTTTGCATTTATTGCCTTTGATTTTGGTATCAAATAAAAAAAAATCATTGCCAAGATTGATATCAAGGAGCTTGCTGCTTATTTTTTTTCTCTAGGAGTTTTATGGTTTCAGGTCTTATGTTAAAATCTTTGATCAATTTTGAGTTAATTTTTGAGTATGGTGTAAGATAGCAGTCCAGTTTCCTTCTTTTGCATGTGGCAATCCAGTTTTCCCAACACCATTTATTGAAGAGACTGTCCTTTCCCCATTGTATATTCTTGGCTGCTTTGTTATAAATATATTGACCAGATACATGTGCGGGTTTATTTCTGAGCTCTTTATTTGGTTCCGTTGAACTATGTATCTGTTTTTTGTTTTTTTTTTTTATTGGAGTATAGTTGATTTACAATGTTGTGTTAGTTTCTGCTGTACAGCAAAGTGAATCAGTTATACACATACATATATCCAGTCTTTTTTAGATTCTTTTCCCATATAGGTCATTACAGAGTATTGAGTAGAGTTCCCTGTGCTATACAGTAAGTCCTAATTAGTTATCTATTTTATATATCGTAGTGTGTATATGTCAGTCCCAATCTCCCAATTTATCCCTTGCCCGTCTTTCCCCCCTGGTAACGATAAGTTTGTTTTCTACATCTGTGACTCTATTTCTGTTTTGTAAATAAGTTCATTTGTACCCTTTTTTTAGATTCCACATATAAGCAATATCATATGATATTTGTCTTTCTCTGACTTATTTCACTCAGTATGACAATCTCTAGGTCCATCTGCATGTATCTTTTTGAATTATGGCTTTCTCTGGATATGTATGTATCTGTTTATATGCCAATACTATAGATGTGATTGCTATAGCTTTGTAATGTAGTTTGAAATCGGGGATTGTGAAGTCTCTAGCTTTGGTTTTCTTTCTCAAGATTGCTTTGGCTTTTTGGAATATTTTATGGTTCCATACAAATTTTAGAACTTTTTCTTTTTTTTTTTAAATTTATTTATTTAATTAATTTTTTTTGCTGTGTTGGGTCTTTGTTGCTGCTCACGGGCTTTCTCTAGTTGTGAAAAGCAGGAGCTACTCTTTGTTGCGGTGTGTGGGCTTCTCATTGCGGTGGCTTCTCTTGTTGCGGAGCATGGGCTCTAGGCACACAGGCTTCAGTAGTTGCAGCACACGGGCTCAGTAGTTGTGGCTCATGGGTTCTAGAGCACAGGCTCAATAGTTGTGGCACATGGGCTTAGTTGCTCCACGGCATGTAGGATCTTCCCGGACCAGGGCTCAAACCCGTGTCCCCTGCATTGGCAGGCAGATTCTCAACCACTGTGCCACCAGGGAAGCCCTAGAACTTTTTCTATTTCTGTGAAAATGCCATTGGGCTTTTGATAGAGATTGTATTGATCTGTAGATTGCTTTGGGTAGTATGGGCATTATAAAAATATTAATTCTTCCAATCTGTAAGCATGGAAAATCTTTCCATTTATTTGTGTCTTCTTCAATTTCTTTCATCAGTATCTTATATTTTTCAGTACACATACAGGTCTTTCATCCTGAGAGAGATCTTTTTAATTTCACAACTATGATCACGGGTTTCTTTATTTTACCTCTGTCAGATTTTTTTTTTATATATATATAATTCTTGAAGCAGTGTACAGACAAATGTAGATCTTTCATCATTTTGTTGAATCGATATGTTCTTTAATCATTAAAAATATACTTTTTTATCTGTAGTAATAATTCTAGTCATACTTCTTACCTTTAAGTCTACCCTTTTCTTACATTAATATAGACACGTCAGCTTTCTTTTGGTTAGTGTTTGTATAGTATATCCTTTACCATTCCTTTCAACTTTTGGTATCCTTGTTTTTAAAATGTACTTCTTGTAAGCAGAGTATAGTAGAGTTTATGTTTTGTTTTAATTCACCCTGCAGGTCTCTCTTATTTAAAAGGCATGTTTAGTCCATTTACATGTAATGTATGTATTCTTTATTTATTATAGTCTAACTCAAATTAATATTTCTATTACTTTATGAACAGTATAAGAACCTTGCAGTATTTCAAGTATCCCCTCCTGTTCTTTGTGTTATTATTGTCAAATTTATCTGTATATATGTTATAGATTGTGCATGACATTATCTGCATTTTTCTTTTAAACAGTCAATTAAAAATTATTACCCACATATTTACTTTTTCCAGTGCCCTTCTCTTCTACCTGTAGTTGAATACATCCGTCTGAAATAATTGTTTCAGCCTGAGTATTTTCTGTAATAATTCTGGGAATACAGGATTAATGGCAATGGATTTTCTTAGTTTTTGTCTATAAATGTTCTTATTTTACTTTGATTTTTGAATACTTCTTTGTTGATTATAAAACTCTAGGTTGGCAGGATTTTTTTTCTTTCAGCATTTAAAAAATAACATTCTAATGTTTTCTGGCTTCCAGAGCATATGTTGCAGTGTTAGCCATCACCACTACCACCATCACCATTTCTGCCTCACTTAAAATTTTTAGCAGGTTGGCTATAATGTGCCAAGGTGTATTATTCTTTGTATTTAATTTTCATGTGGTTCACTGAGATTTTGCATATGTGGGTGGATACCCTTAATGAGATTTGGGAAATTATTGGTCATAGCTTTTCAAATATTGTTTCTGATCCATTCTCTTCCTCTTTCCCTTCTGGGATTCCAATTACTTATATGTTAGACTTTTCCTTATTGCTTTTGTTTGTTTAATTTAATTTTTATTTTATATTGGAGTATAATTGATTTATAATGTGTTAATTTCAGGTGTACAGCTAAGTGATTCAGTTATACATATATCCATTCTTTTTCAGATTCTTCTCCCACATAGGTTATTAGAGTGTATTGAGTAGAGTTTCCTGTGCTATACAGTAGGTCCTTGTTGATTATCTATTTTATATATAGTAGTGTGTATATGTTAATCCTAGATTCATAATTTATCCCTCCCCTTCCCATGTTTCCCTTTGTTAACCATAAGTTTGTTTCTGAAGTCTGGGAGTCTGTTTCTGTTTTGTAAATAAGTTCATTTGTATCTTTTGTTTTTTTAGATTCCACATATTAGTGATATCATATGATATTTGTCTTTCTCTGTCTGACTTCACTCAGTATGATAATCTCTAGGTCCATCCATGTTGCTGCAAATGGCATTATTTCATTCTTTTTTTATGGCTGAGTAATATTCCATTGTATATATGTACCACATCTTCTTTATCCATTCCTCTGTAGGTGGACATTTAGGTTGTTTCCATGTCTTGGCTATTGTAAATAGTGCTGCTATAAACATTGGGGTGCATGTATCTTTTTGAATTATTGTTTTCTCTGGATATATGCCCAGGAGTGGAATTGCTAGATCATATGGTAGTTCTATTTTTAGTTTTTTAAAGAACCTCCATACTGTTCTCCACAGTGGTTGTACCAATTTACATTCCTACCAACAGTGCAGGAGGGTCCCCTTTTCTCTACACCCTCTGTAGCATTTATTGTTTGTAGACTTTTTGATTATGGCCATTCTGACGAGTGTGAAGTGATACCTCATTGTAGTTTTGATTCGAGTTTCTCTAATAATTAGCCATGTTGAACATTTTTTTATGTGATTTTTGGCCACCTGTATGTCTTTGTTGAAGAAACGTCTATTTAGATCTTCTGCCCATTTTTTGATTGGGTTGTTTCTTTGAATAGAGCTGCATGAGCTGTTTGTATATTTTGGAGATTAATCCCTTGTTGGTGGCTTTGTTTGCAAATATTTTCTCCCATTCTGTGGGTTGTCTTTTTGTTTATCGTTTCCTTTGCTGTGCAAAACCTTGTAAGTTAGGTTAGGCCCCGTTTGTTTATTGTTAGTTTTATTTTCGTTACTCTAGGAGGTGGATCCAAAAAGATATTAATGTGATTTATGTCAAAGAGTGTCCTATGTTTTCCCATAACAGTTTTATAGTATCTGACCTTACATTTAGGTCTTTAATGCTTTTTGAGTTTATTTTTATGTATAGTATTAGAGAATGTTCTAATTTCATTCTTTTACATGTAGCTGTCTAGTTTTCCCAGCAAAATTTATTGAAGAGACTGTCTTTTCTACATTGTATATTTTTGCCTTCTTTGTTATAGATTAATTGACCATAGGTGCATGGGTTTATTTCTGGGCTTTCTATCTTGTTCCATTGATCTATATTTCTGTTTTTGTGCCAGTACCATACTGTTTTTATTACTGTAGGTTTGTCGTATAGGTTGGAGTCAGGGAGTCTGATTCCTTCAGCTCCATTTTTATTTTCTCAGGATTGCTTTAACTATTTGTGGTCTTTTGTGTTTCCATATAAATTTTAAGATTTTTTGTTCTACTTCTGTGAAAAATGCTCTTGGTAATTTGGTAGAGATTGCACTGAATCTGTAGATTGCCTTGGGTAGTATGGTCATTTTAACAATATTAATTCTTCCAATCCAAGAACATGGTATATCTTTCCATCTGTTTGTTTCATCTTCGAGTTCTTTCATCAACATATTCTAGTTTTCTGAGTACATGTCTTTTGCCTCCTTAGGTAGGTTTATTCCTAGGTATTTTATTCTTTTTGATGTGATGGTAAATGGGAATGTTTCCTTGATTTCTCTTTCTGATCTTTCATTGTTAGTGTATAGCGATGCAACAGATTTCTGTGTATTAATTTTGTATCCTGCAACTTACCAAATTCATTGATGAGCTCTAGTAGTTTTCTGGTAGCATCTTTAGGATTTTCTATGTATAGAATCATGTCATCTGCAAACAGTGACAGTTTTACTTCTTCTTTTCCAGTTTGGATTCCTTTTATTTCTTTTTCTTTTCTGATTGCCATAGCTAGGACTTTCAAAACTATATTGAATGATAGTGGCGAGAGTGGACATCCTTGTCTTGCCTGGTCTTAGAAGAAATGTTTTCAGTTTTTCACCATTGAGAATGATGTTTGCTGTGGGTTTGTCATATGTGGCTTTATTATGTTGAGGTAGGTTGCCTCTATGCCCACTTTCTGGAGAGTTTGTTTTAAATAAAACAAATTGGTTTTGTTTGTTTTAAATAAATTGGTGTTGAATTTTGTTTTAAATAAAAGTTTAAATAAAAGTTTGTTTTAAATAAAACAAATTGGTTTTGTTTGTTTTAAATAAATTGGTGTTGAATTTTGTCAAAAGCATTTTCTGCATCTGTTGAGATGATCATGTGGTTTTTATTCTTCAATTTGTTAATATGGTGTATCACACTGATTGATTTGCAGATATTGAAATCCTTGTATCCCTGGGATATTTCCCACTTGATCATGGTGTATGATCCTTTTAATGTGTTGTTGGATTCAGTTTGCTAGTATTTTGTTGAGGATTTTTGCATTTATGTTCATCAGTGGTAAATGGCCTGTAATTTTCTTTTTTTGTGGTGTTTTTTTCTGGTTTTCATATCAGGGTGGCCTCATAGAATGAGTTCGGGAGTGTTCCTTCCTCTGCAATTTTTTGAAATAGTTTCAGAAGGGTTGGTGTTTTCTCTTCTCTAAATATTTGATAGAATTCGCCTGTAAAACCATCTGGTCCTGGACTTTTTTTTGTTGGAAGTTTTTGAATCACAGTTTCAATTTCAGTACTTTTGATTGGTTTGTTCATATTTTGTATTTCTTCCTGGTCCAGTCTTGGAAAGTTGTACCTTTCTAAAAAAAAATGTCCATTTTTTCTAGTTTTCCATTTTATTGGCATATATTTGCTTGCAGTAGTCTCTTACAATCCTTTGTATTTCTGTGGTGTCAGTTGTTAATTTTTCCTTTTTCATTTCTAATTTTATTGATTTGAGCCCTCTCTCTTTTTTCTTGATGAATCTGGCTAAAGGTTTATCATTTCAGAGAACCAGCTTTTAGTTTCATGATCTTTCCTTTAAAAAAGATTTTCCCACATGTCTTTTACACACTGCCTGTTTTCCCCCCGTTTTTTCCCTCTGTGCTTCAGTTTGAGTATTTCTATGGATATTTCCTCAAGTTTTCTTACATTGTGTTTTGAAGTTCTCTAATTTCCATTTGCTTTTCTGTTGAAATTTCCATCTCTTCATTCTGCTATTTTTGCTTCTAATTTCTCTAACATTTTAATTTAAATTATTTTAAAGTCCTTTTTAAAAAACTCCAATATCTGGCTCATCTGTGGAAATATTTTTTAAACTTGATTATTTGATATAATTTTGCCCCTTTTCACATGTCTAATAATTTTGTTGCATGCCAGACATTATATATAAAGGAACTTTAGAAACTCTAGATGATGCTTTCTTTTTCCAAATAGATTCCCTTTTCCTTGTCATATAGGTGAGATGGAATTTCAATTCATTTAATTCTTTCTACTTACTTAATTCTCTGACGTCTTAATTTTTTTTTCTTTGCTGTAGTGGGAATGTGGTCTGACATAATTTACTGCACTCTACTGAGAACCAAAGTCTCATTTAGGCCCCATCTGGATTTTTTTAAGCTTAAGCCTAGGTAACTGTCCTTATACTTTCTATGGCACAGTGACTGGTATCACTAAATATATGGTGACTAAGATTTTGATTTGGGAATTATATAAAAATACAGAAGGCAGTTGAGAACATGTGAGTTGATTAGTTTTGTAACAGAGGAATGTTAATTCAGGATATATTTGTTGGATACATAATGAGTGTCAGTCATTCTACAAAGCACTGGGAATTAAAGGTGACTAAGACAAAAATATCTGTACTCAAAAGCTTAGTAGTCTTAAGGGATGGGGGAAAGACAAGCACATTAATTAGAAGCTATAATACAGTTATTGCAAGGGTGTCAGGAGATCTTCCCAGAGCTAGCAGCCCTTAAACTGATTTGTAGGGAACAAGAAAGAGTTTCCTGGATTGTGTTGGGTAAGAGTATCCTAGTTTTGAAGGAACAACACTTATGAAATGGTGGTTTGGGAGCCTTTCTTCAAGGTCCTTGTGACTAGAATTCATTTTGGAGGAGGAGATAAGGTAGAAAGACATGTAGGAACCAAGTAGATCCTACCTTTTAATGATGAATGAGTGCACATGTGCGTGTGTGTGTGTGTGTGTGTGTGTGTGCCTCAAGTGTCTGGCATTGTATACAAAGTTGTGTTTAGGTATGTATAATTTTCTCAGAAAGAACCAGAAACATTTATTAGCTACTTAAAGAGGTCTTTGACCTCCAAAAACGTTAAGAGCTAGTTCATGTGTAATTATATAGCCATTGAAAAATTTAATGCTTGAAAGATACATATTTTTAGAAAGTATACTCAAGTAGCAGCAAGGAGGATTGAGTAGGAAGAGGATAAACTGGAAGTAGGTAGACCACTTATGAGATTATTGCAAGAGGTCATATCAAAGATGGGGACCTGAGTCAGATTAGAGAAAATGGGGAGAATTTCATGGCTTTGAAAGTGATTTTAAGACATAGAATTGACTTGATTTGGTGGCAAATTTGATGTGGGGGGTGGGCAAGAAGTTAGTGCTATTTTCCAGAGTAATTTAATTGGAATTGTTAGGGTGGATTCCAGATTGCACTGTATATATTTGAAGGTAGACTACCTAAAAAAAACTTGTTTGTAAAGTTAATGAGAGAGTACAGTAGCTGGGGCAGGGGTATGGGTGGGTAGGTAGTTAATTTGGATGTTAGAATGCTTTAAATATGTTTATATACCAAGGTCAAGGAGACAATAGGAAGAGGAATGATGGAATGAGGGAGTGTTAATTGATGGAACAAGATCTCAGAGGTGACAGAAGGAAATGGGACCAAAATCATGGTTGAAGAAATTAACAATAGATAGATGGGTGATAGATACTGAAGGAAGGAGAGGATCTACTATCTATCCCTCTATCTACTATCTATCCCTCTATCTACTATCTATCCCTCTATCTACTGTTAATGATGATAAGAAATGTAAGACAAGGAGTGGATATAAAACTGGGAAATTCTACTTAATTTTCAACTTTTTATACAGAGAAGATAATCTGATAATGAAAAAGATAGAGATCATGGGGTTTAGAGAAAATAGTAAATTTATTCATTTTTAAAACATTTATCAGCAGCCAGACACTGTATTAAAAGCTGAGATACAAAAATGAGTAAGAAAGTTGCTTCAAGGGGTTCATAGTAGGTGATGAGGGAGAAGTTACTTAATCCTAACAGATAATTATAGTAAATACGGAAAGTGCTAAAATAGAGATATACCTTTCATATTATGCAAGCATGGGGGAGGGACAGCCAAACTAGCCCAGAGTGGTGGTGGAGTTACTGCAATGGAAGAAGTGAAGCTTTAGCTAAGTCTTAATAGAAGAGTAGGAATTAGGGAAGAAAGTGGCATTCTCAGTCAATGCCCCTTGTAAGAGTTGGAAAGATGAAACAACATAATTTTGAGAGGAATTCCAAGCCATGAAATGAAAGGAGGGGTTAGAGAAGTAAGTGCATAGGGAGATAGTGTCAGTTGAACTAAACAGAGATTTTAGTTGATGTGGCTGTTTTATGATCTGGAGGAAATTTCTTATCTCCTCAAGAACCACTAAGAGTTCATGGACCAGCTTTGGTCCATGGCCCATTCTTTGGATAGCACTGATCTGGGGAGTATGTTGCATTAAGGAAGGCTAAGAGGAGAGTTACTGGAATGTCTTCACACATGTACTCAGAGAGATGAAAAGTTCTCGGGAAAGAGAAGTTTAATGTTAGAGCAAGGTCCAGAGGAGGCTGGTGAGGAATAGGACTGGGGAGCAGGTTGTGGGATTCAAGAACATTTGGAATTGCTACTGTGGCAAGTAAGAATGTAAGGGACCTAGAGTGCTAGGAGCAGTGGTGTCATGTTTAAATTGGGTCAAGAATGGTGGTCTGAGGATGAGTGTGATAGAGACACAAGTAGGCCAAGAGTATGAGAAAAAATGGGTATTGATATAAAAGAAGAAATGGGTTCTGGTAACTGGGATGGAAGTGAAATTAAGGAGGAAACTGAAAATTGTGAGAAATGTGAGAAACAAGGGACTGGAAGTATTAATGATATCTAAGAGCTTATGTAGAAGTAGGGGAAGGATAAAGCTGAGACTAATGGAGGTTTTGGTCAGAGTGAGAAATTAGAATTAAAGATGAACTTCAGAAGTGGAATAATTCTAGGTGATGGCAAATGTGGTCACAACAGTGAGTTGCTGAAGGGGACTAGAGACAGTCAGCTAAGTTCAGGAGCCAACGAAAGCTTCTACATGGGTGTTAAAGTCACCAAGATGATGGTAGAATATGGAGTAAAAGGAAAGATATAGGTCAGATTAACAGGGGAAGTAAATGGTGGTTTTCACTGGGAAAGTGGCTAATCAGAATCATCTGGGAAGATTTTTAAACTATACAAATTTGATCCCAAAGCTAAGGCTGTTACTGGGTTTAATAGAACCCACTGTCATGGAGAGTGGTGGATTCAGATAAGTCTGAATCTTAAAAAGGAAGAGAGCTTTTTCTCCAGTCTGAAATTGGTATTGGGGAATGCCCATCTCTCTTCTCCTGACACCTATCACTCCCTGTTCTTTTCATTATAGGGGATCAGAGAATGGTTAGTGGGCACTAGAGAGGGCTAGCCAAGTAAATGCTTTCCTCAGAAGTTCAGATTTTAATGGAAAGCAAGGGGAAGCAATAGGGTGAAGGAGTGTCCAGTAATGAGGTTGAGGAGATTTGTTTACAATTGGAACATTAGATTATAAGGCTGCAGAGGCATTATTTTACATCAAACTTGATGTAATAAATTTAAAGGACCTAGTAAGACATTGGGCGAATCGCCTTTCATCTTGCTCCCAGGGGACATAATTTATATTTAAGAACTTGTAGCCTAGTTTGAGTTTTTCTATGTTTTAAAGTGCTTTCTTTTAAGGGATAACAAATTATAATTTGAGAATATCATCTGAGGCAAACATTTCATATTTTAGTGTTGAATATGATTGATTTAAGAAATTGTTTTTTTAGCTTATCCTTTTAGAATGCAAATATGCTAAAAGGTGAAGTATGTTGGCTATGGGTAATGATCTTATTTAAAACTTTTATGTATGTTCTTACACTTTCATTTTTGTTCTAAAATTAAGAAAAAAAACCTTCATACTGCTAAAATATTTTCTTTGTTTTTGATAAAGACATAAAATGACAGCACATAGTTATTTTTTTAGATTGCAACAGCTGTGAAAAAGTTCAGTGTCCTGAATCCACTTTTGATTTTTAGTGGTAACTGCTTAAATCCTTGAGTTTTAAGTACAGTAATGAAAGGAAAGCATATGATTCATATTTTAAGTGAATTGGGAGTACATTTTGGGGTATTTGCGAGCTATACTTTTTACTCTTATTTGAAATTTATAAAGTAATATATATATTACTTTTAGATTATTTGATGTAAGAGGAGTTGAATAATCTGTTTATCAGCCTAGAGGTAGGCACCAAGACAGAGCATTTGGGAGCTGATTAACAGGATTGTTCAATGAATCTGAAAATTTGTAATCAAACCTAGGTTTGATTTTATGTGGCAAGATTTTATTCATGCCTATACAAAAGTGAGAAGTATTATCAGAGTAGTTAAGATCACAGGCTTTGGTGTTAGCTGGACCTGGATCTGAATCCTGGTTTCACCATTCTCTATTTAAGTAATCTTGGGGAAAAAGTGACTAATTTGTCAAAGACTCAGTTTTATCAGAGGTAAAATAAGCAGAATATGGTACCTCCTTCACAGGGTATTTGTATGAATTAAACAATGCAATAGATATAAAGTGAAAGGTAAAATAGTAAGCACTCAGTTTCTTTTTAACTGTTTTTATTGGTGAACAAATAAAAGGTAAGGGAAAAAAAGGATATTTGAATTCTTGGTGAAATGTGTGGGATTTTGATGAGAAGATAATGGTCTGGGCATTATTTCTCTATACTGAAGAGATTATTAGGGGATTTAGATGGAGGGTGACATTAGTAGGGATCAATTTGTCTCCATGCATCCATCCCATTTTAGGGATTTATAATGGTTAATAGTGGTCATAGGTGGATGGTACAAGAAGTTTTTACTTTTTATTTTTTTCTGTGAGCTTTTCTAAATTTTATACAATAAACCAATGGGCTTATTGATTTCTGTTGTATAATGATTTGTTGCTATTGTTTCATCATGGTATAGTTTCACTTTAAAAAACCTCACAATACCTTGTGAACATTTCCCCATGTTATGAAATCATCGTTTTTTATTGTAAAATATACATAAGATAAAATTTATCATTTTAACTATTTTTAAGTTTCAGTACATTAAATACATTCACATTGTAGTACATGAAATAATCTTTTATAACATTACTTTTAATGGTTGTATGGTATTCCTTTCAATGGATGATGCTTTATTTAATCTATTAGATATTTAAGCTTCTGATTTTTTGTTATTACAATAAAACTGGACATTAAAAGAGGTTTGAAGAGGCTGATCTGGGGAATCAAAAGGATGTTAAATATTTTAGATATTTGGGGATTTCTATTGTAAGAGCAGGTAGGATGGCAAGGGCAAATAGTTATAGAAGGAAGTGATGACATATCATCCTACCATTTGTTCCATCCTTCCCAGCTCCAAATGGACTTTTTTTCTTTGGGTGACAGAGAAGATACTGAATGAAGAGAAAGAGGCAGAAATCAATCCTGGAATTTAATTGCCCTTTTTTCACTTTAAGCTACTTGCAGTTTGTTGTGTCTGTCACAGGCTAAGGGATATTTCTAAACTCATTACCATGTGGATTTAGAAGCTGGAATTTAGAAATGTTCCACATTTAAATTTAGCATATATTTAGTTACTAATTTTAGTCCAAACATTGAATTGGACCATATGTACTGACTTTGTTCTACTTACCTATATTGGAAAGAAGGGAACTGTCAGTGTTGAAAACTCAGTGTACTAGCAGCATAGTCTGAGCTCTGCAGTGTTTGACTCCTCTTTCAGAGGAATGTGTCGATTTGCTGTAAGTGATATTATTTTCAGTTTGTTTGACATTATGTTTATACCATAAATCTATATTTGATTGATTTCAATTTTCTAATAGGCCTCTTTGGGGTGGGTTTATTATAAGAACAGATAGTAAATCCCTGTTGGTTATATTCAGCTTATCAATTTTGTTATATAGGATTTTTGTTTTGACTTTAAATTATTTTTAGTGAATTTAATGCAATTTGATGAGTATAGAAATGTACCAAGAAAAAGCTCAGAATTCTATCATTTTTAGGTTAATATTTTATGATATTTCTTTGCAGTTTATGTGCATTTTTCATGTAGTTGAGAATATACTGTAATTGTATAATTTCACGTAACTTTTTCTTAAACATTATATCAAGCATTTCTCCATGCATATCAGTTCCATCCTGGCAGAAAATAGATGACACACCCACATGGGTAATCTGAAGAGAGTTTAATAAAAGGACTGTTTTAAAAGATGAGGGAAGAGGGAAGGAAACTGTAAGGAAGGGATAATATAGTATTGAGCATTTAAAATGTGGCTAGTCCAAATTCAGGTGTGCTGTAAGCTTAATATACATATTGGAATTCTAAGACTTACTATGAAAATAGAATGTAAAATACTTTTATTAATCATTTTTATGTTGATTATGTGTTAAAATGATGTTTTGGATATATTGTGTTAAATAAGATGTATTAAATTAATTATATCTGTTTCTTTTTAAACTGTGGCTAGTAGAAAAATGATAATGCAATCAATGTATATAATTTTATTTCTATTAGAAAATACTAGTATGGAGTATAGTATAAAGAGGTATCTCTAAGCCTGAAAAGGCCACAGAGGATTCTGTGGAAAGATCAGCTGATAGAAATCATACCCTTCAGTAGAGGTTTGCAGCCAATTTACAATGACCCAGAAAGAACCAAGTCGGAAGGAAGCCAGTAGGCATGAGAGCCAGTGGGTGCAGTCCGTATAGGTTGGCCTACCTGAAACCACAGTAGGCTAGAAAAAGAGAGTGAATCTGGCGGAGTCAATTGAAGATATGCAGCGTACCACCTCATCAAAACACTTTGCAAATACAGTTTTGCAAAGGATTTCACTTCGTGTATTATATTGTACTGTGAGTGTTGGGATAAGTTATACTGTAATCTGATTATGGGAATTATTTAGGATAGATAGTTTCATTCAAAATATATTGAAAGATAAACTGAGTTTTCAGTTTGAACAGCCATCAAGCCATTCACTGATAAGAGTTTTCTAAAGTGTACTCCAGATTTTTTAAATTGATAGAATTTTGACATTGCCTATTTTATTCCCATACCTAAAAGAACATTTTCTTTAAGAGTAATTTTTTTTTCCTATATATAAACGGATAGGGAGGCACACAACCTCGATTTTGTTGGGTTGCATTTCTTTAATTTGTTTCTGTTTATTCTTTTAATTCTGGGATTAATTGATAGCTTATTCATTTTAATGGAACTTGATCCTAAGATGATGAATATTACACTTTGAAATGGCACAGCATTTAAAAATGTAATTTTATTTATTAAAAGCACACATAAAACACTTGGTAAAATTTTGATAAATAGAAGACTTAAAAGGCCTTCTGGGACCTTTTATTTCACTTATCTAAACAAGAATTGAATGTCTATTTGACACGGTATGAACTACATTATGATTTTGACCTCAAGAAGAATACACTAGCACGATCAAAATCCTTTAACTTTGTTCTCAAATGGTTTGAGCTATGCCCCTACAATATATTGTTTACTTTGTATTTTTATCATAGACATTAAAATATAAACATCTGTTCAGTTCTAAAATCTAACACACATTCAAAATTAGTGGATCAACATTACTTTTGTAGTAAATATTTCAGAATTAAAAGTTTCAGTGGATGATTATTCTGATCATTGATATGTGTATAGAGACAAGACTCAGCTATAGGTCCTTTTAGGTTTGGTAATAGTTCCGAAAATGATCTGAGACTAAATAGTGATAATCCAGGTTCTCTGAAACAAACTGTTCCCTTGGAAATCTCAATTAGTATTTTCATAAGATATTACTACTTTTATTAACTTTTAATGTAATTAACCTTTTTCATGTAGGTAATATACTCATATATTCAGTAACCAAAACTATTAATTATAGAGTAAAATATCTCCTATGCTTGGCCCCTTCCGCACAGTTCTGACTCTCCTCAGGTAAACTTTCTTCTTAGTTTCTTAAGTTTCTTTCCAGAATTTCTTTATATATAAACCAATATGAATATAAATGCTTATTTTGTCACAAAGGGAACATGTTATACATACTGTTGCCATTTTTTCTTGCGTACTCGCCATCTGTTTCCTACATTTTTAATATGCCTGCTTTGTGGACTTCCTTACTTCCTTTTATTTATTTTTTTAATTCTTGGAGGAACATTTTGTCAAAAATTTAATCTGTGCTGTGGGATGATTCTCCCGACTATCGAACTTTGGTAAATGTCGCTGCTCTTCCTTTTGCCACTGTTGTGCCAGGTAGGATTCTGTGCAAGCTGATGATGGGAAATTGTAGTTGGGGTTGTTCCCATGGCCTCTGGGTTCCCAGGGAACTGAATTTCTCATTCTCTGGGGAAGTAAAATCCTTTACCTTAACAAGTGTCAATGGGTGAAATGACACAGTGTGTTCTATCTGCTTCTGTGTCAGCTTTTCCCAAAGAGTTGGTCATTGGTCTCTGCCTTTTTTAGTCCAGCTGGATATGGTTCTGGCTTTTAATGAAAGTGACGAGGCATTAAGGGATGAGCTGCCCAGGTACATTCAAAGTGATCACTGAGTCTGGCGAACCAGGCAACAGTGAACCGCCCATCCTTTAAAAATATATAGCGAAATTCATTGATAAGTTCTAGTAGTTTTCTGGTGGTATCTTTAGGATTTTCTATGTATAGTATCATGTCATCTGCACAAGGTGACAGTTTTACTTCTTCCTTTCCAATTTGGATTCCTTTGATTCCTTTTTCTAATTTGATTGCTGTGGCTAGGACTTCCAAAACTATGTTGAAGAAAAGGGGGGAGAGTGGGCATCCTTGTTCTGTTCCTGATCTTAGAGGAAATGCTTTCAGCTTTTCACCGTTGAGTATGATGTTGGCTGAGTTTGTCATATCTAGCCTTTATTATATTGAGGTTTGTTCCCTCTGTGCCCACTTTCTGGAGAATTTTTATCATAAATGGATGTTGAATTTTATCAAAAGCTTTTTCTGCATCTATTTATATTATCATACGGTTCTTATTCTTCAATTTGTTAATATGGTGTATCACATTGATTAATTTGCATATATTGAAGAATCCTTGCATCCCTGGGATAAATCCCACTTGATCATGGTGTATGATCCTTTTAATGTATTGTTTGATTCAGGCTGCTAGCATTTTGTTGAGGATTTTTGCATCCATGTTCATTCAGAAATATTGGCCTAGATACAAAATTAATATACAGAAATCTGTTGCATTTCTATACACTAACAACATATTATCAGAAATAAAAAGTAAGGAAATGATCTCATTTACCATCACATCAAAAAGAATAAAATACCTAGGAATAAACCTACCTAAGGAGGCAAAAGACATGTACTCTGAAAAGTATAAGATGTTGATGAAAGAACTCGAAGATGAAACAAACAGATGGAAAGATATACTGTGTTCTTGGATTGGAAGGATCAATGTTGTTAAAATGACCATACTACTCAGGGCAATCTATAGATTCAATGCAATCCCTATCAAATTAAGAATGGTATTTTTCACAGAACTAGAACCAAAAATTTTTAATTTGTATGGAAGCACAAAAGACCCCAAATAGCCATAACAATCTTGAGAAAGAAGAATGGAGCTGGAGGCATCGGGCTCCCTGACTTCAGACTATACTACAAAGCTACAGTAATCAAAACAGTATGGTAGTGGCACAAAAAACAGACACATAGATCAATGGAAGAGGATAGAAATCCAAGAAGTAAACCTACACTTGTATGGTCAATTAATCTACAGCAAAGGAGGCAAAAATATACAATGGAGAAAAGACAGTCTCTTGAATAAGTGATGCTTGGAAAATTGCACAGCTACATGTAAAAGAATTAAATTAGAACATTCTCTAATCCCATATACAAAAATAAACTCAAAATGCATTAAAGACCTAAATGTAAGTCTGGACACTATAAAACTCTTAGAGGAAAACATAGGCAGAGCACTCTTTGACATAAATTGCATCAAGCTCTTTTATGATCCACCTCCTAGAATAATGAAAATAAAAACAAAAATAAACAAATGGGATCTAATTAAACTTAAAAGCTTTTGCACAGCAAAGGAAAGCATAAACAAAACAAAAAGACAACCCTCAGAATGGGAGAAAATATTTGCAAATGAAGCAACTGACAAGGAATTAATCTCTAAAATATACAAACAGCTCATGCAGCTCAATATCAAAAAAACAATAACCCAATCAAAAAATGGACAGAAGATCTAAATAAACATTTTTCCAAAGAAGACATACAGATAGTGAAAAAGCACATGAAAAGATGCTCAACAGCACTAATTATTAGAGAAATGCAAATCAAAACCACCATGAGGTATAACCTTACACTGGTCAGAATGGCCATTATCAAAAAAATCTACAAACAATAAATACTAGAGAGGGTGTGGAGAAAAGGGAACCCTCCTACACTGTTGGTGGGAATGTAAGTTGGTACAGCCACAATGGAGAACAGTATGGAGGTTCCTTAAAAAACTAAAAATAGAACTACCAAATGATCCAGCAATCCCATTCCTGGGCATATACTGGGAAAAAAACATAATTTGAAAAGTTACATGCACCCCAGTGTTCATTGCAGCACTATTTACAATAGCCAGGACATGGAAACAACCTAAGTGACTATCAACAGAGGTATGGAAAAAGAAGATGTGGTACATATATAGAATGGAATATTACTAAGCCATAAAAAAGAACAAAATAATGCCATCTGCAGCAACATGGATGGACCTAGAGATTGTCATACTGAGTGAAGTAAGTCAGACAGAGAAAGACAAATATCATATGATATCTCTTGTAGGTGGAATCTAAAAAAGAGGGTAAAAATGAACTTATTTACAAAACAGAAGTAGAGTCACAGATGTAGAAAACAAACTTATGGTTACCAGGGGATAGTGGGAGGAGGATAAATTGGGAGATTGGGATTGACATATACACACTACTATATATAAAGTAAATAACTAATAAGAACCTGCTGTATAGCAGAGGGAACTCTACTCAATACTCTGTAATGGCCTATATGGGAAAAAAATCTAAAACAAAAAAAAGTGGATATATGTGTATGTATAACTGACTCACTTTGTTGCACACCTGAAACTAACACAACATTGTAAATCAACTATACTCCAATAAAAATTTTTAAAAAATGGATTAAAGACCTAAATATAAGACTGGATACTATAAAACTCCTGGAGGAAAACATAGGCAGAACACTCTTTGAAATAAATCCCAGCCAAATTTCTTTGGCTCCGTCTCCTAGAGTAATGGTAAGAAAAGCAAAAAAACCAAGTGGGACTTAATTAAACTTAAAAACTTTTCCACAGCAAAGAAAACCATAAACAAAATGAAAAGACAACCTCCAGACTGGGAGAAAATATTTGCAAACGATGTGACAAACAAGAGCTTAATTTCCAAAATATACAAACACATCATGTAGCTCAATATCAAAAAAACAAACAACCTGGTCAGAAAATGGGCAGAAGACCTAAATAGACATTTCTCCAAAGAAGACATCCAGATGGCCAACAGGCACAACATTACTGATTGTTAGAGAAATGCAAATCAAAACTACCATGAGGTTCCACCTCACACTGGTCAAAATGACCATCATGAAAAAGTCTACAAATGATGAATGCTGGAAGGGGTGTGGAGAAAAGGGAGCCCTCCTGCACTGTTGGTGGGAATATAAATTGGTACAGCCACTATGGAGAACAGTATGGAGGTTCCTTAAAAAAACTTAAAATAGAGTTACCATATGATCAAGCAATCCCATTCCTGGGCATATATCCAGAAAAGACGAAAACAGAGAAAGACAAATATCATATGATATCACTTATGTGGAATCTAAAAAATGATACAAATGAAACTTATTTACAAAACAGAAATAGACTCACAACATAGAAAACAAAATTATGGTTACCAAAGGGGAAGAGGGAGAAGTGATAAATTAGGAGTTTGGGATTAACAGATACACACTACTATATATAAAATAAACCAGGTTCTATTGCATAGCACAGGGAATTGTATTCAGTATCTTGTAATAACCTATAATGGAAAAGAATCTTAAAAAGAACCTTATAAATGTTTAACTGAATCACTTTGCTGTATACCGGAAACATTTTAAATCAAGTATACTTCAATAAAAGAATTATACAAAAATATATAGCTAAAAGTCACACTCTTAAATTCCAAATATAGCATTAATATCTGAATTCAAATTTGAGATAGTTAACTTCATATCTAAACTATAGTCGTTAGCTACTTTTAGAAAAAATCTGATATACAAATAAAACATAAATCATGTTACAAAGCATTTTCTTAGGAGCATGAGGATCTTGAAAGAGGATTGTATTTAAAAGAACTGGCACATTTTGGGAGTAGGGTAAATTTTAGTATTGAAAGAATTTATAATTTAACTTATATAGAGTCACTTAAACATTAGTAGAATTTTAATTTCTTTTTCCTTTTGTGCAAGGAATAGAATTAACATTTCCCAAAATATTCTTTAAAAATTTAAAAAATATTTTTACCAGAAGATGTTCTGCATAAAAAATTTCCATTTTCAAATGATTTTGCAAAACACTTAATATATCCCTCATTTGGAGATTTGAACTGTATATTATAGTATATTAAAGATAAAAGAAGTTGATGAGTAAAAAAAGCACTTTGACTTAACCCATTGTTTTCTAAACTTTATTGAAAAATTATGTAGGATCTATCAATATCCTGAAGAACTAAGATTGCACAGAATACACTTTAGTAAATACTGGCCCAGAAGATAGTCAGATGTCCTTTTATTCTACTTCTACCTACCTGGAAATTTTCTTTATTCAGCTGTGGATACCTTCCTTGCTATATGGATCCTGGGTTATAAGATCAAGGGAAAACTAACCTTTAAACTTGGTATGCTCTTTTCAAGGTCATCAGTGACTCTGTGATACTAAAGCCAGTGGTCATTTTTCAGTCAGCCCCATTTGACAGAGATGATCGCTCCTTTCTCCATAAAACCCTTTCTTCACTTAGTTTTCAGAATACCACATTCTCCTGGTTTACTTCCAATCACACTGGCTGGAATTGGAACGTGGAATATTCTTTATTTCTTTTGCTGGTCACTCCTCATCTCTCCAACCTCTTCTTGTTGGGCCATTCTAAGAATCAGTTCTTGTTCTTCTCTATATTTGTTCCCTTAGTGATCTCATCCAAATTTCTGGCTTTAAATCCTGTTTGAATTTGTTTCCTGACTCAAAAATCATATATTCAACCTAGACTCTTCCCCCCAAATCCACATCTGATTAAGTGCTTAATTGACATCTGGTCTTCAATATTGAACAAGTCCAAAATTAATTCCTGATTCCCCAACAAAACATTCTTCCCTGCACTTGTACCCTTCTTAGTTAATACAATTTGATCTTCATCCTCTCAGTTGCTCAGGTCAAAAACTTTAGGAGTCATTATTGACTTCTTTCTCTTACACCTTCAAATCCGTCTGCCAGCAGACCTATATTGGCTGTGCCCTCCAAAATATCCAGAACCTGTCTGCTCTCTGTCACCTCCCCTCCACCACCTGGCTCCAAGCACCTTCATGACTTTTCTGGATAATTACAATATCCTCTTAAATGGTTTCCCTCCTTCTGCTCTTGCCTTCCTAAAGTCCATTCCCACCAGGGAAATCTTCGAAAATGTCAGACAATATCATTTTTCTATCCAATACATACAGTGTTTCCTTAACTTATTTAAAGTCAAAGTCTTCTGTGGCCAACCAGACCCTATCTGATCTAGCTCCCCATTACATCTTTGGTTTCATCTACTTTTGCCTTGTCACTCACTCTGTTATAGCTATTAATAGACTTTTTTCTATTCCTCAATAACACCAGGTATATTCTCCACTTGAGGTCTCTGCTTTTGATATTTCCTCTGCCTGGGAAGTTCTTCTCCCAGATACTCACATGGATGGCTCTCATTGCTTAAATGTCACCTCAGAGTGGCCTCCTTTGAGGATTCTCTTAAATTATACCCTCTACCTTGGCATTCTATCTGCGTTTCTTGTTCTACTTTTTTTCATAGCACTTATTAGCTTATAATAGAGGATATATTTTACCTAATTTATTTATTGTCTGTCTCCTATCATTCCATGAGGGTAGGGATTTTTGTCTGAGTTGTACCTGCTATTCATCTAAGACTAAGAGTAGTGCCTGGCACTTACAAGTTTCTCAACAATATTTATTGAGCATGTGAATGAACGTATTCATTTGCATGGTCTTCATTGTTTTTAAGGTCATCAGATTCCCCTAAGTTGTTAAATAAGTCATGCAGTGTTAATATTGCAGTTTCAATAATTATGCTATAGTAATAGAGGGGGAAATGGCATGTCATTGTTTTCTAAGTTAGATTACTCAAATTTATAATCAATGCAATTGTGTTGTTTATGGCAAATTACCAGACTCTCATGTATCTTTATTGTCATAACTTTTTTGTTTTTATTAATTTTTTAAAATTGTATTTAGTTATTTACTTATTCATTTATTTTTGGCTGCGTTGAGTCTTCGTTGCTGCATGCTGGCTTTCTCTAGTTGTGGTGAGCAGGGGCCACCCTTCGTTGTGGTGCATGGGCTTCGCATTGCAGTGGTTTCTCTTTGTTGCAGAGCACAGGCTCTAGGTGAGCAGGCTTCAGTAGTTGTGGCACGCAGGCTCAGTAGTTGTGACTCGCGGGCTCTAGAGTGCAGACTCAGTAGTTGTGGTGCACGGGCTTAGTTGCTCCGCGGCATGTGCCATCTTCCCGGATCAGGGATCAAACCCGTGTCCCCTGCATTGGCAGGCAGATTCTTAACCACTGCACCACCAGGGAAGTCCAAAGTTTTTAATTTTTAAGGAGTCCAATTTTTCTGTTTTGTTGCTTGTACTTTTGTTGTCATATCTAAGAAACCATTGCCTAACTCACAATCACAGAGAGTTATGTCTGTGCTTCTTCCAAGAATTTAAAAAGCAGTTGTAGCTCTTACTTTTGGACTTTGATCCATGTTGAGTGAATTTTTTTGTATGGTGTAATGAAGCAGTCAAACCTTAGTCTTCTGTATGTAGATACCCAGTTGTTGCAGAAATATTTGTTGAAAAGATTGTTTTCCCCCATTTAAATGTTTTGATACCCTATGTTCCATTGCCCTATATGTCTATCCTTATTGGCAAAACCACACTATCTTGATTACCATAGCTTTGTAGTAAGTTTTGAAAACAGGAAATGAGAATCTTCCAACTTTGTTCTTTTCAAGTGTCTTTTGGCTCTTCTGGGTCCCTTGTATTTCCATATGAATTTAAAAATCATCTTGTCAATTTCTGGGGAACAAAAGGCAGCTGAGATTTTGAGATGGATTGTGTTGAATCTAGGCAGTTTGGGGAGTACTAACATTTTAATATTAAGTCTTTTAACCTATCAACACAGGATGTCTTACCATTTATTTAGTTCTTCAAACAAAGTTTTGTAGTTTGATTATAAATCTTGCACTTTTTTGTTACATTTATTCCTAAATATTCTTTTGGATGCTATTGTAAATGAAATTGTTTTCTTAATTTCATTTTTGCACTGTTCATTGATAACGTATAGAAATACAGTTGGTTTTTTGTATATTGCGTAAATTATGTTTTAACATCAAACCAACCTGATGCTAATGTGGAGAATATACTGAAAGAGAAACTTACGGTAGTATAATTGGCTTTCTTTGTGTACAGTTTATGGTGAAAGAGTGGGAGGCATAGCAGGAGCAGGATGAATTTTTGGAGTCAAAACTAAAAATGTTTTAAAAATTATTTTATAGTATTTCAGATTTTGCCTTGGTTGACTGGGTTTTAGCCAAATACTAAGGTGTTAGTTTGGTGAGTTTAAGTTGATATTAGGAAGTATGCAGCAGTAAAAAAAAAGAGATGACACATAAATAGAAGTGTTTTCCAGTTCCTTCTTGCAGCATGGCTAATAGGTGTTCTTGGAGAAAAACTAATCTGAAATAGTTGATAGGTGCTGTTATTGCCTGGAGTTGGGCCCACTTAAACAAACATTCTGTCTGTCAGCATTAATTGGTCTGGAGAGGGGAGACTGAGTCAAATACCAAAATCAACCCAGCTTCTGGCATATGGCAGTATTTTATCAGATTTTTCAGTGAATAGCTGTTGGACAAACATTTGCATGTGCCCCGTAATCAAGAGTAATCAAGAACCTGCTACCTACATAAATTCTTATATTCTACAGTGTTAATTACTGATAGGTTTTCAGAAAACTCCTCAGTTATTCAGACTCCGAGTATGTCCTTAGGAAAAACCAGATTTTTCCCACTAAGGGTTAACTTTTTAATACCAGAACTTAAATTTTTATCACTTTGGATGAAAACTTACTAAAATGTACTATGTACTTTTCTGCTTTCAAATGTATCACTAAAGTTGACAGTGTTTAATGACTCAAGCTCATCATCATTAACCTTGAGTAATGTGCTGAAGATATTATGTGTAAATGCAGGTATCAGAGATGTAAGCCCTCAAAGGGGAATTCACCTGAGTTGAGAAAGCATACCTACTTGGATTGAGTTTTCTTGAAAAAGTTCCAATTAACAGTTTTTTAAAAATTTAATAGCTTTATTGGTACATAATTCATAAAACATACAATTCACCCATTTCAAGTGTATAATTAAATGGTTTTTAGTATTTCAGAGTTGTGTGAAATCACCATAGTCGCCATAGTCAATTTTAGAACATTTTCATCAACCCAAGAAGAAACCCTGTACCCCCTAGCAGTCACTCCCACTTTCCCCCCAAAACTCAAGCCTACTTTGTTTCTGTATAGATTGTGTATTCTGGACCTTTCATATAAATGGAGTCATATAATAATGTGGCATTTATAATTGGCTTCTTTCACTCAGCAAATATTTTCAAGATTTGTCCATGTTGTGGCATGCATCGGTACTTCATTCCTTTTTATTGATGATGAATACTCCATTGTGTGTGTATGTGTGTGTGTGTATGCACACATTTATCCATCAGTTGATGAATATTTGATTATTTCTTCTTTTTGTTGTTTTTAAGTAATGTAAATCATTCATATACAAGTTTTTGTGTGCACCTATGTTTTAATTTTTTTTGGGTATATATCTCTTGGGTATATATTTCTCTTGGGAGTAAATACTTTTTTTCTGGGGGGGGGGTTATTTACTTTTTTCTCACAAAGGTGGAATGAGGCACCTACAATCATAAGACAACATAGGCAGTATAACATGGCTGCTTTTCTGTAAAATTAGTAGATGAAAGACTGAAGCTTTTTGTAAGTGGCTTTTCCTCCAGAATTTTACCATCTTTTTAAACTACTGTGGGGTTTTTTTCCACTCATCAGCACCATTTCAGAACATCATCTAAATACTATTATAAGATTGAAAGTCCTGGGTCTTACATGAATGGATCAGTTCTCATCAGGTATCTCTATATTTTGAATAACACCATTTTCATAGATTGAATTAGTGTGGTAACATGGGGGAGTAGAAAAATGGTAAAAATATTCCTAGTCACTACCAATACCTTGGGGTAAATTCTAGAATTGTGTTCTAAATTAATAGCTTTGATATCCATTGGTAAGCCTATAATTCTGAAAAGATCATTTAGTGATTACAAAAAGAACAAAATCAGTGACCATATCACTTATTAGGTTATCACTTAATATTTTATTTATCAAATATTTGAATGCCTGCTGGGTACTAGACCCCATGATTGGAATTAAAAAATGAATAGGGCATGGTTTATGCCCATGAGGAGCTGACAGCATAGTAGACCATATGTATATATACGTATCTCTCTCTCTCTCTCTCTCTCTATATATATATATATATATGTATATATATAAATCTGGTAGGAGTTATAATGATGTGATTCTTAAAAAATGGAATAGTAGGAGTACGTAGTGCATGTGAGAATATGGTATGAGTTTGAAAAGCCAAGATAAGGCCAACTTGGGAATATGTCTCCTAAATATTTGAGACCTTTACCGTGGGTTAAGGGGAATTGTCATTTGATTTTAAGCAGTGATCTGACTTATATTTTAGAAAAACAACTGGTGACAGTGACAGGGTAGAGAATAACCTGTAGAAGAGATGTGCAGGATGTATGTAAGAGATGTTTCTAAGGTATAATGAGCACCAGGTGCAATTTGATTAGATTTGTATGTAGAGGTGTGGTCAGAAATTGGAATAGATTTGGATGCAGAGATATTGTTAGATATTCTAAATTGCTTTGAGACAAGAAATACAGCTATTTTGGGGCCAAGTAAATCAGTCTTCTAGTTATGGGTTCAGTTGTTCAGCAGAATTTGTTAATAGTCTTGAACTTATTTTACACTCTTCTCTCTTAACATTCATTGCATTTCCTGGATCTGATAATCTGCTCTTTCTTTGCCCATCTATTTATTTCCTCAAAAAAGTCATTTCCTTACCTCCAATTTTATTTATAAGTAGACTAAAAATTATTATCTGATGACTGCATTTGCACATACCCAGGCAAGTCTGTGTCATGCCAGTTGCAAGAGGGAGAGTTGAGTTGAAGACAAACATCTTTATGTCTGGGTAAATCATATTGCCTGTAATCAAGACAAAAAACACTGGAAGAACAGAGTTAAGAGAAAAAAAATAAGGCAATTGTGTATCTCTTGAATTCTATATGGTGAAATGTTCTAAACTTTAAGGATTTTCTTTTATAGGATCCTATAGTCTAGCACAGGGAAAATAGTCAACCTGTTTTAAGCTTGCAGGGACTTGATTTAGTGGCACTTGCCAGACTAGAAGTTGTAAAACATCAAGAAAACAGATATATTTTTAATCAGAATTATAAAGCTGTTGAGGGGATAGTCTGTGTTGAATTGCTCTTACAACATAAGTTAGGTCATATCACTTCTCTGCCCCAAACTCGCCAGTGTTTTCCCACCTCATTCAGAGTTAAAGCAGATCTTTACACACAAGGCCCTACATGCTCTGTTCCGTTACTTTTCTGATTTCATCTTTTCCTACTCTCCTTCTGATTCTTTTGCTCCAGTCACACTGACCTCTTTGTCAGTGTGATGCCTTGAAAAAGGAATGCCTTTTGCCTCAGGACATTTGCACTTGCTTTATTTCTGCTTAGAAGGCTCTTCTCCAGATATCCACGTGGCTTGTTCTCTCACTTTATACAGGTGTTTACTCAAAAGTTACCTATTCAGCGATGCCTTATCCCGTCACCCTTCGTCTAATGCAACTGTAACATTTCATATCCCCTTCCTCCTCCTTTGCATTTATCACTATCCAACATAAAATTTTATGTATTTATTTCATTACTTATCTTCTCCATTATTGTGGAAACTCTGTGAGGGCAAAGATTTTTATTTCTTTTGTATTCCCAGTTCCTAGAATAATACCTGGTATACATTAGGTACTCTAACATTTTTGTGGAAGGAAAGAAGGCAGGGAAGAATGAAAGAAAGAAGGAGGGAGGGAGGAAAGAAAAGAGAAAAAAAGGCATAAATTCTTCTGTAATGCCATTAAACTTACTGATAAAATTTTTATCAGCTGTAAAGGTCTCTGCTTTTAATGGTCCATTTCCTTTAAAATGTCAAAGTCCAAAACCTAGAAAGTAACACATGACCTAAATAAACTGAATTTACTCATACATTTTATTTTTTCCTGATTTTTCAACTGTATTTGGACTAGAGATAAGACACTGTTTTAGGTTGAATTGCCACCTCATTCATATGTTAAAATCTTAATGCCCAGTACCTCAGAATGTGAGTTTGTTTAGAAATAGGGTTGTTGCTGAGATACTGGGATAGGGTGGGCCAGTCATCCAATATGAGTGGTGTCCTTATAAAAAGGGGAAATTGGAACACAGACATGTACATGAGGAGAACATTGTGTGAAGATGGTGGCAGAGATCTACATGCCAAGGAATGCCATGCCAGTGTTTGCCAGAAAACCACCAGAAGCTAGGAGAGAGGCATGGAACAGATTCTCCATCACTGCCTCAGAAGGAATCAACACTGACAACCTTGGCCTTCCAGCCTCCAGAACTGAGACAATAAATTACAGACATACCTTGGACATATGGTGGGTTCAGTTCCAGACTACCGTAATAAAGCAAATATCACAACTAAAGGAGTCACATAAATTTTTTGGCTTCCCAGTGCATTTAAACATTATGTTTATATTATACTGTAGTCTATTAAGTATGCAGTAGAATTGTCTTAAAAAACAATGTACATACCTTAATTAAAAAATGCTTTACTGCTAAAAAATGCTAACCATCATCAGAGGCTTCACTGAATTGTATTTAGTAACATCAAAGATCACTGATCACAGATTACTATAACAAATATAATAATGATGAAAAATTTTGAAATGTTGCAAGAATTACCAAAATGTAACACAGAGACATGAAGTGAGTAAATGCGGGAAAAATGATACCAATAGACTTGCTGGATACACGGTTGCCACAAGCCTTCAGTGTGTAAAAAACACAATAAAGTGAAGCACAGTAAAACGAGGTATGCCTGTACTATTGCTTAAGCCACTCAGTTTGTGGTATTTTGTTATGGCAGCCTGAGCAAACTTATACAGGCACTCTCAGGTTCCCTCATTGAGAATAATATATAAAGAACAATAAGTTATGAATTAGATTTAACCATGCATTTCATATGGTAGTTTTTTAAAGTTATATCTGTGAAAATCGTTTTTAAAAATACAGGAAAAGTATTAAAGGATAAAATAAGAATCTCCATATGTAACATCTCAAATGAAAAATGATTTTTTTTTTTCAGATTTTCTCTTTTTAAACATTTTACTTACAGGTAATTATAGATTCACAGGAAATTGTAAAAATAGTACAGAGAGGTCCTTTATACCTTTTCCTCAGTTTGCCCCAAGGTTACATCTTAAATAATTATAGTACATGATGAAAACCAGAAAATTGATATCAGTATAATGTATATGTATAGTTTTGTACCCTTTCACCATATGTGTAAATTGGTGTAACCACCACCATATTCCTGATCCAGAACTAGTACATTACACAAAGATCTGCCCCTTGTTGCCTACCCTTTATAGTCACACCCATCCCTTTCCCCCTCACCACACCTAAACCCTGGCCACCGTTGCTCTGTTCTCCATCTCTGTAATTTTTTCATTTTGAGGATATTCTAAAAATGGAATCATAAATAATGTGACTTTTTGAGATTGGCTTTTTTCACTCAGCATAATGCCCTTGAGATCTATCCAAGTTGTTACATACGTCAGTAGTTTGTTTTTTTTCATTACTGTGTAGTATTCCATGGTATGGTTGTCCTACAGTTTCTTTAATCATTTACCAATGGAGGGTATTTTGGTTATTTCCAGGTTTGGGCTATTACAAATAAACCTGCTGTACTTATGTACAGGTATTTGTGTGAATGTAAATTTTCAGTCCTCTGCTTTAAATGCTGAGGATTGCAATTGGTGGAGCATATGATAAATGTATGTTTTCTTTTTAAGAAACTGTCAAACTATTTTCTAAGTGGCTGTACAATTCCCACCAAAAGTGAATGAGAGATCCCAGTTTCTCTCCCTGCTTACCAACATTTGGTATTACCACTGCTTTTAATTTTATTTGTTCTAATAGGTGTACAGTGACATTGTGGTTTTGATGTAATTGCTTTAATGGGTAGTGATATTGAAAATCTTTTTAAGTGCTCATCTACTACCTGTATATCTTCTTTTCCGTTTTCTTTATGCATTCATCCATCACCAGATACTTAGGTTTTTTCTCTACCTTGGCTATTGTGAATAAGTCTGCAGTGAACATGGGAGTACATGGCTCTTCGAGATAATGCTTTCAGTTCCTTTGGATATTTACCCAGAAGTGGGATTGCTAGATGATATGGTAGTACTACTTTTAATTTTTTGAGGAGTCTCCAGACTTTTCCATAATTGCTGTACCAGTTTACATTCCCACCAACAATGTACGAGGGCTTCCTTTTCTCTACATCCTTGCCAACACTTGTTATCTCTTGTCTTTTTTTTTTTTTTTTTTTTTTTTTTTTTTTTTTTTTTTTGTCTTTTTGATGATAGCCATTCTAACAGGTGAAGTGGTAACTCATTGTGGTTTTGATTTGTGTTTTCCTGATGACTAATGATGTTGAGCATAATTTCATGTACCTGTTGGCCATTTGCATGTCTTCTTTGGAAAAATGTCTATTCAGGTCCTTTGCCCATTTTTAATTGGATTATTTTTGTTTTTGCTATTGTGAGTTCCTTACATCAATGTATTTTAGATATTAACCCCTTACGATATAGATGATTTGCAAGTATTTTCTCCTAATTCATAGGTTGCCTTTTCATTTTGATGATTATTTCCTTGGCTGTGCAGA
Organism: Balaenoptera physalus; assembly: GCF_965194825.1. Taxonomy (NCBI): domain Eukaryota; kingdom Metazoa; phylum Chordata; class Mammalia; order Artiodactyla; family Balaenopteridae; genus Balaenoptera; species Balaenoptera physalus. Next base: position 126,532,651 of record NC_138890.1, read on the forward strand.
AGCTTTTTAGTTTGATGTAGTTCCACTTGTTTATTTTTCTTTTGTTCCCTGAGCTTTTTGTGTCATACTCAGAAAATCATTGCCAAGACCAATGTCAAGGAGAATTTTTACTGTATTTTCCTCGAGGAGTTTTATGGCTTTAGTTCTTACATTTAAGTATTTAATGCATTTTAGTTAATTTTTGTGAGTGGTGTAAGATAAGTGTTCAGTTTCATTTTTCTGTATATGGATAGTTTTCACTGACTATCAGTATCATTATTAAAGATACTGTCCTTTCCCCATTGCATGTTCTTGGTGCACTTGTCAAAAATTAGTCAACTGTATATACCTAGGTCTATTTCTGGGTTCTTGAGTCTGTTAAGTTGGTCTATGTATCTATTTTTATGCCAGTACCATACTATTTTGACTATGATAGCTTTATAATATAAATATTATAAAACATTTAGATAGTTTGAAATCAGGAAGTGTGATGCCTCCATTTTTTTCTTCTTTCCCAAAATTGCTTTGGATATTTGGGGTCTTCTTTTGTTCCATATGAATTTTAGGATTGTTCTCTAATTTGTGAAAAATTCCATTGGGAATCTTGATAGGGATTGCAATGAATCTGTAGATGGCTTTGAGCAGTATGGGAATTTTAACAATCCTTTTAATCCAAAACACAGGTTATCTTTCCATTTATTTGTGTATTCTTTAGTTTCTTTCATCATTGTATTAGTTTTCAGTATAGAGATCTTAACCTTCTTAGTTAAATTTATTCCTAAGTATTTTACTGTTTTTGATGGTATTGTAAATGGGATATTTAAAATTTCTTTTTCAGATAATTTCTTGTTAGTGTATAGAAACTATTGATTTTTGTATGTTGATTTTGTATCCTGCAGCTTTACTGAATTCATTGATTAGATCTAACAGGCTTTTTTTGGTGGAGTCTTTAGGATTTTCTATTGATACATATAAGATAATGTCATCTACAAATAGAGACAATTGTACTTCTTACTTTCCCATTCTGATACCTTTTATTTCTTTCTCTTGCCTGATTGCTCTGACTAGGACTTCCAGTACTATGTTGAATGGGAGTGGTGAGGGTGGGCACCTTTGTCTTGTTCGATCTTAGAAGAAAAGCTTTCAACCTTTCATCGAGTGTGATGTTATTTGTGGGCTTGTCATATATGGCCCTTATTACATTGTGGTATGTTCCCCCTATAGCTAATTTGTTGAGATTTAAAAAATCATGAATGGATGTTGAACTTTATCAAATGATCATATGATTTTTATCTTTTAGTTTATTGATGTAATGTATCACATTTATTTATTTGTATATGTTGAACAATCCTTGCATCCCAGGGATGAATCCCACTTGATCACGGTGTATGATCCTTTTAATATACTGCTGAATTCAGTTTGCTAGTATTTTGTTGATTATTTTTGCATCTATATTCATCAGGGATATTGGCTTTTAGTTTTCTTTTCTTGTAGTGTCATTATCTGACTTTGATACCTGGTAATTGACTCATAAAAGGAGTTTTGTGGTGGTCCCTACCGTTTGATTATTTTGGAAGAGTTTGAGAGGATTGGCATTAATTGTTCTTTAAACATTTGGGAAAATTCACCAGTGAAGCTGTCTGGTCCTGGACTTTTCTTTCTTGGGAGGTTTTTGATTACTGATTTATTCTTCTTGTTGTTGGTCTTTTCAGATTTTTTTCTTCCTTATTCAGTCTTGGTAGGTTGTATGTTTCTAGGAATGTAATCATTTCTTTTAGGTTATCATGTTTGTTGGCATATAGTTGTTCATGGTGGTTTGTTATGACCCTTTGTATTTCTGTGGTATTAGTTGTAATGTCTCTTCTTTCAAATATAATTTTATTGATTAGGGTCCTCTCTCTTTTCCTTGGTGAATCTAGCTAAAGCTTTGTTAGTTTTGTTCATCTTTTCAAAGACCAATTCTTAGTTTTGTTAATCTTTTCTATTGTTTTCCTGTTCTCTATTTCATTTATTTTTTGCCTTAATGTTTATTATTTCCTTCCTTCAGTTGACTTTGTGCTTAGTATGACCCTCTTTTTCTTGTTTCTTGAGGTTTAAAGTTAGGTTATTTATTAGAGATCTTTATTGTTATCTCTGAACCTCCCTCTTAGAACTGTTTTTGCTGCATTCCATAAGTTTCAATATGTTGTGTTTCCATTTTCATTTGTCTCAAGATATTTCTAGGAACTTTTCCATTTCTTCTAGGTTGTCCATTTTATTGGCATATAATTTTTTTTTTGTGGTTGTCTCTAACAATCCTTTGTATTCCCATGATGTCAGTTGTAATTTCTCCTTTTTCATTTCTGATTTTATTTATTTGGACCTCTCTTTCTCTCTTGATGAAACTGGCTTAACATTTATCAATTTTATTTCTCTTTTCAAAGAACCAGTTCTTAGTTTCATTGATATTCTCCTGGTAGGCATGGCTGGCCCCTGGTCCAGTTGGTTGCTGGTCCCTGCCTGGTATGGAGGCTGCCAGCTACTGGTTGGCAGGGCTGGTAAGTGGTGCTGGATCCTGGTGAGGCTGAGTGAGAAGTCTTAGGTATCTTGGAGCTGGTGTTGGCCTGCTGATGTGTTGGCTGAGTCGTGACAAGGCAGGCTGTTGGACTGTAGTGTTCCTGGGGCTGGTGTCTGTCTGCTGGTGGGCAAGTTGGGGGCCAGGGAGTTCTAGCAATAATGCTGCCTCTCTGGTGGGCAATACCAGGTTTTGGTATCTCTGGCTAAAAAGCCTTGGGGGTCCTGGAGCTGGTGTTGGCCCACTGGTGGGAGTCACTGGTTCTTGACACAGCTGGCAGTGGGGTCTGTGGTGTTCTGAAGATTGTGCCAGCCCTCTTGTGGGTGGAGCTGGACTCCAGTGTCTCTTGTTGCAGAATCCTGGGGGTCTTAGGGTTGTTGTTTGAGCCTGCTGATGTTAGGGCTTGGGGCCCAGGGGGTCCTGGGGTTGGTGTCTGCTAACTGGTCAGTGGAGCTGGGTCCCAGGGTCTTTGGCTGCAGGACTCTGGGGGTACTGGAGTAGTGCCTGTACACTGGTATGTGTGGTCAGGTCCTGTGCCCTCTGGTGCATAAGGCTGTGTGCCAGGGCAGCTGTAAGCTCTGCTCAGGAGGACTTAAGGCAGCATGGCTGCTGACAGGTGCAGTTTTGTCCCCACCTGGCTAGTTGCTTGGCCTGATATCCCAGTACTGGTGCCAAAAGGCTGGTGGGCGGGGCCCGGTACTGGTGCTAATAAGCTAGAGGGAGAATTCCAAAGTGTCACTTGCCAGCACCAGTGTCCACATGGTAGAATGAGCTCCCCAAAATCAGTGCCGCCACTGTCTATGTCCCCAGAGTGAGCTCAAGTTGCTTCCTGCCTCTCTGGGAGACTCTCCAAGATCAGCGGGTGGGTCTGAACCCAAGCTCCTTTCAAATTACTACTTCTTCTCCATGTCTGGAGCATGTGAGATTTTGTGTGCGCCATGTAATAGTGGAGCTCTATTTCCCACAGCCCTCTGCATCTCCTGAAAGTAAGCTCCATTGGCCTTCAAAGCCAAACATTCTGGCAGCTCATTTTCCCAGTGCAGGAGCCCAGTGTGAGGCTCAGACTCAGTGCTCCTGGGTGAGAACCTCTCTAATAGTAATGATCCTCCTGTTTGTGGGTCAGCCCCCAGGGGCTATGGATCTTGACTATACCATGGTTTCACCCCTCCTACCCATCTTAATGTGATTTTATCTTTGTAGCTTTCATTGCAGAAGACCTTTTCTGGTGGGTTCTGGTCTTGCTCATCTGTGGTTGCTTTGTAAATAGTTGTAATTTTGGTGGGCCTGTGAGAGGAGGTGAACTCAGAGTCCTCCTACTCTACTATCTTGGCCAAGTTTCCACTTTTATTTCTGATTATAACAATTTGAGTCTTTCTTTTTTCTTAGTTCATCTACCTGAAAGCTTGTTGACTTTTTCAAAGAACCAACTTTCAGATTCATTGATTTTCTTTATTGTTTTCCTAGTCTCTATTTTGTTTATCTCTGTTATGCTCCTTCAGCTATCTTTGGGTTTTGTTTGTTGTTTTTCTATTTCCTTAATTTTTTTTTTGGTCGCTTTGGGTCTTCGTTGCTGCGCACAGGCTTTCTCTAGTTGAAGAGAACGGGGGCTTCTCTTGTGGAGCACGGGCTCTAGGCACACAGGCTTCAGTAGTTGCAGCACGTGGGCTCAGTAGTTGTGGCGCGCAGGCTTGGTAGTTGTGGTGCACGGGCTTAATTGCTCTGCAGCATGTGGGATCTTCCCGGACCAGGGATCAAACTCCTGTCCCCTGCATTGGCAGGTGGATTCTTAACCACTGCTCCACCAGGGAAGTCCCTAGTTCCTTAAGTTGTAAAGCTAGATTGTTGTTTTGAGGTCATTCTTGTTTTTTAATGTAAGCATCTATAGCTATAAATTTCCCCTTAACACTGCTTTCACTGTGTCCCAGGTTTTTGGTATGTTTTGGTATGTTGCATTTTCATTTTCATTCATTTAATTATTTTCTAATTTTCCTTGTGATTTCTTCTTTGATTCACTGATCATTCAAAAGTGTGTTAAATTTCCCCCAATTTAAAAAAATTTTCAGTTTTATTACTGTTACTGACTTTCTAAGCTCATTACATTGTGGTTGGTGAAGATACTTTGTATATCTTGTGGTTGGTGAAGATAATCTGTATGATATCTATCGTTTTAAATCTACTGAGATTTAATTGTGGCCTAACACAGTCTATCCTGGACAATTTCCCATAAGCACTTCAGAAAAATATGTCTGCTGCTCTTACTGGGGAGAGAGTTCTGTTTATGTCTATTAGATCTAGTTGGTTTACTGTGTTGCTTAATTAACTTCTGTCTTAATTAACTTCTGTCTGGTTGTTCTATCCATTATTGAGTGTGGGGTATTGAAGTCCCCACCTACTTTTGTAGAACAATTTCTTCCTTCAGTTCTGTCAGCTTTTGCTTATATATTTTGCTGGTCTATTTTGGGGTGCATAAATGTTTATAATTGTTATATATTCTTGATGTATTGAATTTTTTATTAATATATAATGTCTTGTTTGTCTCTTGTGAACTTTTTTGATTTAAAGTCTACTTTGACTGATGTTAGTATAGCCACTCTGCTCACTTTTGGTTACTATTTGCATGGGATATCTTTTTCTGTATTTTCACTTTCAATCTGTTTGTATCTTTGAATCTAAAATGAGTATCTTGTAGGCATCATATAGTTAGGTCATGTGTTTTTATCCATTCTGCCAATCTGTGTTTTGATTGGCAAGTTTAATCCATTGCATTTAAAGAAATTACTGATGAGGGACTTCTGTCATCATTCTGCTCTTTGTTTTCTATATGCCTAATAGCTCCTTTGTCTCTCATTTCGTGCATTACGCTTTTCTTTAGTGCTTAGTTGATTTTTTGGTAGGAAATGTTTAAATTCCTTTCTCATTTTCTCTTGTGTACATTCTATAGCTATTTTGTGTGTGTGTGTGGTTACCATGGGGATTACATTTAACATCCTAAATTTATAACACTCTAATTTGAATTTACACCAGCTTAACTTCAATAACATACAAACCTCTGCTCTTTTACAGATCCATCTCCACCCTTTTTGGTGTAGATGACACAAAATTACATCTCTATACAATGTGTGCCCCCAAAACATAAACTAATAAATATTATTTTTTTTTAAATCTTTTTTTTAACATCTTCATTGGAGTCTAATTGCTTTACAATGGTGTGTTAGTTTCTGCTTTATAACAAAGTGAATCAGCTATACATATATCACCATATCTCCTCCCTCTTGTGTCTCCCTCCCTCCCACCCTCCCTATCCCACCCCTCTAGGTGGTCACAAAACACCGAGCTGATCTCCCTGTGCTGTGCGACTGCTTCCCACTAGCTATCTATTTTACATTTGGCAGTGTATATATGTCCATGCCACGCTCTCACTTTGTCACAGCTTACCCTTCCCATTCCCCGTGTCCTCAAGTCCATTCTCTAAGACTATGTCTTTATTCCTGTCCTGCCCCTAGGTTCTTCAGAACCATTTTTTTAAAAAATAATTATTTTAAATGCTTAGTCTCTTAAATTATGTAGACACATGGAATTACAAACTAAAGTTACAATATTACTAGCTTCTAGACTAATAATTTTAAAAATATATATTAGTCCTTTAAAGCATGTATAAAACAAAAAGTGGAGTTACAAACCATTGTTATAATAATACTAGCTTTTATGATGGCCCATATCTTTACTAAGATGTTTATTTCTTCATACAGATTTGAGTTACCATTTAGTGTTCTTTCATTTCACCCTGCAGGACAACCTTGAGCATTTCTTGCAAGGCAGGCAGATCTAGTGGTAAAGAACTCTCTCAGCTTTTGTTTATCTAGGAATATCTTAATTTGAAAGGAAAAGGAAATTATTGAAGGAAAAGAGTCTTTTAAAAAAATTGATTTTCATAATCTCTGTCTTTTCATTTGTTTTTTGAGTATTTGTGTATAATGTAGTTACTTATATGTTTGGGCTATGTCTAAAATTTTAGTATCTTAGTATTTATGTTTGGTCTATTTGTTTTTTGTTCCTTTATTTTTCTTTTCCTGCCTTGTTTTGGAATAGTTGAATTTTTTTTAGTGTTCTATTTTAATGTATAGTGTTTTTATTGTACCTCTTTATATTTTTTTAGTAGTTGCTCTAGGGCTTACTATATGCATATTTAACTTTTCACAGCCTACTTAGAATCAGTATTTTGTCACTTAAAGAGAAAAATAAAGAATTTACAACCATGTATTACTATGTACTTTCTCTTCTTTATATTATTGTCTTATACATTACATCTAGTTAAATTGTAAATCTCATCACACATTGTTATATTTTTTGCTTTCAACTGTTGAACATATTTTAAAGAACCAAGAAGAAAAGAATAGTCTCCCTATTTAGCCAGATATTTTTCATTTTTATTACTTTTTCTTAATTTTTGATATTCCAAATTTATTTTCTGATAAATTTATTTCCCTTTTGTCTGAAGGAGTTCCTTCAACATTTCTTTGAAAGCATATCTTCATTCCTGAAAGTTTTGCTGGATATAGAATTCTTAGTTGACAGTTCCTTTCTTTCATCTCTTTAAATATGTTGTTCCACTCTCTTGTAATCCAGTGTTTCTGATGAAAAATTTGAGTTTTTCAAATTATTTTTCCTTTATATGTAAAGCATTGTTAATATATCTGGTTGTTTTTCTTTGTATTTCATTTTTAGCAGTTGAATTATCATATGCCTGGGCATAATTTCTTTGGATTTCTCCTGTTTGGGCTTTTCTGAGCTTTTTGAATCTGTATGTTAATGTATTTCATGAAGTTTGGGAAGTTTTCATTCATTATTTCTTTAAATACATTTTTTTTAGCACCACACTTTCTCCTTTCTTTCTTAGACACAGATGACACAAATGTTAGCTCTTTTGTTATAGTTGCATAAGTCTCTGAAGGTTTTGTTCATTAAAAAAAATTTTTTTCTCTTTGTTTTTCAGCTTGAATAATTTCTATTGATACATTTTCTAGTCCACTGATTCTTTTTTTCTGTTATGATTGTTCTGCTATTGAGGTTATCCAGTTATTTTAAAATTTTGTTTGTTTTCAGTTCAAAACATTTCACTTGTTTCTTTTTTATATTGTCTGTTTAAGTGATGAAATTTTCTATTTTTCCATTGGTTCAAGAATGCTTTTGTTTGATTCATGGAGTATTTTTATAATAGCTACTTTAGAATCTCTGGTAATTCCAACATCTTTGTCATCTCAGCATTGGCATCCTTTATCTTTTCCCCTGCACTTTGAGATTTTGCAAGTTATTTGTGTGACGAGTAAATTTGGATTATATTCTGGACATTTTGAATATTATAAGACTATGATATCATTTCAATTCTATGGATAATGTTAATAGTTTTGTTTCAGCAGGGAGCCAACCTGGTTAGGTTCAGGGAACTGGTTCCAACTCACCACTGTAGACTGTGGTTCCAATGTCAGTTGCATTTTCAGTCTTTGTAGCACTGTGTTGTTTTCCTGCGTGTGTGCCATCCCGTGGTCAGACTTGACCAGAGCTGTGGTGTAGAGGTTCAGTTTTTTAGTTTTTAATTGAAGTATAGTTGATGTATAATATTATATAAGTTATGGGTATACAATACAGTGATTCACGATTTTTAAAGGTTATATTTCATTTATAGTTACTACAGAATATTGGCTATATTCCCTGTGTTGCACAACATATCCTTATAGCTTATTTTATACATAATAGTTTGTATCTCTTAATCCCCTACCCTTATAGTGCCCCCTTCAGTCTCCCCACTTGTAACCACTAGTTTGTTCTCTGTATCTGTGTCTGTTTATTTATTTAGTTTTTGTTGTATTCAGTAGTTTGTTGTATTTTTCAGATTCCACATAAGTGACATTGTACAGTGTTTGTTTTTCTCTGTCTGACTTATTTCACTTAGTATAATACCCTCCAAGTCAATCCATATTGTTGCAAATGGTAAAATTTAATTCTCTTTATGGCTTAGGAGTATTCCATTGTGTATATCTATATTACATGTTCTTTATCCATTCATCTGTTGATGGACAATTAGGTTGCTTCCATATCTTGGCAATTGTAAATAATGCTGTTATGAACATTGGAGTGCGATGTTCTTATATGTTCATTTCAAATTAGTGTTTTGTTTTTTTCAGATATATACTGAGGAGTGGAATTGCTGGGTCATATGGTAGTTCTATTTTTAGTTTTTTGAGAAACCTCCATACTGTTTTTCACAGTGGCTGCACTAATTTACATTCCCATATTTTTAGGGTGTACAAGGGTTCCCTTTTCTCCACATCCTCAGCAATATTTATTTGTGTTCTTTTTGATAATAGCCATTCTGACAATGAGGTGATATCTCATTGTGGTTTTGATTTGCATATCCCTAATGATTAACAATGTTGAGCATCTTTTCATGTACCTGTTGGCCACCAGCATGTCCTCTTTAGAAAACTGTCTATTCGGGTCTTCTGCCCATTTTTAAATCGGGTTGTTTATTTTTTTGATATTAAGTTGCATGAGCTAAATATATATATATTATATTAACCTCTTATTGGTCATATCATTTGCAAATATTTTTTCCCATTCAGTAGGTTTTCTTTTCAACTTGTCAATGGTTTTCTTTGCTATGCAAAAGCGTTTAAGTTTAATTAGGTCACATTTGTTTATTTTTGCTTTTAATTCCTTTGCTTTAGGAGACACATCCAAAAAAATATTGCTATGATTTATGTCAAAGTATGTTCTCCCTATGTTTTCCTCTAAGAGTTTTATGGTTTCTGGTCTTATGTTTAGGTCTTTAATCCATTTTTAGTTTAGTTTTGTATATGGTGTTAGGGAATGTTCTAATTTCATTCTATTACATGTAGCTGTCCAGTTTTCCAAGCACCACTTATAGAAGAGACTGTCTTCTCTACATTGTATATTCTTGCCTCCTTTATTGTAGATTAATTGACCATACATGTGTGGGTTTATTTCTGGGCTCTCTATTCTGTTCCATTGTGGTATGTGTCTGTTTTTATGCCAGTGACATACTGTTTTGATTACTGTAGCTTTGTAGTATAGTCTGGAGTCAAGGAGTCTGATTCCTTCAGGTCGGTTCTTCTTTCTCAAGATTGTTTTGGCTATTTGAGATCTTTTGTGCTTCCATAGAAATTTAAAAGTTTTTTGTTCCAGTTCTGTGAAAAATGTCACTGGTATCAACATTTTGATAGGGATTGCATTGAATCTGTAGATTGCAGATCCTTGGGTAGTATGGTCATTTTAACAATATTGATTCTTTTAATACAGGAACATGGTATATATTTCATCTGTTTGTGTCATCTTCAATTTCTTTCATCAGCGTCTTATAATTTTCAGAGTATACGTCTTTTACCAACCTAGGTAGATTTATTCTTAGGTTTTTTTTTTTTTTTTTGATGTGATGGTAAATGGGATTTTTGCCTTAATTTTTCCTTCTGATAGTTTGCTGTTAGTGTATAGAAATGCAACAGATTTCTGCATATTAATCTTGTATCCTGCAACTTTACTGAATTTACTGATGAGGTCTAGTAGTTTTCTGGTGGCATCTTTAGGGTTCGCTATGTGTAATATCATGTCATCTGCAAAGTGACAGCTTTACTTCTTTCTTTTCAATTTGGATTCCTTTTATTTCTTTTTCTTGTCTGATTGCTGTGGCTAGGACTTCCAATACTATGTTGAATAAAAGTGTCAAGAGTGGGCATCCTCATCTTGTTCCTGATCTTAGAGGAAATGCTTTCAGTTTTTCACCATTGAGTATGATGTTAGCTGTGGGTTTGTCCTATATGGCCTTTATTATGTTGATGTATGTTCCCTCTATGCCCACTTTCTGGACAGTATTTATCATAAAGGGGTGTTGAATTTTGTCAAAAGCTCTTCCTGCATCTATTGAGTTAATCATATAGATTTTATTCTTCAATTTGTTACTGTGGTGTATCACATCGATTTGTGGATATTGAAAAATTCTTGTATCCCTAGGATAAATCGCACTTGATCATGGTGTATGATCTTTTTATATATTGTTGGATTCAGTTTGCTAATATTTTCTTGAGGATTTTTGCATCTATGTTCATCAGTGATATTGGCCTATAATTTTTGTGTGTGTGTGCATCTTGTCTTTGGTTTTGTTATCAGGGTGATGCTGACCTCATAGAATGAGTTTGGATGCAGGTCAGGGGTGAGCTTAGGAGTTCATAAGTGACTTTATGAGTTTGCTTTCCTGAGCTTTTACAGTCCAAAATCTCCCTCAAACTTTGCAATTTCTTGGTGTTCCTCTTTTAATAGTTGTCTACTCAGAAAACTAGGACTTTAGTTGCCATACACTGCTGTGTACTTCTGCAAGTGCCTCTGCATCTAAGGCCAAGAGACAGTTGGTAGGGGGACTGAGGGAGGAAAAAACCAATGGGTGTTTGCCCCACATTGTTATAATCACAGGTCCTCTAAACAGAGGAGAAGCCTCCCCTCTCTCAGTTTTGGTTTTTGCATGCTCGCATTGCCTCTGCCTGTTGCCACTACCACAGGATTACTTGGAGGCTGGGTGTGGGGGAACAAAGCAGTCTTTCTGAGCATTAGTAGTGCCCTTTCCATTCCTTGAGGAAAGCTAGAGGGCTTCTCCTGGAGCTCTCTCTGCCTGCACACTGCTGTCTACTTTAAGCATATTGAGTTTAGGTGACAGTTACTTGAGGAAAAAAATAGTAAACCAGCGTGACAGTATTTCAAATGCTGTTCTTTCCCAGAATCCACCTGGTACAGTTAACTTTTCAGAGTTTTCAAATATCTGTTCTATCCAATCTGTCTGGGTTTTATTGCTTTTTTGTTGTATTCAATGGGATAGACTGAATGGGGTATACTTATATTTAACCCAGAACTGGAACCTTCTCCCTTAGATTGCAGAGATGTATTAGTTGGTATGCCATTGGTACTTTGAGGATAGTGATTGTGTGAGCATCTTTGGTCAACCTAAGTTATTTTATGCTATTAGGGTCTTTTTGTCCTTTTCTTTCTTCCTTTCCTTCCCTTCTTTCTTCTTCTTTCACTTCCTCCTCTTCTTCCTTACTTGAGTCACTGGTTGCTTTTGGTCTCTCCTTACATAAACTGGAAGAGGGAAAATAGAAATGTATGCATAGTTTTGCTTCTTTCTTCTACCCTATTGCAGAACTCCTGTTTTATTTTTATTGCTGGCATCTTTCCATTGGCTGAGCCTGCTCTTGCCACCTCTGTCACCATTGCTGATTGCCATGTCATCACCGCCAGCAGATTTGCTCACAGTCAATCCTATTTGCTTCTCACTTTTTTCCTCTTCTTTGTATCTTTTAATATGTCTTTTCTAATACTTATCTGCTTTTATGTAAATTACTACATGCATACCCGTTTTTATTTTCTGTTAGTATACCAATTACAGTGAAAATCAAGTGTAATTTTTTTCTCATTGTCTGTGTTGATTTGTTTCTCTTTGATCAGACCTGTTTGAGTGTGTGTGTGTGTGTGTGTGTGTGTGTTTGTGGTATGGCGGGAAATGAGTGCTATGTTAGTGATCTGGAGACATATTGGAAGCCTGAGGCTTTGTATAATTTTATTTTTGTTGTTTTTTAAGATTAAAATAAACAGTGCTATTTTATCTTTCTTAATGTTAGCTAGCAACTTTATCTTAATCTTGATGCTGGATTTAGCACTTTTCACTGCATCAGAGCTTAGAAGGAGAATTTTATTAGTTAGAAGGCCTGGATCTAATCATGGTTCTAGTATTAGTTAGACAAAATTGAGGATTAATTTTACTACTTATTCATTATATTTTATTTATGAATGAAGTAATAATGATTGACTAGTACCAGCTGCAAATCTGGGTACAAACAGGCCAGTTCCTTTTACTCTGAAGCCACAATGGGAAGGGCAGGTGCAACAGGAGAGGAAATTAGAGAGCAACCAGTGGAACCAAGTTGAGTCCTCCAAGAAGGTCATGCAAGACTGAGGTTAGGAATTTAGAAGGTGGACTCTACAAGGGAGTAAAACTCATTCTGTTTTTTCTTTCCCCATCTCTTCAGTTTTACCTTAAGTTTACCAAAAGACTTATCTATAATCAGAAGTGATTATTGGAGAAAAATGAAAGACTGGGCTTTAACTTCGCTTCCTCCAGGCCTGGATTTGGTACCACTCCTCTGTGCTCTCATAGCTCCATGGGCTCATGTTTGTCTAAATTCTGATCACTCTGTGTGATCATTTCCTCCTTATTTAATGGTTCTCCAGCTAGATAACAATATTCTTGATGGCAGGGTTTTAATTTTTTTCACTGGATATTTCTAGTACAAACAGAGTTCCTGACATATGGAGGGTACTCAGTGATTGTTTTATTCATCATGTGTTAGAGGGATATTGAAAAAATAGTAACCAACAGCAATAAATTCATTGTAAGCAAAGGAAAACTCATGAGAAAAGGTTTACGTATTCTAATTGTGAGAGATTGAATAAGACAGAAAATGCGTGTTAAGAATAAAGTTGAAAGCTGTAGCTTACCTCTACTTGTTATACTGTGATTAAAATTTAGTTTTGTATGACATTCAATTTAGTAGTCTTGCAACCAGTTCTTTCCTCTGCCCAAGGTGTCTTTATATGTATGATATATCTTACAATTTGAGCTTCTTATACCTTGGTTACCTTAGAGTAATCTTCTTACACCTTGGTTTCAGTACTCTGGAGGAGTTCTGCCTGCCTCTATAATAAGGTGCTCCCCTGGAAACCTCCAAAGTGAAATTCACATTTGCTATATAGCACGTATTTTAAGTCAGATCATCCCAGTGGTCTATGTATTTGGTAAAAATATTTCTAGCCATTTGTTCATGTTGATAGCTAACCAGAAGCTAGATATTACTTACCTTGAGTAGGGATTACATAGATAGCCAAAATTTTTAACAGAAAAAATTTAACAAAATGTATACACACACACAGACACACACATATCCCTAAACACACATATATAAATAGTCTACACTACCACTGTATTCTTTTAGAAACTGAATATGGAAACTGAGATAATAGAAGTCTCAGAGTAGTTTGAAGTTGTAGGAGAAATAGAAATTCTTGAAGTTCTCTTTGGGTAGAGGAAAAAGGGATAAAACTTTGTTTTTAAATTTCTTGAATACATAGGTCATTTAGTAAGTTCTTCTCAGTTGTGGAAAACCCTCAGCATGTACACAAAGCTGGCTCAGAAAAAGTTATGACTAAGTTTTCCTGTACTTTAAGTTCCCATAAGCATCAAGCATTCATGGTTTCAGAAGATTTTTAAGTGAACTAAAAACCAGGTAATCATTTTCTAATTAATGGGGAGAGTGGTAGCTTAGGCAGTCAGAGCAGTTAACTAAGAGATAGTGAAAAGATTTTTGATGGAGTGGCTCATTTTTAAAATGATACTACAATTATTATATTTTAATGTGAAGTGGGGAGATAGAAACAAATAGCACATCAAGAAAATAAAGAGTAATTCATTTAATTCTTACATTGTCCACACTGTAAAGAGCTTTGTCTCCTGAAAAAAGGAAGTCAGAATAATTTATCTAATTGTCTGTCTGTCTGTCCATGTGGTCTATCTACCCATCTGGTCTGTGTATGTGGTATATCTATAAAGGCAGGATCTAGAAAGGAAGGAAACAAAAGGTAAGGAATGAAATCTCTCTAAGTAGATATGCAAAAACATATGGAATGTTTAATGGTGAATGGAAATCAGGGACATTACTTCAGATAGAACCAAGAAGAATTTTGATTTTTGGAAGTAGATATAATAAAATGAAAATAAAAACAATAAGTGAGGAAGTAAAGAGGGAAAGGGTGGGATTTCTTTTTCTTTTTTTCTTTTCTCACATGCCAGTGTGAGATGGACTGGTACTGGAGATGTTGTATACTGGTGACAACCGAGTACTAAAGCACATTTATTAGTTTTATGTTACTAAATATAATTGAAACACCAATATAAATCACCTATTCAAAACTCAGGTCTTGGGAGTTGGGATGAACCAAAACCAGAAATATGCTTTGAAACGAGGTTAGATATGAGCAGAGGTCTTTCATTTTGGGCTCTTGTTGAAAATACAGGAGAACCCAGGATACTAGTCTTGCTTATGCAGAGGAGGTGCCATTATAGCACTTTGGCTTTACCATGGTGCTAGAGATAGATCAGAAGGGAAAAGATGAGAATCTGAATGTATGTGAACACAACACTTTCCGAAGCAGACTTTAGTCTCGGGCATTGCTAGAGTTGGTGAAGAAAATGGAATACACTCGTTTTTTGTCCATCACCTTTTTTCCTTATTCTTCCCACTTCCCATTAGAAATGTCGAAGTAGAAGCTGTGAGTTTTACAGCTGGCCTAATCAGGACTTTATTTCTATCATTGCTTATTGTGGGGCGACCAGACATCTACTTTGTGGCTCTCAGTTGAGTGAGAGGGGAAGCTGTGTATTCTCTGGGGTTTGGGCCTTGTACTGATATTGACCAAGCTTCTCAGTCTCTCTCTCTCTTTTTAAATTTTATTGGAGTACAGTTGATTTACAATGTTGTGTTAGTTTCAGGTGTACAGCAAAGTGATTCAGCTATACATATACATGTATTCATTCTTTTTCAGATTCTTTACCCATAGAGGTTTTTAGAGAATACTGAGTAGAGTTCCCTGTGACATACAGTAGGTCCTTGTTGGTTGTCTATTTTATATATAGTAGTGTGTGTATGTTAATCCCAAGCTCCTAATTTATCCCTCCTTCCCATGTTTCCCCTTTGGTAACCATAAGTTTGTTTTCAAAATCTGTGAGTCTGTTTCTGTTTTGTAAATAAGTTCATTTGTATAATTTTTTAAAATTGGATTCCACATAGGAGTGATATCATATGATATTTGTCTTTCTCTGTCTGACTTACTTCACTTAGTATGATAATCACTAGGTCCATCCAGGTTGCTGCAAATGACATTACTTCGTTCCTTTTTATGGCTGAGTAATATTCCATCGTATATAGGTACCACATTCTTTATTCATTCCTCTGTTGATGGACATTTAGGTTGCTTCCACATCTTGACTATTGTAAATAGTGCTGCAATGAACACTGGGGTGCATGTATCTTTTCGAATTATGGTTTTCTCCAGATATATGCCCAGTAGCTGGATTGCTAGATCATATGGTAGTTCTATATTTAGTTTTTTAGCTCAGTCTCTCATTGTACTAATCTGCTTTTTAAAGATACTGGTAACTAATAATAATACTTACAGTTTATTGAGTTTTATGCCAAGATTGTGCAAAGTGTTTTTGCAGACAATTACATACTTTATTTCAGTTGGTCCTTCTAATAATCATATAAGGTAGGTGACATTATCTTCATTCCACAGTTGAGAAACCTGAAAGTTGGGGAACTTGTCTAAGACCACACTGTTAGTAAGTGGCAGTGGGGATTTCTACTCAAGCCTGTCTCCATAGCCAGTGTACTTAAGCACTGTTCTACACTGCTCAACAGGAAAAGGTAGGAGTCTGTGCAAACATTTTTATGTTTATTAATTTGGGGGCTTATGAGCATTCAGGATCTGTCTTTTGACAGTTAAAGATTTGTTGCAATAAGAGTTTTTTTTTTTATCCTTGAATTATTTCCAATACCAGATCCTCATTTTCTTAAAACATTATGATCTATATTCTCATTCTCATTTTCAGCATCTTTTTTCACATACTCTTGGCCTTCCTGCCTTTCTTATGATATATTCTATGCCTAGAATCCTTTCATGGTGAGGTCTTTCCTTTCTTAAAGAGTTTTAAAAATCCAATTTCTTACTTCCTTCAAAAATTTTTTCTGAAAAAAAAAGCGCAATTTCTCCTGTCTCACAATATTCTAAAAATACAATTTAATTTTGTACTTGTTTCTGTAATGATATTTTATTAATAGTTTCATGAAGATGCAAAGGTTTTAATTTTTGCTTTTTTTCAATGTTTGTACTTTTTTACATCTTTCCTCATTTGTAAAGGGGAGCAAGCAGAATTTCAGGGCTCTTAAAATATTCATAATGCTTTTTCTAATGCCATTTGTAAATGTATACTTGCTAAATATTTTTAAGGATCTTAGTGATGTTAATCATAAAGAGCTAGATACTCAATATTTTAGATTAAGTGTATTCAAGAAGTTAACAAATTATAAATTCCCAAATAAAAGATGTGTATGTTTGTATAGCATAGACTTTATCCTCACGTGTGACTTATGGTTAGCAGTGATAAATGTTTGTATGCCTTTTGAAGTAATCTGTGAGCCTCACATGTGCAGCCCAAGGGCAAGAACACTGAATGGGAGGATGGGAGGAGAGAGGATGTTAGGCACACCCTTGGCTTCCAGCACCCTCCAGCCCTGCCCTTAGACCCTGCTTTCCTTGCTGTGGTGCTCTGTGCTCTGCGGCCAAGTCCTCCTTTCCAGAGCCATATGGGCTGGGCATGTCTTAGGCCCTAAATAGGAGATTTTAAAATGTGTTTTGTTTTTCTTTTTTCCCCCACACAGTTTGCCTGATGATTTAATGAAGGGAAGCATTTCTACCTTTTTAGTTTAGCATAATAAAATGTGCTTACTTAAAATTTAATACTTTACCTTACCCATTATTAATGTATATTTTGTAGAATTATCCAAGAATATCTTTTTAAATTTCAGATTTCCTCAAGTTACTGGAATAGAATTTGGATTTGATCCAGATACACAGCCAGGACATCAAATCATAAAAGATACTGTAAAACGTTCAAGGACAATACTTACGGAGAAAAAAAAGTTTATCTTCTTGCTGTTAAGGAGTACATTCCAAATGTGAGATTATGTAGTTGCCCACACTCACACATACAATTTTTTTTGATTTCAGACCCTTGGTGGTTTAAATAAATGTTTTCTATTATATATTTATAATTCATGAATTAGATTTATTTTATTTTTTTATATGCAGGTATAATTTCATTGTTAATATATTTCATATTAACAGATTTTATAATATAGAATATCCGAAATTCATACTTGTTAATACTGTTCTCTCAATGATTGGCAAACATAGCCAGAGATGGCTAAACAACTACAAAAAAAATTCCATGATGTACTGCTGAACTTTACATTTAGTGATAAACACTTTTAACACGTTTAATTTTCAATATATTTAATTGTTAATGTCATATTTAGTTATATACAATAAAACTTGGATCACTAAATCTACAGGGACTATTCAGTTCAGTTCAGTGTGTTCTTGAATATGTAAGTCTAGAGCAGTGTCAGGGTGGTGACAGGAAGCTTGCTAAAAGTACAGATTCCAGAGTTCCAATGCTGACAGTCACTTAGTAGGTTTCAGATGAGGTGCAGTAATGTCCATTCCAAACAGACCACCCAGTGATTCTACTGTACAGCCACATTTAAGGATTATTGGTAGCCCATTCCTAAAGCTGCTAGGCAACAGAGCCAAGTATTGTACAACAGGGTCAAGGTTAGATCCAGGGAGTGGGACAGGAATTTAAAGTGTATTAGTTTACACATATGGAAATGCATGTCTTTTTGTATGAAATTGCATTTCAGTGCCTACTATGAATTATATTTTTTATTTTTTCATACTTCTGGATCAGAAAATTAAAATACGTTTTGATATTCAGGGGAAGGATGGTTATATTGTGCTTAAAAGTTGTCCTCAAATGTTTGACACAGAAAATGCACAAGTACTTTGCACAGTAGTCATGAGTCACTTTGAATCAATAAAAATTATGAAGGGAAGGAAACAGTGCCTTCGGGTCATCAAATGAATTTAGTTACTGTACTATAACCAAATCACCATCACTAACAGGTGATAGTAGTTTTATTTTATTAGAAGTTGTGTTTTTAAATAAATTCTAGACATTCGATAAATTTCTTATGCTTGGGGAAATATAATAAAAGATGACTGAGCACTATTTGCCAAGGCATAAGGCTAGGCTTGAGGGAAATATAAATAATTATAAGAAAGGTATAAGCAAAAATTCAAAGATAGAAAGCACGAAGTAAGTTCTAAAGAAGTATATATTGTTCAAATTCTTCTACTTCACAATCTTTTTTTTTATGGTTACATTACTTTTATTGTCATAAACTGGATTATTATTTAATCTTATCTTTCTTCACATTGCTTAACTTTTTTTTAACATCTTTATTGAAGTATAATTGCTTTACAATGTTGTGTTAGTTTCTGCTTATAACAAAGTGAATCAGCTATATGTATACATATATCCCCAACTTCACAATCTTATTTCAACTACCTTTTCAGGTTTACTTTTCTCTCTTATTTCTATTCTATGTGAACCATTCTAATTACTCAAATTGGCTTAATAAGTGTCCTGTAAAACATCTCATCCTTTCCTACTTAAAAAGCATTGTACCTTGGCATATAGAGCTCATTTTATTTTGGTTTAGAAGTTTTATCCATTTAAAAAAAAGTCACTTAGCAATAATTCAAACAAAGATTGGACCAAATTTGGGATTATCATGTGTTTTAACCAGTCTTACTGTATGTATACCCTTTGAAGAAGAATCAGATAAACCATCAGCAGTAATTGCAGTACCTGGCATAGTAGTATGACTTTGCCATATCTCTCAGGACATGAAAGAACATTTGCAACAACTTAGAATTGCAAGAAAACAAGGCTTAAGACGTTTTCTCATCATTAGAGATAATGCATGTGAAAATTTTTGATTCTGATGGTAATGCTGTATAGGTAACGTGCTTTATTCAGAGTCAAAATGCACCTGACAAATTAACATACAATTTTAGCATTACTAAGCATAGTAACATAATTTTGATTGTTTTGTGTTGTTCTAGATTTTTAATTCTAGGGATATTGCTCTAAAAGTTCTTTTCATTTGACTCTTATCAAGCATGTACCCTTCTGACTCTTCAGTGTGTTATGCAGAAAATAATACAAGTATGTTTGTGAACACGTTTGTGATTTAAGTATATATATTACATAATGTTTCCTTTGCCTTCCATTGTTGCTTTAAAACCACTTAATTTTCACTCTCTGCTATGACTCTGACTCGATTCAGAATAAGAAAAAAATAGATAAATGTATATAACACTGATCATTACTGTTTATTGTTCTAGCAATTTTGATGATGAAGTTGTAAGGTATAGCAACGGGATATTAAATATTATCTTTTTAGAAGTCCTGAGTTTTTCATGTTAATGAAATAGACCATGTAGACTTTGTATGACGTTTGCTTACCTGTTACAATTTCAATTAAGTTTTTTTTTACTAGAAAGAAATGAGATGGAATATTGCAGAATTTATCAATAAACTATGATAAACATTTATTCTGAAATAGTTTAAAATCAGATTGGGCCAAATTTATAATGGGTTTATAATTGGTTAGTTGATAAAATAATTATCTGCCTAAACATACCTCACCTTTGATAGTTTTAAGTTTATAATTTTTGAAAATAAAATGCACCTTCTGCCTTTTCTCAGCCACAGGATGTACATATCATAACTAGAGCAAAGAGACATTCTTTCCTAGGGAGGTCATGTGTGCCTTTCCCTAATTTGTAGAAGGAAAAAGACACACCCAATTAATATCTAGGTTAGAAGTAGTGAACTGTGTACAGTAACATAGTTAATATAAGTGGAAAGAAGAACTTAGGTGGTGTAATTTTCTCTTAATTTCCCTCTACTTTTAGCTGTTAGTCATAGGAAAAGCGGACGTACTGATACACACGTATACTGATTATCTCTGAGTCCATAATAGGAAGCAGACAGGAGTAGAAAATTTTGCTTGTAACAGATGTAGCTTTCATTTGAATAATGAGATACCAGATAGATTTCTGAAATTTTTTAAATTAGAAGGAATGTATATAGATTCCTAGGTAACAAGAAATTTATTCTGAAATCCTCAGGATATGTGATTGACATTTAGTGAAGTTCAGATCATGGTCAAAACTTGAATTGAGCATCATTTGTAGAGCAAATGAATATTTATTGAGCATGTACTATTTTTGTTTGTTGAATGCATGAATGAATGAGGAGACCTTATTAACTATGTGTTACTGTTGCATTTTACTGTGTGAAGATGTACTATTTTATATGAAAGTTTTAGTAGAGGGAAATGCAGTCCAGGAGGTTAAAACCAAAGGGAGCTAATTCACAGAGAAAAGCTGAAATAAAAACGTCAGAAAGGATAAAGAGGAAAGATAGTATGTAATGAAAAGTGGAATATTACTTGGGTACACTATAACTTACTATTTTCTTTAATAATTTATTGATATTAACTCTGAATAAATACAGTATATGTTATAGACAAAATTTTACTTGGGAAAGATGGCACATGTAAAATGGTTTTCCAAATTGAGTTAATAAAATAGTAATTTCACAGTTAAAGTTATTTGCCTAGAAAGGTAGCAGGTATAATGCTTTAAAAAGTATCTGTTATTTTAAAAACATATTAATTTAGACAGAACTGAATAAGAATTTATAACTTTCTTTGGAAACCCTGTATAGTGCAGATATATAGTATAAAATTATGAGAGTTAGAAATATTTAAGAGAATATTTTAAGTAAGCAGCTCACGCCATTTATATATTGACATGTTTATAAATCTTTAGTCTTTAAAGCAGAACGCTACTCTATGTGAGGTCTCTTATAGTTTTCTCTTAATTATCCTGATGAGGTTGATAGTAGTTTCTACTTTTTATAGCCTTGCAATTTACCACTCTACTTACTTGAAGTTTTCTGTGTTTCACTTTCTTTTCCCCCAGCAACCTACTTATTCATCACTTTCTATCAGCCCTCAATTCAGCATCCAACTTCATTTTATTTTCCTAACATATGTCCATTGGGGATAGGCTTCCTATTGGGAGCAGGGGTGTGCTGGTGAAAGCATCTATTTTTGGTTATTATTTTTTAATTAGTTTGTCAGTTTTGTTTTGAAGTGAAGAGAGATCTGTATTAATTAATTCATTCAGATGTATTGAAAAAGATTTAATGACCCAAAAGGTACAAGTAGGTAGAAATAGGAAGTGATATAGATGATTAAGTTTTCAAACTTTACCACATAATAGATTTAACCTAGAGAACTTTTAAGGATCCCTATTCTTATACCAACTAAATTAGAGTATTTGGGGTAGGACCTAGGTATCAGTATTTTTAAGAATTCCCCAAGTGATTCCATTATGCAGCCAAATTTGAATACCAGTGACATATATCTGTGGTTGGATTTTTAAAAATACGTCACAAATACTCTATGAGGCCCACAAAGCCTCAAATATTTACTATACAGCCCTTTGCAGAAAAAGTCTGTTGACCCATGATATAGATTACTCTGTTTCATCAGACTAGAAGCATTGGTATCACATGAAGCCTTGTTAGAAATGCAGAATTCCAGGCCCTATCCCAGACCTGCATTTTAACAAGATCTCTAGGTGGTTCACGTGGACATTAAAGTGTGAGAAGTACTGATACATATCATGTTGAGGATAATATTATTTATTAAGTATTAAGCTCCTTGATACTTTTCTGACAGAGGTAATCGAGATTGACTACACAGTTTATACATTTTTCAGTTTTATAATCCTTTTACCAAGGGTTATTTTTATATTTCTTAACCCCCACAGAGATTCCCTAGAGTAATAGATTAATAATTGTTCTATTAGAATCAGATTTCCCTTTCCTTGAATCTGGACTGGCCTTAGTGACATTCTTGATCAATAGAAAGCAGCAGAAATATCGTTCCAGGACTGCTGAGGCTGGTGATGAACACTCCCTCTGGGAGTCCTGAGCTACCATGGAAGATGTCTGACCACCCTGAGACTGCCTTGTTAGGCCACATGTAGGTACTCCATTTGACCATTTCAGCTGAGCCTAAGTTTTAAACCATCTCTCCTAGGACACCAGCCATATGAGTGGAGCTGTCTTGGACCCTCCAGACCAGTCTACTGCCTGCTGAATATCACCAGGTGACCTCTGTTGATGCCATGTGGAACAGAAGAATCATCCAGCTGAATGCTGTCTGAATCCCTGATGCACAAAAATGTGAGATATAATAAAATGATTGTTTTCTTAAACCATTAAATTTAGGGTAGTTTGTTATTCAGCAATAGATAACCAGACCACCTACGTAGAACATTTTAAAACTTTTATGGTACTGGAGATGAATTATTAAAAGTTATACTATAAACTTTTGAGTTTATCCTTATCTTAAGATTGATCATTTTGTATAAATAATCCAGAGATAAAATATAGAGAGAGGGCAGTTAATTGAGCATACCATGTGTGATGGCTTTGTGGTATGTCAACTTGGCTAGGCTAAACTACATTCCCCAGAATTCCCTTTCCAGTATGTTTTTGGATAAGTAGGCTACAAGAGTTATCCTTTCACAAGAGTTGGAGGAGGGAAGGAAAGCATGAGCTAGTTTGTACCATATACACACCTTCTCTTAATTATTTAATAAAACACTAATGTAGCTTCTCCCATGAAGAGATTTTTTTCAGACATAGTTAAAGTCCCTAATCAGTCATTGGGGAAATTATCCTGGGTGGGCCTGACAATCAGTTGAAAGGTCTTAAAAGAGGGTTGAGACATTCCCTGGAGAAAGAAATTCTACTTGTGGACAATAGCTTCGGCCACTGTGGTTTGGATCCCAGCCTTTTTGTGTTCTTCCATTTCTAACTGTCTGCCCTATAGACTCTGGATTTGCTTAATCAGCTCCCCAAACTGTGTAATCCATTTCAGTTCCTTGTTTTGTGTATGTGTATATACTACACAAACACACGTGTGTTATATGTGAATAAATGTGTGTGTGTGTGTATGTAAGCATGGATACTTAGACATCTCTTACAGGTTTTGCTTGTATGTTTGGACCCTGACACAGATTTTGGTACCAAAAGTGGTTCCAGAGGAAAAATCTTAAGGATGAGTTCTCTGAATTGGTTCTGATTTTCTGGAAAGGTTTCTATAATCTGATAAGTTTTAAAGGCACTAACGAGCCTGTTTCCAGTGGTGAAAGGACACTTCTAGTTCACGGCATGACGTGGCAAAAGGGTTGCACAAATTATCACCTTTGGATACCTGCAATTGAGTACCTATAGAAGGTGAGGCTCAGGGTGCCTAAGTATGAGATCCTCTAGAACATTTTTGTCAAAATAAGGGGTACAGTGGAGTTGGTTGGTTACTCCTAATTGCCCAGGAGAAAGTGGCCAATGAAAAAGATGAGCCCAGGGATTTAACTTCCTTGCTCAAGCTCTGCATCAATGACCTGAAAGCTTCTATATCTGCCCTCAAAGAAAACGTATTCTGTAGCTGTAGGGTTTCTGAAAACCAAAGCAAGAGTCTCCTCCTGCAAGTGGCTAAATTACAATTCAAATTGAATTCCCAACGACCTCTGTTAGTTTGGTCCCTAATTGGGAAGGAATGGGTTCCTACAAATAGGAGGGGGATATATGGGTAGATTATGATAAAGATGGGGAATCTGAACCTCCTAAATAAAACTGAACCATCTTTGCCAGTAGAAGCATCCCTTCCACTTCTGCCTGAGGAAGTGTGATAATTCATTTTGTGTGTCAACTTGACTGGGCCATAGGCTTTCCAGATAGTTGATCAAACATTAAGTGTTTCTGTGAGGGTGTTTTTTTGGATGAGGTTAACATTTTAAATTGGTAGATTGAGCAAAGCAGACTGCCCTCCATAATGTAGGTGGGCCTCATCCAGTCAGGTGAAGGCCTGAATAAAATAAAAGACTGACCATTCCCCGAGTATTCTCCTGTCTGACAGCCTCCAAACTGGGATATTACCTCTTTGTGGTTCTATAGCATCCTTCTGGCCTTCAGACTCATACTGGGATATTGGCTGTTTCTCGTTCTACAGCAGCTTCTGGAATTTGGACTTGAGCTGGGAGGAACAATGGCTCTGCAGACTTAGGATTTTCCAGCCTCCAATATCAGATGAGCCAATTCCTTATAATAAAGCTTTAAATAGACATCCTATTGGTTCTGTTTCTCAAGAGTACTTTGCCTAATATAGGAAGATGGCCCCTCTTTACCTGAAGAAGCTGGAATGGGTCTCTACTGAGTTACTTGCCTGCAAGGCACTCCTGACCCTCCTCAGGACTTGCTTCCCAACATTCCTTTTTGTTTCTAGATCTATAACTAGACAAGTTGCAGAAGTTCTCAAAAGATGAGGTACTAGTTGTGATTCATGAAGAGGTGTGATACACACCAAAAACTGAATGATTTTTCATTTCATATAGACAGAAATCTAGAGGGTGTGTGTAAGAATGGATATTAAGGCTGTGTGATCAAGGTGGGAGGATCATAAAGTTGAATCATGCTGTATTTATTGATACAGGCTCACTAACCAGAGGTTCTGGATTCACTGTTTCAGCTGAAGCAGTTAGGAAGGGCTATAACAAGTTGGTTGGTTGGTCAATTGGCTGGACCCAAAAGGTGGCCTACATTAAATGAAATTGAAATGCCATGTTGTATTGTAGATGAAGGTATCTGAAGGCTTAAAGGAGATTGCAATGTTAGAGTATATCTATCCTGTAAGACCTGCTCTCCAACCCTGGAAAGACACAACTTTCACAACAGCTGTGAAAAATAAAATTGTGGGGGAGCCCCAGCATCCTTGAAAAGTTCTCTTCTCTTTAGGTCAAAGCTCTCTTCTCTTTAGGTCAAAAATTACAGAGGAAACTGCTGCCACTGAACTAGGATTGCTAAATGCAGTGGAGATAATGGGATCCTGAGATGTCAGGGGCTAAATGGTGGCACTTAATTGCTAAAAACAAGGTGTGCATGGTTACCATTATAAACAATGGAGTCAAATTGGTAATCAGACTAGTCTGACTTGCAGAGACTTATGGGGTTGGCTGGTTATCAAGAGGTCCCTAGAATAGGAAAAGATGGCCAGCCTTTTAAATTCTTACTTGAGCTGTATAAGCAGAGGATTTCCAGCCTACTGAACAGATGTCTGAATTGAATTAACAAAACACAGAGTCAATTCCTTCTATAAATTCTAGATTTGAGCCAGTTAACAGACTCAGACCCTCAGACACTGTTACACTGCCAAAAACATATACTGTTAATCCTTCTATGTCTTCCCCCAAAGGGACCTTTACCAGAAAAGTAATTCTGAGTAATGTACTTTAGCCTAGCCAAGTTGACATCCCACAAAGTCATCACAGTCCCTTGTCAAGTTGGTACTCATATATATCTTAAACCATCTCCTTAAACCATACTGCCTAACATGACACAGTTATGCTACATACAACTGAGGATACAAAGTCCTTGGGTGATGTTTCTCTTCTCCTTTGTAATTTAAGTACTAAGATTAATGATCACAATACATCTTATGATATTGATATAAAGGTAGCTATTTTTAAGATGCTTTAGATGATAAGAGGATAAAACAGGAAGAAAAAATATTTGGTTAATACTTATACAAACATACTCATATCACAGTCCGTTAATCACTATAGACATGTATCTCACAGGAAAAATGAATGACCTAGTACACTGCTTGAAGTTCTGCCCATGGGGAGGATTTACCTTCACCATCATCCTTCAGGGATGTCCAAAGGAAGGCTATAGAGTATCAGAAGTCCACTTTTGAGTGGTAGCTGCAAATCACACAGAGCTCTTTGTAAATCAGGCCTAACAGTTCTGTTCCTTGGTCAACTGGTCTTAGGTGTGAAGACATAGGTATGGGCTGAGAGAGTGAAGGTGATGTAGCAAAACAGAGTCCATAGACATTTGGGATACTTCCTCAAGCAACGTACTTGTGCCTTCAGGGCCTCCTCAAGCCTAATGTCATAAACACCACTTCCATTTGATAACAGAGTGCTGCTGTGCACACCCAACATTATGGCTTGGTGGATCAGACAGCACCAAGTTCATGATGGGTAAATCAGGTATCATGGTAACTTAGTGGGTCCTGGCCAAATGTTCAGTCTCTACTAGGCCTCATAGCAGCAAGCTGTTTCTCAAAAGAATAGTTATCCACAGAGGATGGTGTGGCTTTGCTCTAAAATCATAAGGGTCTCTAGGAGATGGGTCAAAAAGGATCTTGTTGTGATTTATGTCATAGAGTGTTCTGCCTATGTTTTCCTCTATGAGTTTGATAGTGTCTGGCCTTACATTTAGGTCTTTAGTCCATTTTGAGGGTCTGTGCTGTGATTTACCTATTAAGGCTTGCTAAAGACTTCAAACAGCAATCCCATCTACCTCTGACAATTCAAGGACCATTGGATGTGTAGGTTCATATGGCCCAAATGACCTAGCAGTTTGCATGGCAGAGTGGACCTGTTGAAGGGCCTTCTCTTGTTCTGGTCCCACTCAATACAGGCAGCTTTTTGAATCATTTAGTAAATGGGTCAGAGTAGCACACCCAAACAAGGCATAGGTTACCTCCAAAATTCAAAGAGGAACTGTGAACATCATTCTTCTCTTTTAGTGGTAGGAGGGTTAGATACAACACCTTATCTACCTTGGAAGGGATATCTTGACATGGTACAGACCAATGGATTCCTAGAAATTTCACTGAGAAGGGATACGTCTGAATTTTTGTAAGAGAAGTCCCTAAATTAGGAATTGGACTTCTTAAGAAGGTGTCATGGAAAGGATATAGCTTCAAGAACTAGGCGTACCCGGGTATGACTCCTGGCTGTATCACTTGGTAGCTGTGTGACTTGAGAATGCTCCTTCAGACTACGATTTATTTTCCTTTTCCTTTTTCCTTTTGTTTCCTTTCCCTTTCCCTTTCCCTTCCCTTCCTTTCCTTCCTTTTCTTTCTTTTCTTTTTTTAGGTAAGAAATGGATTTATTTAGAGAGAAACACACTCCACAGACAGAGTGTGGGCCATCTCAGAAGGCGAGAGGCCTTGGGAGAAACATACTCTACAGACAGAGAGTGGGCCATCTCAGAAGGTGAGAGCGCCCAGATTACGATTTCTTTTTTAAAGGGTATTCTATTTATTTAAGGGTATTATATTTATTTGTATTTAGTTTGTAGATACAGATCTATAAACTGATATGTATTACTGACCTAATAAATATATTTTGGGAATCATCTTTGTTTCTCTGAGAAATCGTATTAATAATACTATTTACTTTACTTCATGTATAATTATAATCAATTTTTAAGTAATTTAGGAATGAATGAAGGCATATTTGCTAGAGCTTATAAGCCAGGAGTTGCTTGGGAAATAGCTGTAATTTATTTTACAGTTCTTAAAATATGGCTCCCCCATATGTTTTGTTCATTTTTCCTGACATGTATTTTAAGAAGGCAATATTTTCCCTTATACCATATCATCTTTACTTTGAGTAATAAATTAGTGATTATAAATATCCATTTTTTTTTTTCTGTAAGGTAATACTGAGCTTTGCCGACAATGCTGCTTCACCAAGATAACAGTTATGTCATTAGACTGCAAGCATAATATATATATTTTTTATTATCATGAGCAAAAATTGATCTCTGTGTTTCTAAAATGTATTTAGTTTTCTGCTTTCTGGATTTGATGATGTCTAATGTACACTATTTTCTTTCACAGATATAATTTTAAACACAATAAGGGTAATGTTTGTTAGAATAAAAAGCTGTATCATTCTTCCATATTTATTAGAATATCACATACTGTCAATTAAATGTTTTTATTCAAATATAGTCAGTAATTATGACAAATTTGGACCTTTCATAGACTGAACTGTTCAAGCCTGATCAATCTCAATTTGTTTGGATGGTGGTAGTATTTTTAGTGCCATGAGAGGTTCACCTACCTTATGTTAAAATATGCTTATTGCATTATCAGATATATGACATCACAGCACAGGAATGTTGAATTAGTAGTTCATAATAAAGACGCAGACGTAGAGAATGGACTTGACTTGAGGACACGGGGAGGGGGAAGGGTAAGCTGCGACGAAGTGAGAGAGTGGCACGAACATATATACACTACCAAATGTAAAATAGATAGCAAATGGGAAGAAGCCCCATAGCACAGGGAGATCAGCTCGGTGATTTGTGACCACCTAGAGGGGTGGGATAGGGAGGGTGGGAGGGAGATGCAAGAGGGAGGAGATACAGGGACATATGTATACATATAGCTGATTGATTCACTTTTGTTATACAGCAGCAACTAACACAACATTGTAAAGCAATTATACTCCAAAACAGATGTTAAAAAAAAAAAAATCCAAAAAACAAAACAAAAAACCTTTTGTTCTAGGTTACACAAAGACCACTTCAGTGACTGAAATAAATAAACTTACTTCTCTGTGCTTTAGTTTCCTCACTTTTAACATTGGAATACCTACCCAAATTCTTTCTTGTACTGGGATCATTCAGATCTCCTTTTTAAAAAAAGAAATTAATAAGGGAAGACTAATTCCAGGGATTACTGTAATAATAAATAAAAATAAATATCAGGTTTTCTTTCTATAAACCCATAAGCCCATTTCTAACAATTCTTTATTCCAGACATTAAATTAGTTAATAACAATGAAAAAATGTAAAAGCCACTCTTTATTGCACATTTACAATATATTTGACAATGTCTAAGTTAAAAGAATCACTAAATTAACTACATGTTGGACATGCATTGTTCTTTTAGGCTACTGAGTGTCTGTCAGTCAGTAAATTTTTAATTTCCTCAAGTGAATAATCCTGCAATTGGAAAAGTGTTAATATATTTTGCTAAGTCTCTACTGGTGGGAATTAATCTCAGCTTCGTTTTTTTTTTTTTGCTTTTTTTTTGTGTTTAATATTCTGTTCTTGTAATAGTTTAAAATGTTGCACTAATGCTATTATTTATTAGGTCTCTAAAAAAAAGGATAGTCAGCTGTCTTGGTAACAGAAAGGAACATAAGGACATATGTAGAGATAATTGTAAACCAAAACTGAATATACCCTGCTAGATTAGTTCCCAGAGGATATGGTTTATCTTTAATGTATATAACTTGCCTGAGGATAAGTGATGATTGACTAAATATATTATCATTAATGATAATATCTACTCAAATTATCATTTAATTTTACATTTTTACTATTTTTAAGTGGAGGGAAAACCTCAGTCTTTAAAATCAAGATAAATGTAAAAGTGACATTGTAAAACTAGAGCCACAAATCCCAAACCAAGAACTATGAAATTAACAGTGCGTTGTTGCTAAGTGCTAGACAGATTAGCTCTTGAATAAAGTTTAGTTTGTTACATGAAAAACATTCATAAATAAGTCCATTCTCAGATTTTCTATAAACACCAACAATTTATATAATGCAACATTATAAAAACTTCAAAGCACATTTAAAAAAATGTTTAAGTAATTGTTACCTACATCATTTGTAATTGTTCAACCATAGTAAGGTATGAAAATTCCTAAAATGGAAAGAAAAAATAGCAAAGAAAACAGAAAACAATGAATCCAATGACCCAGTTCACTGAATAAATATAGATGATCACCATATCCATGTCAAACCACCATCCACGGCTATCATCCTCAAAGTGCAGATAATCCATCCTATGTGCACCATGTGGAAACTGCCTTCTTGTAACTGGAGCTGAACGTCTGTGGAAACCTGGAAGATATATGAACATATTATTTAAAGCTCATTAAATTCAGTTTAAGTGCTCAGAAAGGAAGCTGCATCACGAGCAGAGCATATCTTGATTTCATTGATTGGTATATTGTATTCCTGACAGTTTTATTTTTTTTTAATGATAAGCAACTATCAGAAGTCTTTTTTTTTTTTTTTTCAGTTAAGGGTTTTAAGGGGGGACAGTAAAATTAGCAAAGAGCATGGAATATGGAGTCAGGAAACTATCCTTTTTTTAAAAATTGAAGTATAGTTGATTTACAATATTAGTTTCAAGTATGTAACATAAAAATATTTTTATAGATTATACTCCATTTAAAGTTATTATAAAATATTGGCTATATTTCCTGTGCTATACAATATATCCTTGTAGCTTGTTTATTTTAATACATAGTAGTTTGTACCTCTTAATCCCCTACCTCTTCTTACCCCTCCTCCCTTGCCTCTCCCCACTGGGAACCTCTAGTTTCTTCTCTGTATCTGTGAGTTTGTTTCTGTTATGATATATTCATTCACTTTATTTTTTAGATTCCACATATAAATGATAACACACAGTATTTGTATTTCTCTGACTCATTTCACTAAGCATAATATCCTCCAGGTCCATCCATGTTGTTGCAAGTGGCAAAATTTCATCCTTTTATTTATGGCTGAGTAATACTGCATTGTGTGTGTGTGTATGTACAACATCTTTATCCCTTCATCTGTTGATGGATGCTTACATTGATTCCATATCCTGGCTATCGTAAACAATGTTGCTATGAACATTGGTGTGCATATATCTTTTCGAATTACTGTTTTTGTTTTCTTTGGACATATACTCAGGAATGGAATTGCTGGACCATATGGTAGTTCTATTTTTAGTTTTTTGAGGAACCTTCATACTGTTTTCCATTGTGGCTCCACCAATTTACGTTGCTACCAACAATGTACTAGGGTATCCTTTTCTCCAAATTTGTTATTTGTGGTGTTTTTGATGGTAGCCATTCTACAGGTGTAAGGTGATACTCATTTGCATTTCTCTGATGATTAGTGATGTTGGGCATCTTTTCCTGTTCCTGTTGGTCGTCTATAGGTATTCTTTGGAAAAATGTCTGTTCAGGTCTTCTGCCCGTTTTTTAATTGGGTTTTTTCTTTGATATTGAGTTGTATAAGTTCTTTATATATTTTGGATATGAACTCCTTATTGGTCATATCATTTGCAAATATTTTAGGAGACTATTTTTGATCTGTCATGTACTTGGGGCAAGGTAATTTATCTCTTTGGGTCTCAGATTTCTCATCTATATCATCTGATGACTTAATTCAAAAATTTGTGAGGCTCATTTTTTGATATTGAGCCACATGAGCTGTTGGTAAGTTTTGGAGATTAATCCCTTGTTAGTTGCGTGATTTGCAAATATTTTCTCTCATTCTGTGGGTTGTCTTTTCATTTTGTTTATGGTTTCCTTTGATGGGCAAAAGCTTTTGAGTTTAATTAGGTCCCATTTGTTTATTTTTGTTGATTTCCATTACTCTAGGAGATGGATAGAAAAAGACATTGCTGCGATTTATGTCAGAGTGTTCTGCCTATGTTTTCCTCTAAGAGTTTCATAGTATCTGGTCTTACATTTAGGTCTTAAACTCAAAATGGATTAATTTTGTATATGGTGTTAAAGAATGTTCGAATTTCATTTTTTTTAACATGTAGCTGTCCAGTTTTCCCAGCACCATTTATTGAAGAGACTGTCTTTTCTCCATTGTATGGTCTTGCCTCCTTTGTCATAGATTAATTGACCTTAGGTGTGTGGGTTTATTTTTGGGATTTCTATCCTGTTCCATTGATCTATATTTCTATTTTTGTGCCAGTACCATACTGTTTTTTTGTTTTGTTTTTAAAATTTATTTTTTATTTTTATTATTTTTGGCTGCATTGGGTCTTCGTTGCTGTGCACGGGCTTTCTCTGGTTGCGGCGAGTGGGGGCTACTCTTTGTTGCGGTGCACGGGCTTCTCATTGTAGTGCCTTCTGTTGTTGCAGAGAATGGGCTCTAGGCGTGTGGGCTTCAGTAGTTGTGGCACATGGGCTCAGTAGTTGTGGCATGCGAGCTCTAGAGCGCAGGCTCAGTAGTTGTGGCGCATGGGCTTAGTTGCTCTGTGGCATGTAGGATCTTCCTGGGCCAGGGCTCGAACCCATATCCCCTGCATTGGCAGGTGGATTCTTAACCACTGCACCACCAGGGAAGCCCCTACCATACTTTTTTTGCTGACTGTAACTTTGTAGTGTAGTCTGAAGTCAGAGAGCCTGATTCCTCCAGCTCTGTTTTTCTTTCTCAAGATTGCTTTGGCTATTTGAGGTCTTTTGTGTTTCCATACAAATTTTAAGAACAACCTAATCAAAAAATGGGCAGAAGACCTAAATAGACATTTCTCCAAAGAAGACATACAGATGGCCAAAAGCCACATGATCAAGAGATACAAGATGTTCAACATCGCTAATTCGTAGAGAAATTCAAGTCAAAACTACAGTGAGATATCACCTCATAACAGTCAGAATGGCCATCATCAAAAAGTCTACAAACAATAAATGTTGGAGAGGGTGTGGAGAAAAGGGAACCCTATACACTGTTGGTGGGAATGAATTGGTAGAGACACTGTGGAGAACAGTATGGAGGTTCCTTAAGAAACTAAAAATAGAGCTATCATATGATCCTGCAATCCCACTCCTGGGCATATATCTGGAGAAAAACATGGTTCAAAAGGATACATTCACCCCAATGTTCATTGCAGCACTAATTACCATAGCCAAGGCATGGAATAAACCTAAATGTCCATTTACAGATGACTGGATAAAGAACATGTGGTACATATATACAATGGAATATTACTCAGCCATTAAAGAAAATGAAATATTGCCATTTGCAGCAGCATGGGCTGACTTGGAGATTATCATACTAAGTGAAGTAAGTCAGATAAAGACAAATATCATATGATATTGTTTACATGCTGAATCTAAAAAAAATGATACAAATGAAATTACTTACAAAACAGAAACAAAGTCCCAGACTTAGAGAAGGAACTTATGGTTACCATGGGGGAAGGTGGGGGGGAGGGATAGATTGGGAGTTTGGGATTGACATGTACACACTGCTATATTTAAAATAGATAACCAACAAGGACCTGCTGTATAGCACAGGGAACTCTGCTCAATATCTGTAATAACCTAAATGGGAATTAGAATTAGAAAAAGAATACATACATGTATATGTATAACTGAATCACTTTACTGTATACCTGAAAGTAACACAACATTGTTAATCAACTCTACTCCAATATAAAATTAAAATTAAAAAATAGCAAATGAAAAAATTGTGAGGTTCAAATGTTAATTATTTTCCCATGAGAGCATTTTCTAAATTTAAACTTCATTCATGTTTTATTTTTACAACTACTCTCACAATTAATGTTTGTTACTTCTGATCACCAACTTAACCTTCTATCTTATACCTTGAGAATTTCACTAAGTCATTTGTGCAAAATTCTATAGGAAAAATGTCTTTCATTATGTTTTAGCATTGAATAAACTGGACAGACAAAATGATACTTCTTTGAAGAAATTGAGCTTTAATTCTTATAAGTTTCCAAGCATGGACCTACTTAAGGAGATTATATAGAAAGTAAATATTGAAAGTAAGCAATAGTCCATTTATGACTAAATGAATATGACATTTCTGAGAAATATTACATCTCATTGTGAAATGCTGTTCTTTTTATTTTGTGATACTTATATGCTAATTATTTACAGTTTGAGTATACTCAATGGCAACCTGTTTTTGTTGGCTGACCAACACTGAATTTTGTTTTTAGAGACCTTCAAAATTATATATTTTTTAAGATGAATAACCTGATTATTAACCTTTGCTTTGTACTTATCTACTGCCTACTAATGTATTTCTGTGCTTGTTAGTGTTGGTGAGTGGGGACAATACAATAAACTGAGCAGAAAAGATATACTCTAGTACTTGCTAGTAACTCTGGTGGTAAAGGTTCCGTGAGGCTCAAGCTTGAAGCAGATTCTGGTTCATCTATTTTAATAATTTGTTATGTAACAGTAACAAAAGTAATGTTAAATATTATGCTCTAGATCAGGCTGCTTATTTTGACAGAAAGGCTGCATTCACCTGAGTATTAGTATGGTTACTTAAAGTCAAATTTCTTTGATCAAGAATAATCCTAAATTATTGTTTACATATGTTTTATTTTCTATTTTAAAATAGAAAATGTATACCTTTAAGGTGTAAAGCAGGATGATTTGATATATAATATATAGCACAATGATTACTATAGTCAAGCTAGTTAATATATCCATCTCCTCACATAATTATCTTTTTTGTTGTTGTGAGAGTACCTGCTGTCTACTTTCTTAGCAAATGTCCAGTGTCTTTTTATCAGATTTATGGTTCGTATATATTTTCTCAAAATCCATAGGTTGCCTTTTGATTTTATTTGTTTCCTTTGCCATGCCGAAGCTTTTTAGTTTGATGTAGTCCACTTGTTTATTTTTGCTTTTATTGCCTGAGCT
This sequence comes from Balaenoptera physalus, assembly GCF_965194825.1. Taxonomy (NCBI): domain Eukaryota; kingdom Metazoa; phylum Chordata; class Mammalia; order Artiodactyla; family Balaenopteridae; genus Balaenoptera; species Balaenoptera physalus. Next base: position 126,567,362 of record NC_138890.1, read on the forward strand.
TTTGTGGTCATATCCAAAAAACAAAACAAAACAAAACAAAACACCCAAACAAATTGCCAAGGCCATTGTCAAGAAGCTTATCCTGTATGTTTTCTTGTAAAGTTTTATGGTTTCAAATCTTACATTTAACTCTTTAATCTATTTTGAGTAGATTTTTGTGTATGGTGTAACACAGAGGTCCAGTTTCACTCTTTTGCATACGGCAATCCAGTTTTCCCAATACCATTTATTGAAGAGAGTATCCTTTCCCCATTGTGTATTCCTGGCACCCTTATTGAAAAGTAGTTGATTGTGTATGTGTGGGTTTATTTCTGGGCTTTCCATGGTGTTCCACTGGTTTATGAATCTGTTTTTATGCCAATACTACACTATTCTGATTACTACAGATTTCCAATATAATTTGAAATCAGGAAGTGATACCTCCCACTCTGTTCTTTCTCAAGGTTGCTCTATTTGGAATCTTTTGTGGTTCCATACCAATTTTAGAATTGTTTTTTCTGTTTCTGTGAAGACTGCTGCTAGTATTTTGATGGGAATTGTGTTGAATCTTTATTTTGCTTTGAGTAGTACAGACATCTTAACAATATTCTGTTTTAAATTTTATTTTTTAATTGAACTATAGTTGCCATACAGTTATATAATTATAAAAGTTACAGGTGTACAATATAGTGATTTACAATTTTTAAAGGTTATACTCCATTTATAGTTATTAAAAGATATTGGCCATATTCTACATGTTGTACAATATATCCTTGTACCTTATTTTATACCTAATAGTTTGTACCTCCTACTTCCCTACCCCTACATTAATTCTTTTAATCAATGAACATGGAATAGCTTTTCATTTAGTTTTGTCATCTTCAATTTCTTTCATTGATATTTTATAGTTTTCAGTGTTTATTTGTAAATTACATTTACTTATATTATGTAGATTGAAAACATGAAATTAAGAAGGATGAGATAAATGTTAAGTGATATTTTAGAATAAATTTTATAGACATATTTCAAATAGGTTTTTAATAATTTCTAATGTTTTTGGCTGACTTTCTATCATATTTTATTTTTAAAAATAATTTTTATAGCTTACAAAAAGCTTATACTAGAATGATGTGTCAGCTCTTCTATTTTTTTGTTTGCCTTATCAGTATTATCGTCAATCTGATTTCTTTATAGGAGTCTGTTTAAGTTTCTTGTGCACCTTGTGCTGGTAGTTTAGCTAAAACTAGATAATATCCAAAATCCATTTACTGGTCATATTAAACTTCAAGATATTGCAACACCTGCAAAACTAACAAACTAATGAAGTCAGCTATTCGTATTGTCAAACTTACAGTTTTCCTCGGCTAACATTACATACCATCATAACATGTAAGTAAGGATGCCAGTGTCAGTCCTCACTAAGTATTAGTAAAATTTAATTTTTCTTCTGTTTCAATAATCATAACAGAAATTTTTAATGTTATTTTCCCACATTCCAATGGATTGTCTCGCACCAGCCTGTAGGCATTCTATTTTGGAGAGCATATTTAGGGGATTTCAATCCTAACAGCTATTTACGACTATCTAACTACTGTTCTCTAAACTGTACTCAGTATCTTAAAAGGAAAGGGGCCTTTCTGTTTGTGTAGGAGAGAGGGGAAGTGAGAAGAGTTTTTCTCACATTCAAAAATTATTCTAATACATAAACACAAATGTTCCCAAAGCAGTTTATATACCTTTTCAAAAACCTTTCACAAATATAGGCTGGAAAACAGGTAACATTGTTACTGGGAAATTATTACCATTACTACTGTATTTTAAAACTATGTGATTTTTCTGTCCAAAAGGAATATTTAGAGGCCTTAGATTCTTCAGATACAAAACTTTCAGTTGTTTGGGCAAAGAATAACTGTATTAATGGCATAGTTGTAGAAAACAGTAGAACTGAGAGTAAACAAGGCAACAAAAGATGCAGCATTATGAGTATGGTGATCATACATACTGGTTTCCCCAGGACAGTCTCAGTTACTCTTATGTCTTGGTATAATTACTAATAGTGCCCCTTTCACTCTAGAAGTGTCCTCATAATGGTAATTTCTTTATTGGTGGAATGAGAGAAAAAGAAGGCAGTGCAGGAAGACACTGATTACAAAATTTCTAGCTCTGAACATCAGAAGGTGATGTTGACCCAGACGGCTTATGCAATGTGTTTTTATAGGTAAGGTGGATAATGATCATTACTTGGTTAATTTCTTAAAAAATTTTTTTAAGTGGGGAAGGAGTGAGTAGGTGTTTGTAATAATTTGGGATTTCCAAAGCTGTAAATTGAATGAGAGGATTGGAATTTCTAAATCAAAATCAGACTAAAAGAAAATGACCTCACTGACAGTTACTTAGTAAATATTATATTGATTATGAAAATTAGAAAAATTGCCAGAATACTAATCACAGAGATGAACTGCAGATTCCACTGTAAAATGATGGCAATGTAAGTACCTAATTCATTGGGCTAATATAAGGATTAGATGAATTAGTACATATAAAGCACATTCCTGGCCGATAGTAAAGTTTCAATAAATGTTAGATTCTTATATTTTTTTTACTATCGTTACTGCTACTTTGAATATGAGGAAGAAGCTGCTTTTCTTGTCAGTTCTTGTTCTTCATATTATGTCTACCTTTTCTGAATAAATCAATGCTTACCATTGTTTGTTCAAACAAATGCTGAGAAACTGTTTCCTTAAGTATGAGTTGATTTCTCTAAAGCAGTTAACTTTAAATAGACTGTCAGAACATCAGATACTGAAAATATGGAATTGATTAAAAATTTAGGAAGAGTATACGTGCTATCTCTTAGAGGCTGAGGATTTAAAGATATTTTAAGACATGGTTCCTGTCTTAAGAAACTCAGAGTCTAGAACAGTTTCTCAATCTTTTTTTTTCATTATCACTCCTGTAGGAGAAAAAAAATGTTAAATTTAAATTTATCTCAAATTAAATATTCTAATCAGTAAATCAAATTAAACCAAATTTCTCCTTAATGAGAGAAATTAAAAATAAGGAATGAAATTTGTTCAGGTAGGGTTGAGCTCTTGAGGGCCTCAAACGACTGTAACATCTAAGATTTTTTTGGTGCCCCAAGAACTAGTTTTTGCCCCCATTTAAAGTGCATGGCCTAGGAGACAGTACACTTAAAACCATTATAATAACAGTCAATGTATATATATTAATATATACAACCACTTCATTCCAAAAAAGGATTTGGATTGGAGTTAATGGAGTGAGACGCTTCTGTAACAGGAATTCACTTTTTCACAGGACTTAAGCACAACTTATTATTAGTGATAACCTGATAATAAATTAGTTTGTTATCAATACATGGTTTAAAGAATAGTCAATATTATTAGTATATTTTAATTATGCTATTTAAAAGTAAAGGACACAATAAAGACATATACTCTTTTTTTGCCATAAACTATTAGGAAAAAAAGTGTAGTGAAGTGAAAATCATACTCCTCAAGGAATCAGAAGATTTGGATTCTTGTGCCAATATTAAACATACTGATTATTTGGTCAAGTCAAAATAGTTTCTCTATATCAAGATGTTCATATGGTTTTCTTCTTTAATCTGTTAATGTGATGAATTCAAATAGTAGATTTTTAAAAATGTTGAATAATTTTTAAATATCTGTTAAAGTGATGAATTAAAGTGATAGATTTTCCAATGTTTTATCATTCCTTCATACCCAGGTAAATTCCGTGTGTTCATGATAATCGTTTTTACACATTGATGAATTCAACTTTATATATTTTATGTGGCATTTTTATGCCTATGTTTGTAAGGAAGATTGGTCTATAATTTTCTGTTTTATGCGATTTTTGCCCGGTTTGTATATCATGATTTTATTGTCTTCATAAAACATGTTGGCAGTTAGGTGACAATTCTCCATGGCTCTCTGTGTGTCTGCATATCTTGCAAGCAAGA